>NC_139023.1:79314721-79914721 GCF_964662115.1 Mustela nivalis
AATACTTTTAAGACAAGAAGTTAAAACATCATCCATGATTTATTTGATTATCCTAATAGAAAATATTATATTACCTCAAGTTGTATAGATTGCTTATCCATTAATGTAAGTTTTCATCTATGCATTTCTCATGTAGATCTTATCCTCCTTATTAGAGAGTACATTTCTTTAAAAGCATCTATGATGCTTTTGTTGAATAAATTAAAAAAATTATTAGCAATTGGTTATCTTGAGGATGCATTAACTTTATTTGTTTTATTAAGTGAGCACATTTATGAAAGTTCAACATATATAAAGCTAAACAACTTATGACACATGTAAATGAATAATATTTTTTGAGTATTCAAAATACTTTGAGCTGAGCTTTTAAAGATGTTTTATTTATTTTTTTGGCAGACAGAGATCACAAGTAGGCAGAGAGGCAGGCAGAGAGAGAGGAAGGGAAGCAGGATCCCTGCTGAGCAGAGAGCCTGATGCAGGACTCGATCCCAGAACCCTGGGATCATGACCTGAGCCGAAGGCAGAGGCTTTAACCCACTGAGCCACCCAGTCGCCCAGAGCTGAGCTTTTAAAACAACAGGAGCTACCTATTATCTAGACTATGACCATCACAACTAAACCAAAAATCTTGAAAGCTGTTAATGAAAGAAATAATTTTTAACGTTTAATAAAATTATTTTAAAACATTAAAAATAATAATTCTCAAATATCTGCATACTACCAAGAAGTCATCATGGATTCTTCAACCAGTCATCATGGAATTTAAGAATAAATTTCTGCTAACTTATCTTTCTGGTCACAACATATATGAGTCCTATGTGGTATATCAAAGTAGGTCAAGTTCCCATATTTATATACCTAAAGAATTACATGTTACACTCATACCTATTGTGGAAATTTAAAAAGGCCAACCGCATGAGAATAAAATAGAGTCTATTTCTTCAGTTATTACTATAGCAAGGGGGTCTGCTACCATTACTATGTTTGGCAAAGGTGCAAAGGCAGGAAAGGACTGGGAAAGCTCTATTGGAAAAAAAAAACTGGAAGGCTCTGGGTATGCTCTGATTGGATGCTGCTGACATGGGAGAATACTCACACCTAACTTTCTGGGGTGTTTTGTTTTTCTGAGTTGAAAATGGGGCCGAAAACATAAAATTTGGCAGCTGTTGACCAAGTCCTGATCACTCTGAGTACATTATGGTGGAGGCTGTGATTTGTCTTCCTGGGCTTCCGGGTCAGATTTCTATTGTCATAGATTGTCTGGCTATTGTTTAGTTGTATATTCTGTCTCTCACTGCCCTAATTACATGTTCTAATATCTGGTCATCTCTCTTCCTTTATTATCTCCCCTTTTCAACATTCATTTCTTTCTTTCAACCAACAAATATTTATAGACCATGTGTCAGGCAGTGGCTGCCCTCACTTCATAGAGCTTACAGTTCACACAAATAGTGTGTAGGGTTTGTTTGTTTGTTTGTTTGTTTTGCCAGCCAGACATAGGGAGAGGAGATGAGTGTTAGCAGAATAGACTCAGGGTTGACCTCATAACTGGAGCTAAATATGCAGCACATTTAGCCAAGTGAAAGGCATTGGTCCAATGGGAAGCCCTTTGAAAAGACAGTGGCCTATTTGAAGTTCTGCAATTAGAAAACTATTTGTTTCCCCAGAGTCAATGTTAGATCACTAGTATGGGTAGAGTGTGGTGGCTTAAAATGAGGATGTTGAGTAGGGTCAGGTCATATTTGTAGAGAATTTAAAGAACTAACTATTTAAAACTGAATTAAGGGGCACCTGGATGGGTGAAAGCCTCTGCCTTCCACTCAGGTCATGATCTCAGGGTCCTGGGATCGATCCCCACCTCAGGTTCTCTGCTCAGCAGGGAGCCTGCTTCCTCCTCTCTCTGCCTGCATCTCTGCCTACTTGTGATCTCTGTCAAATGAATAAATAAAATCTTAAAAAAAAATAAAATGAAACTGAAGTAAATCTTTAAAAAAAGCTCACATTCAGATTCTGCCTAACTAAATGGCATTCTCCTATAGTAAGGAATAATAGCAATGGTAAACTGTGCAGGTTACATACCCTTTCTCATATTCAAATGGCAGAGTTATGTTCGGATAAAATTAAAAATGTGGACCAGAAATGTAAGAATTGACAAAAAAAATATTTTTCCACAGGTAATGCCAAATACATGCCTATGGAATATTCCTCAAATTCTAACACTGGATAATTCTATTCTTGATTTTACCCATATTTCACCAAAATACTAGTGCCCTCAATCATAGGCAACCCTTGGAGTTGCTGGAGCCCAAAAGGGTAAGCAAACACTCCATTATTGAATAAAGTAGACTTATACTTTACATGAGCAAGATAGTGGTAATTAGGCTTATACGGAACTATAATCATGTGGTAAGAAATCCCAATCATTCAACAGCTCTATCTACATTCGGTTGACTAGTCAGGACACTTCAGTTTTGGAAGTATGCCTTTTACAGCCTGATTTTAACTATGAATGTAGTACTTCAGGTTGTGGGTAGAATACTTAAAAAAAAAATACTTAATAATAATAATGAAAAACTCACAGATGGGAAACAGAAAAAAAAATAAGAAAACAGAAAAAACAAAATAACCAAAGTCACTATAACCACCAATTAAAAGCAGGCAATTTATAACCAGAATTAGGTAGAAATATTTAAAAATTATGAAGCAGGAATTTCTGGTATATGGCACAGAAGTCTATGGGTAGTCAGGTAATATTTTCACTCTATACTGTCAAAAGTTTTACTTTGTATCTTTATAACTTCCATAATTAAAATTATATTGTGAAAAGAGAAAAATATGTTTGAAAGATATTTAAGTAATATGTGCTAATTCTGAAAAGTATGCACAGAATGACCTGTTTGGTGTTAAAATGGATATATATGTAAACATGTATACTAGATATAATATATTCATATGAATATATTTGAATATATATGGATAAATAGATACAGATATGCACTAAAGTGTATTCAAAAAGATCTGGAAAAATGCAGAACCAAAGAGATCATGGTTACACGTGGAGAATTGAAGTATGAAATAGGGAATAAGGGAACTAGTAATGAATAATTTTAAAATCTTTAAATCTCTATTATTTAGAAAATATTTAATAATGATCAATAATGTTCTATAATTTAAAATAAGCAATTGTGTTAAAGAGCATATGAAGGAAAGGCATAATGTAATTACAGGAATTACATAAAATTCCTGAGTAGAAAGAGAATATACAGTGTGCTTGAACAGACATCAATGATACATTATAATCAGGAATGGGGCATAAAAGAAAGAGATGAGACCATGGTGAGATTAAACACTATCATTGTGCAGAATTTCAAGTGTTTTTGTTAATTTTCTAAAAGAATCTATTCTCTTAAGGTATTAAAATGATAAATTTTTATATTATAAAGAGAAAACCTCTCCCTGTGGTGTAATTATATTTATACATTTGTTTCTGTTTTTGTTTTGTAAAATATTCTCTAACACATTCATATATAGGACGTGGTTGAAATAATTCCCTGTTAGTGTTTGACCTTGAACATAAGAGTAAAACCCAGGATATGCTGTCTCTACTTGTACACAGGGAAACAACTGATCATATTTTAGCTATTCTAAGGAAATAATGCCATGTAAATACCCTTTCTTTTTATAGCAGACTACTGTATATGGATTTTTTTTTTTTTTGACATCTTACTATAAGCTCTGGTAGCTTTTGTAGTGAAAACCCAGCAATTCATCTGAAAGGTCATTCAGGACTAGGCACAATAATTTCAGCTGATCAAATCAATTATTTATACAATGAACTACAGTATGGTTCCCTCTAGAAATTACCTTATTATAGCTACTCACTCTCACTGAACTCTAAGAAAAGTGACATTTTGAAATACAAAGCTTATTCTCTTCAGTGAGCTTAATACGTATCGGCATCTCTCTGCAGCTCTTTTCTCTATTGAATAGCTGTCAGTCAGCAAGAGAGGGCCCATTCCCTAAGCACACTGCACAGTAGGTTTTCTTGACATGATGGAAAATTTTCCAGTTGGCAGAAGTAAAGATTGAGGGAGGTAAAGCTTTGGACTCAGCATGAAAGGTAATAGAGCTATTAGCCAAATACCAAATTCAGAGATGCTGGTACTGCACAACCAGGCGGCTAAGAAGGAGTTTTAATGTCCCATGGGGCGCAAGTTTAGGAAAGTGTTTAGCAGATTAAAGCATACAAATAGAGAGGGGAGCATCTTTTAAATAGAGCTTTTGGTATGAAAATTGGTGTCATTTTAAATTAACAATTATATTTAGTAGATAGAGAAGCTTTGGGATGAAATGGACAAGATATTAGCATCCAGATAATGGTATAATTACAAAAACGATCTCTGGCACTCCAGCTCTAATACAATAATCATACCTATGACCCTTATGAGTCCTACATGTTACTATGTTCTCAGTGTTGTATTTATTTATTATAACCATGCTGACCTATCTAAAACTAGCACTATAATAATCAATAATGTTCAGGAGAATTTTACATCCATGTTCACTTAACTTTTTATGCTTAGGTGAAACTAAAGGATACTCAAAGGACCTAAGTTTTTTTAATGATAATTTAATAAAAAAATGTTTAGACAATCACTGGAGCAATGCTATATTATGCTATAAGCAGGTGTATTTCAGTTGAAGAAGGAATTTAAATGTGCTAAATCACATGACATATTGGAGAGTATATTAGTGATAAACCACTGTGCAAAATAGTTACCTCAAAACATAACAGCTTAAAACAGCAAACTTTCATTATTGTACCATTTCTATAGGTCAGGAATCTGGGCAGAGCTTACATGGCTCCTCTGGCTTAGAGTCTTTCACAAGGTTGGAATCAATGTGTTGGCTGGGACCATAGTCATCTCAAAGCTCAACTAGAGGAGGTTCAGCTTACAGTATCTCACATGATTGCTAATAAAATTCAGATCCTTGTGGGCTGTCAAACTGTGGACCTCAATTTCTTGTGGGCTAGTAGCTGGAGGCCACCTTCACTTCCCTGGCACATGAGCTTCTACTTTAGCCGGTTTACATGTTAGCTGGCTTCCCTCAGAATAAACTAGCAAGGGAGCACAAAAGGTAGCCATACATTCTCTTTGTAACCTAATCTTAGAGTGACATTTCATTAGTTTTGCAGTATTCTACTTGTGAGAAGTAAGACCCTGTTCCAATCCACATGAAAGGGCATAGATATCAAGCACTGGGAATCATGGGGCCATCATAGAGCCTACTTTATGGTTTGGTTACCTTAGATTGATTTCTAGTGGAACTCTGAGTTAAGACTGGGAGAAATATTTGTATATTATTAGATAAAAGTAACTGGATTGAAAAATGACTATAACTAACATAGACACCATCCACAATTCATTGTCAAACACATGCATCACATTAACATATGCAGCTACTCTTATCTGTTTCCATATCAGACTTCACTATTACTAGCCAAAGTAGTAGACAAACACATTATAGTCTAAAAACAATGGAAACAAAAACAGCACATGCTTATAAACTCAAAAATGAATAATTCTTGGGATGCCTGGGTGGCTCAGTTGTTTAAGGGTCTGAGTCTTAATTTTGGTTCAGGTCATGATCTCAGGATCCTGAGATGGAGCCCCACATCAGTCTCTGGGCTCAGCAGGGAGTCTGCTTGAGATTCTCTCTTTCTCTCTCTGCTCCTCCCCATTGTGTGCACTCTCTACCTCTCTCTCTCTTAACTAACTAAATAAAATTGAATAAATATATAATTCTTTAAGTTGATTTTATTTTTATTTAAGCCATTTCAAATAAAAGACTGGTAAAGAATCTTGGCAAGTAAGAGTCTATAATATATTGTGTTGAGGGAAGCACTCTCTAAGGTTTAGTCAGCACCAATTAGCATTTCTGTATGTTATTAAGTGGTTAATATTTCTGGTGGCAAATTATTCATACCACTAGAAAATTAATAGAGATAAAGCTAACAGCTTGTTCTAATCATCGTCTCTCTACTTAGTCTCCTGTTTCCATCCTTTCCCACATATAATCCTACACAACATGGCAGCTAGAATGATCCTATTAAAATTTATGTCAGTACTGTGTCTTGTTTTGTTTTGTTTTGTTTTGTTTTACCTTGGAGTGAGATAAGAATCCATTGGTTAAATTCTCCAAAGCCTCATTTCACTGCAAGAAAAAACAAAAGTCATTGAAGTGATAACAAGAACCTGCAAAATCCTATACCTGCAATTTCTCTAATGTATTTTATCTTGTTCCACTTTTGGCATTCTGTTCCAGACACAGTGACCTGTTAAGCAGGCACAGACTCTTTGTACATGCCATTTGACTAGAAGACCTACATAAACTGACAGAGTAAGATAGTGCAACAACCTTAGAGGAAAGACATTCCAGGCGGAAGAAAGAGGAAGTCTATAATCTTGAGTTGATACCACTAACTAATAGAATATACACATCAGATTATGGAAAATTAGACAGTTACTGAGGAAAAGATTGTTTTATATTTTTTGACAGCTTCATTGATATATAATTGACATGTAACAAACTTTAACTTAGAGTACACAATTTGGTAAGTTTTGACATATGTATTTCACTTCCTTTCCATCCAGATATCCAAATGTTTCAGCACAACTTGTTGAAAATGCTATTTGGCCACCAATGTATTGTCTTAGAATTTCTGTTAAAAGTCAGTTACTCATGGTCTATTTCATGAATCTCTTCTGTTTCATTAATCATTTTCTTTATTCTGATGCCAATATCACTCTATGTTGATTTACCATGTGTCCTGAAATCAGATGTTAGCCTCTTGTATTAGTTTCCTATCATTGTTGTAACACATTACCACAGACTTCATCTCTTAAAACAACACAAATTTATTATCTCAAAGTTCTAGAAGTCAGAAGCCTGAAGAGAGTATCACTGGCCAAAAATCAAAGCATCAGCAGAGCTGCATTCCTCTCTGGAGGCATTAAGTGACTTAATCCTACACTTAGAATCTTACTTATAACTCTTAACTTTTCCAACTGCTATAGATCTCCATTATCTTATTTAGTACAGCACTAGTGCTAGATTTCTTGTTTTCCTTGAAATCTCAACTTTATCATTTCAACTTAAGTGCATTTAATGGCTTCACCTGGGTTCCGCCTCCAAGTGTTACAACCTGGTAACTCCATAGGCATAATCCTAGGCCAATTCCGGCAATAATCCCTTCATTTGGTTTAACTTCAATCATTGATCATTGTCCTCTGTTGCCTGTTAGAGAATATTTGGAAAGAAAAATATTTATATATTTATATATATATATATATATATATATATGTATATATATATATATATTTTTTTTTGAACCCAGTATTTATTTACTTGCAGCAGAAGGGTGAATCTAGTCATTTTACTCCATCTTAGCTGGAAAGAGGGAGTCTCTGTTTATGCCTTCTTCATGGATTGGCTGTTTTTATCTAGTTCCTTTCTATGATCAGCTAGAAGGAGTTATTAAAGTTATAATATTTATGATTTAAGATCTATTCTATGATTTCAAGTTCCTCAAAGCCTAGCTCTCCCAAATACATTGTGAATTTTCTGGCTGGTACTGTCCATTTCTAGCCACCATTATCTGGCATCTTCATATTTCTACAACCTGATATCTTATTTTTTGTTGCTGTTCTTTGCACACATTATAGTCTATGTTAAATAACAAGAATATACTTGTAGTTTGAACATCCTAACCTATTTTAGGCTTTATCTTGTGCTCCTTCCTTCATTGCCAATATAAATTTCTTCCCACAACCTTGATCTCCTAATTGCTTAAAACAAGTTTTCTTCTTTAAGAAACAGAGTCTATGGCCCCTTCCATTTGAACTGACAGTTGTCTCTTTCATGTTCCCAGTCTTCTCTAAATTTTTTTTAACACTGAAAACCTTTTTTTTTTATCTGTTTAACTTGCCATTAGATTATAAATCACTTCATGAAAATGGTCATGCCTGTTCCATTTCTTTGTCCTCCAGAGGAAAGCAAAGTACCCAACACAAACTAAATTTCAAAAATGATTTAGAGGAGGAGTCAAGATGGCGGAGAAGTAGCAAGCTGAGACTGCTTCAGCTAGCCGGAGATCAGCTAGATAGCTTATCTAAAGATTGCAAACACCTGAAAATCCATCGGCAGATCGAAGAGAAGAAGAACAGCAATTCTGGAAACAGAAAAACAACCGCTTTCTGAAAGGTAGGACCGGCGGAGAAGTGAATCCAAAGCGACGGGAAGATAGACCCCGGGGGGAGGGGCCGACTCCCGGCAAGCGGCGGAGCAACCGCGCACAAAATCAGGACTTTTAAAAGTCTGTTCCGCTGAGGGACATCGCTCCAGAGGCTAAACCGGGGCGAAGCCCACGCGGGGTCAGCGTGGCCTCAGGTCCTGCAGGGTCACAGAAGGATCGGGGGTGTCTGAGTGTCGCAGAGCTTGCGGGTATTGGAACGGGAAAGCCGGCTACAGAAACAGAGCCGACAGTAAGCTCGCAGCTCGGTGTTACCTTGAACCGATCGCAGGCTGGGTGAGCTTGGAGCGCGGCCGGAGGTCAGGCAGACGGGAGTAACTGGGCGCTGTTCTCTGAGGGCGCACTGAGGAGTGGGGCCCCGGGCTCTCGGCTCCTCCGGGCCGGAGACCAGGAGGCCGCCATTTGTGTTCCCGTCCTCCGGAACTCTACGGAAAGCGCTCAGGGAACAAAAGCTCCTGAAAGCAAACCCGAGCGGATTACTCACCCCGGCCCCGGGTAAGGGAGGTGTAATTCCGCCTGGGGCAAAGACACTTGAGAATCACTACAACAGGCCCCTCCCCCAGAAGATCAACAAGAAATTCAGCCGAGACCAAGTTCACCTACCAAGGAGTGCGGTTTCAATACCAAGGAGAGCAGCAGAATTCCAGAGGAGAGAAAGCCAAGCACGGAACTCATGGCTTTTTTCCTGTGATTTTTTTTAGTCTTGCAGTTAATTTAATTTTTTCTTTTTCTTTTTTTTTTTTTTTTTCTTCTCGCCTTCGGGTAAAACTTTTTTTTTTTTTTTTTAACTGTTACCTTTTTCTTTTTTAACGATTTTTTACTAGTTTATCTAATATATATATTTTTTCTTTTTTACATTTTTCCCAGGTGTTTTCTTTTTTAAAAAAAAAAATTTTTTCTTTTCTTTTTTTTTTTTTTTCTTTTTTCTTTTTTCTTTTTTCTTTTTTTTTTTCTTTCTTTCTTATTGAACCTCTTTTTATCCCCTTTCTCCCCACTCACGATTTTGGATCTCTTCTAATTGGGTTAAAGCATATTTTCCTGGGGTTGTTGCCACCCTTTTAGTATTTTACTTGCCCCTTCATTTACTCTTATCTGGCCAAAATGACAAGACGTAAAAACTCAACGCAAAAAAAAGAACAAGAGGCAGTACCGAAGGCTAGGGACCTAATCAATACAGACATCAGTAATATGTCAGATCTAGAGTTCAGAATGACAATTCTCAAGGTTCTAGCCAGGCTCGAAAAAGGCATAGAAGATATTAGAGAAACCCTCTCGAGAGATATAAAAGCCCTTTCTGGAGAAATAAAAGAACTAAAATCTAACCAAGTTGAAATCCAAAAAGCTATTAATGAGGTGCAATCAAAAATGGAGGCTCTAACTGCTAGGATAAATGAGGCAGAAGAAAGAATTAGTGATATAGAAGACCAAATGACAGAGAATAAAGAAGCTGAGCAAAAGAGGGACAAACAGCTACTGGACCACGAGGGGAGAATTCGAGAATTAAGTGACACCATAAGACGAAACAACATTAGAATAATTGGGATTCCAGAAGAAGAAGAAAGAGAGAGGGGAGCAGAAGGTATACTGGAGAGAATTATTGGGGAGAATTTCCCCAATATGGCAAAGGGAACGAGCATCAAAATTCAGGAGGTTCAGAGAACGCCCCTCAAAATCAATAAGAATAGGCCCACACCCCGTCACCTAATAGTAAAACTTACAAGTCTCAGTGACAAAGAGAAAATCCTGAAAGCAGCCCGGGAAAAGAAGTCTGTAACATACAATGGTAAAAATATTAGATTGGCAGCTGACTTATCCACAGAGACCTGGCAGGCCAGAAAGAGCTGGCATGATATTTTTAGAGCACTAAACGAGAAAAACATGCAGCCAAGAATACTATATCCAGCTAGGCTAACATTGAAAATAGAAGGAGAGATTAAAAGCTTCCAGGACAAACAACAACTGAAAGAATTTGCAAATACCAAACCAGCTCTACAGGAAATATTGAAAGGGGTCCTCTAAGCAAAGAGAGAGCCTACAAGTGGTAGATCAGAAAGGAACAGAGACCTTATACAATAACAGTCACCTTACAGACAATACAATGGCCCTAAATTCATATCTCTCAATAGTTACCCTGAATGTGAATGGGTTAAATGCCCCTGTCAAAAGACACAGGATATCAGAATGGATAAAAAAACAAAACCCATCTATATGTTGCCTCCAAGAAACTCATTTTAAGCCCGAAGACACCTCCAGACTTAAAGTGAGGGGGTGGAAAAGAATTTACCATGCTAATGGACATCAGAAGAAAGCAGGAGTGGCAATCCTTATATCAGACCAATTAGATTTTAAGCCAAAGACTATAATAAGAGATGAGGAAGGACATTATATCATACTCAAAGGGTCTGTCCAACAAGAAGATTTAACAATTTTAAATATCTATGCCCCCAACGTGGGAGCAGCCAACTATATAAACCAATTAATAACAAAATCAAAGAAACACATCAACAACAATACAATAATAGTAGGGGACTTTAACACTCCCCTCACTGAAATGGACAGGCCATCCAAGCAAAAGATCAGCAAGGAAATAAAGGCCTTAAACGACACACTGGACCAGATGGACATCACAGATATATTCAGAACATTTCATCCCAAAGCAACAGAATACACATTCTTCTCTAGTGCACATGGAACATTCTCCAGAATAGATCACATCCTCGGTCCTAAGTCAGGACTCAACCGGTATCAAAAGATTGGGATCATTCCCTGCATATTTTCAGACCACAATGCTCTAAAGCTAGAACTCAACCACAAAAGGAAGTTTGGAAAGAACCCAAATACATGGAGACTAAACAGTATCCTTCTAAAGAATGAATGGGTCAACCGGGAAATTAAAGAAGAATTGAAAAAAATCATGGAAACAAATGATAATGAAAATACAACGGTTCAAAATCTGTGGGACACAATAAAGGCAGTCCTGAGAGGAAAATATATAGCGGTACAAGCCTTTCTCAAGAAACAAGAAAGGTCCCAGGTACACAACCTAACCCTACACCTAAAGGAGCTGGAGAAAGAACAAGAAAGAAACCCTAAGCCCAGCAGGAGAAGAGAAATCATAAAGATCAGAGCAGAAATCAATGAAATAGAAACCAAAAAAACAATAGAACAAATCAACGAAACTAGGAGCTGGTTCTTTGAAAGAATTAATAAAATTGATAAACCCCTGGCCCGACTTATCAAAAAGAAAAGAGAAAGGACCCAAATAAATAAAATCATGAATGAAAGAGGAGAGATCACAACTAACACCAAAGAAATACAAACTATTATAAGAACATACTATGAGCAACTCTACGGCAATAAATTTGACAATCTGGAAGAAATGGATGCATTCCTAGAAACATATAAACTACCACAACTGAACCAGGAAGAAATAGAAAGCCTGAACAGACCCATAACCAGTAAGGAGATTGAAACAGTCATTAAAAATCTCCAAACAAACAAAAGCCCAGGGCCAGATGGCTTCCCGGGGGAATTCTACCAAACATTTAAAGAAGAACTAATTCCTATTCTCCTGAAACTGTTCCAAAAAATAGAAATGGAAGGAAAACTTCCAAACTCATTTTATGAGGCCAGCATCACCTTGATCCCAAAACCAGACAAGGATCCCACCAAAAAAGAGAGCTATAGACCGATATCCTTGATGAACACAGATGCAAAAATACTCAACAAAATACTAGCCAATAGGATTCAACAGTACATTAAAAAGATTATTCACCACGACCAAGTGGGATTTATTCCAGGGCTGCAAGGTTGGTTCAACATCCACAAATCAGTCAATGTGATACAACACATCAATAAAAGAAAGAACAAGAACCATATGATACTTTCAATAGATGCTGAAAAAGCATTTGACAAAGTACAGCATCCCTTCCTGATCAAAACTCTTCAAAGTGTAGGGATAGAGGGCACATACCTCAATATCATCAAAGCCATCTATGAAAAACCCACCGCAAATATCATTCTCAATGGAGAAAAACTGAAAGCTTTTCCACTAAGGTCAGGAACACGGCAGGGATGTCCATTATCACCACTGCTATTCAACATAGTACTAGAGGTCCTAGCCTCAGCAATCAGACAACAAAAGGAAATTAAAGGCATCCAAATCGGCAAAGAAGAAGTCAAATTATCACTCTTCGCAGATGATATGATACTATATGTGGAAAACCCAAAAGACTCCACTCCAAAACTGCTAGAACTTATACAGGAATTCAGTAAAGTGTCAGGATATAAAATCAATGCACAGAAATCAGTTGCATTTCTCTACACCAACAGCAAGACAGAAGAAAGAGATATTAAGGAGTCAATCCCATTTACAATTGCATCCAAAACCATAAGATACCTAGGAATAAACCTAACCAAAGAGACACAGAATCTATACTCAGAAAACTATAAAGTACTCATGAAAGAAATTGAGGAAGACACAAAGAAATGGAAAAATGTTCCATGCTCCTGGATTGGAAGAATAAATATTGTGAAAATGTCTATGCTACCTAAAGCAATCTACACATTTAATGCAATTCCTATCAAAGTACCATCCATCTTTTTCAAAGAAATGGAACAAATAATGCTAAAATTTATATGGAACCAGAAAAGACCTCGAATAGCCAAAGGGATATTGAAAAAGAAAGCCAACGTTGGTGGCATCACAATTCCGGACTTCAAGCTCTATTACAAAGCTGTCATCATCAAGACAGCATGGTACTGGCACAAAAACAGACACATAGATCAATGGAACAGAATAGAGAGCCCAGAAATAGACCCTCAAATCTATGGTCAACTCATCTTCGACAAAGCAGGAAAGAATGTCCAATGGAAAAAAGACAGCCTCTTCAATAAATGGTGCTGGGAAAATTGGACAGCCACATGCAGAAAAATGAAATTGGACCATTTCCTTACACCACACACAAAAATAGACTCAAAATGGATGAAGGACCTCAATGTGCGAAAGGAATCCATCAAAATCCTTGAGAACACAGGCAGCAACCTCTTCGACCTCTGCCGCAGCAACATCTTCCTAGGAACAATGCAAAAGGCAAGGGAAGCAAGGGAAAAAATGAACTACTGGGATTTCATCAAGATCAAAAGCTTTTGCACAGCAAAGGAAACAGTTAACAAAATCAAAAGACAACTGACAGAATGGGAGAAGATATTTGCAAACGACATATCAGATAAAGGACTAGTGTCCAGAATCTATAAAGAACTTAGCAAACTCAACGCCCAAAGAACAAATAATCCAATCAAGAAATGGGCAGAGGACATGAACAGACATTTCTGCAAAGACGACATCCAGATGGCCAACAGACACATGAAAAAGTGCTCCATATCACTCGGCATCAGGGAAATACAAATCAAAACCACAATGAGATATAACCTCACGCCAGTCAGAATGGCTAAAATCAACAAGTCAGGAAATGACAGATGCTGGCGAGGATGTGGAGAAAGGGGAACCCTTCTACACTGTTGGTGGGAATGCAAGCTGGTGCAGCCACTCTGGAAAACAGCGTGGAGGTTCCTCAGAATGTTGAAAATAGAACTGCCCTATGACCCAGCAATTGCACTATTGGGTATTTACCCTAAAGATACAAATGTAGTGATCCAAAGGGGCACATGCACCCGAATGTTTATAGCAGCAATGTCCACAATAGCCAAACTATGGAAAGAACCTAGATGTCCATCCACAGATGAATGGATCAAGAAGATGTGGTATATATACACAATGGAATACTATGCAGCCATCAAAAGAAATGAAATCTTGCCATTTGCAACAACATGGATGGAACTAGAGCGTATCATGCTTAGCGAAATAAGTCAAGCAGAGAAAGACAACTATCATATGATCTCCCTGATATGAGGAAGTGGTGATGCAACATGGAGGCTTAAGTGGGTAGAAGAAGAATAAATGAAACAAGATGGGATTGGGAGGGAGACTAACCATAAGTGACTCTTAATCTCACAAAACAAACTGAGGGTTGCTGGGGGGAGGGGGTTTGGGAGAAGGGGGTGGGATTATGGACATTGGGGAGGGTATGTGCTTTGGTGAGTGCTGTGAAGTGTGTAAACCTGGTGATTCACAGACCTGTACCCCTGGGGATAAAAATATATGTTTATAAAAAATAAAAAGTTAAAAAAAAAATGATTTAAATTAAAAAAACATATATATATTGGGATACCTGCGTGGCTCAGTTGGTTATGAATCTACCTTCAGCTAAGGTCATAATCCCAGGGTCCTGGGATCAAATCTTATGTCTGGTGCTTTTCCCTCTCCTTCTGCCTGCTGCTCTGCCTACTTGTGTGTATTCTGTCTCCTTCCCTCTCTCTGGATGTCAAATAAATAAATAAAATCTTTACAAAAATTAAACAAATCAGAAAGTTATTGAATGACTAATGAGCAAATAATTGAATATGCTCATTCTCAATGACATACTTAGTAAACTGCAATAACCTTGTCAGTAAATTCTTAGATTAAGATGACAAACATGGGTTATAATGGAAAAAAAATATAAGTAGGTAATTTCTCAATAGGTTGTAATTATGAAATTAATTAACTGAGACAGCTTATATGAAATTTATGATATATATAGCTAAGTGGAAACTGACCCTTGCCCTATCTGAAAAGACAGTGTTTTAGTGAAAAAAATAATTATACATCTTTGAGTACAATATTTAAAAGATTACATACTTAAGACAAGAAATTTTGATAAAGAGATTTCTGCATAAATGATTTAAATATATGTATATACATGTATAATATATATTATATTATATCTAATATACATTAATATATTATAAATATATAATATTATATATGCATTTAATATATAATGTAACATATATATTATATATAACATATATGTATGTTATATATATATATATATACACACACACATATATATATATAATCAATTTAAGTCCTAGAACTGTGTCCTGCTCATTGCTTACCAGTAAAAATATATTTGTTAAATGCATAAAAAATAAAGGAAAAAGGGATCAGCTGAACTTATTTTTAGAAGCTTTTTGTAAGCAGTATGTTTGCTAAACAAATATTTCTAGAGATAAAACTCCTTAATACATGCATAAAAGTTTTTTTCCAGTGAAAAGCAGAATAAATTTCAGTGTAAGAAAATAAAATCTTAAGACAGAAATTTATATTTACAAGCCACCATTCTTAGTAGAATTAGCACAATGAAGGGATTCAGTACAAGTCTCCCTTACATATGTCACTTTGACGATTTTGTGCTGAAGGCAATCAAGATTCTTCAGGCTCCAGAGAAACTTTGCCCCTCCCTTAACTCCTTAGAAGAATCTAAACTCTGATCTTGCCCATATTAAGTTTTATTACCAGAGATAAATTTTATCTGAGTGACCCCTCTGTATGGCAGAGCAAACATTCAATTACTAAACAACTGTTCTTCCTACTGCCTTATGGATTGACCTTCCCTTTGAGAGTCCCTATCGCATTCCTTAGCTTAAGATGGCATATATACCTCATTTTACCATTCTGTATTTGAACCTGTGATGTATGTGGAGTTCCCATGAATACTACATTATATTAGAATTTTTCTTCTTAATCTGTCTATGTCAATTTAAATCTTGCCAGAAGACTTGCTAGAAGAATCTTTGAAGGGTAGAGGTAAGTTTTTCTTTCTCCACAAATATTTTGTCTTTTTCAAAGAATAACCTCCACATTTACTGTTGCAGATAATGTTCTTTAACATGGGTAATATTATGAGGGATGACCTGGTATTCGACATGGAATTTTCATTTAAATATTGGTTAGAAAGATACATGTGGTTATACAAGTCCACTGTGTATAAGAAATGGATAGCTTGCTCAAGAATACCAATACTTAGATTTAAAAAGAAATATAATATCAATACCTATTATGCTTTTTAAGGTCAATATTATTATGATTTATAACATGTTCTTCTGGGAAACAGCCAAGAATCAGTGTATCATCAGAAACCTACTTAAACAATAATTTGCAAAATAAGCCAATAAAATATGATAACCAAAAGTTAGAAATAAAAATGGCAGCAAATATCCCCTTTATTGATTGTTCACATTATTTCCATGGATACATTACTTAGTATTTACATTTTTCCTTCATAAACTTTTTTTTGTTCTTTTTAAATTGTAATAGAAATGTAGCATGCAATGGTCACTACTACCCATGAGGAATGCTCTAGCAAAAAGCATGAATGAATTACTGCAGATATGCAATATGAAATGCTTCAATGTGATTTATTTTTACAACTATCCAGTCCTAACTGGAGAAAAGTAATGAAAATTGTTAGAATTGCTTTAATGATTTAATAAGAATCGCTTATATACATAAAATAGGTTTTTATGGATTTTTGCAAAACTGAAATCCTTAAAAAAAGTCACTATTTTAGGATAAATAACCATGTGGACAATTTGAAAATATAAATTTCAGCCAAATATTAGCTAAATTGGCTCAAATGCTGAATTACTGGAATTGAAAGCTTTTTATTCTAATAGGAATTTGTATGCGATTTTCTCATTTGCAAATAGGTCATATAACAGTTAAAGCATGTGTATGAATATGTAATTAATTTTCCTAAATCATAGTAAAAATGACTTAGTTATCTTGTTTACTTTCATGATTATCGTAGAGAAATGTAATTTCAAACTTTACTGACCACAGTCTGTCAACTTGTATCTTCTAGTTTGCTCCCAGAATCAGTATATTTTACCTTTTTCTTACTTTTTGAGCATTTTGGGGGCAAAAACCTGAATTAAATGAAAAAAAATTGTTTTTATGCTATAATCTTGAACTTTAAATCAATTGAACTGGACACTCAATTTAATCATTTGTCGAGTTCAAGTCTGTTCATCTGAAAGGAACCTTTTCACCCAGATTTGTTTTAGATAATTATAAAAACAAAAATCTTCAGTGTTTTATAGAGTAATTAATTTGTTATTTATTTTGTAAAATCCAGTACTCAGTTCTGTCTTCTACTCTGTGACTTCTGCTATTGCCAACATCACTATTTAAGTAGAAAGCAGATAATTAGTTCCTATTTCATCTATTAGAAATGATCAGAATTTAACTTCTAAGTTATCACATTACTGTCACATTTATTTGTAATTAAGTATTTTATGCTAATTCTGAATCCATAGTTTGCTGTTATTAGCATACAAATGTAAGCCAATAATACATTCATAATTCTCTTAAAAGGATTAAGTTAAACTGTCCATAAACTAATGAGTAATAAAAAAAAATCATGCAATTTCAGTTGCCACAAACTTTTCTACAACTTATGCATTGTTGGAATAGAAATGATTCAGAAGCTCTTTTGTATTAGAGGAACTGTGAATGAAGATCTGAAATAAACAAATGGATAGTTAACATAGAAAATCCTATAAAATAAAAAAAACAGGATGTTTATTTTAAAATTGAAGCTATTATTTAATATTTAAAATTATGTGAAAAATAAATGTGAAGAAATTTTAAAAGAAAAAAAGTCTTAGAATTGATTGAACATGATTTATGAAATGTGAAATGTTCAATCAAGCCATTTTATCCTAATTTTAAACTTAGAGTTTTTTTTTAATTTTATTTATTTATTTGAGAGAGAGCATTTGTCAAGTTCAGATCTTCCCTCAGAGAGAGTGAACACAGGGGAGAAGCAGAGGGAGAGGGAGAAGAAGGCTGCATACTGAGCAGGGAGCCCAATGTAAGGGTTCGATCTTAGGGTACCCTGGGATCATGACCTGAGGCAAAGGCAGAGGCAACTGGCTAAGCCCTCTTGCTGCGGGCGCCCTAGAAAATTTTTGTCTAAATAATTGTTCACCCTTCTGACTGCTAAAAAGTTCCATTTTCTAGGGGTTTTGATTTTTTCATGTGCGAGAAGTTTTTGTTTGTTTTTATGTGTGTGTTTCTTTCCTTTAAAGGACACCAAAGAGACTGGAATTTTTCCTCATTGAAGTCCCTAACAGCACTTCCAGTTTCCAATAATGGATCTTCACATTTCTAGTTTGGGTTATAGGTTAAACTATAACCCTTTCCTTCCTTGGTATAACTTCCTTTCCTTGGTATAACAATTATATCTTTGTAATTTGTGGGATGCCTCAGTCCTTGACTGGATGCTGATCTTGTCATACCTTCAATGTCTCTGCCTCACCCATTCACTCATCATTGGGCCTTCTTATGAAGCTATTAGTTCACAGTAGAAGGAGATCAAGGAGAAAAAATTTCTAGCAAACATTCCACAAAATATCTTTTTATTTTTTTTTTCATAAAGAACCAGGTAGAAAATGGCCATTCCATAGATTCCCCCACCTCCAACTGCCAAAAAAAGAAAGAAAGAAAGAAAGAAAGAAAGAAAGAAAGAAAGAAAGAAAGAAAGAAAGGAAGGAAGGAAGGAAGGAAGGAAGGAAGGAAGGAAGGAAGGAAGGAAGGAAGAAAGAAAGAAAGAAAGAAAGAAAGAAAGAAAGAAAGAAAGAAAGAAAGGATAAAGTCCTCTTCATAAAATATCCCCATATCAGCCAGGCAACAGGAGGTCTCTTTATGTTCTGTAAAACTAAAACTAAGTCTGAAACAAAATTTTAAAAGGCTGTTTACTTATAAATTAAAATAAGGGAATCTATTTTCCACCTTAGTTTCATCAGGGAAAGGAGAGTTATGTTATAAAGTTAGAAGATGAAACACTGAGACAGTTCTTGATTGGCAAGTATCCTATTTAGGTGGGTGTTTAGGAAGTGGAAGGAACTTTTTTTTTTTTTTAAGGTTTTATTTATTTGACAGAGAGAGAGAGAGAGAGAGATCACAAGTAAGCAGAGCAACAGACAGAGAGAAAGGGGGAAGCAGGCTCCCTGCCGAGCAGAGAGCCTGATGCGGGATAATCCCAGGACCCTGAGATCATGACCTGAGCTTGAGGGCAAAGGCTTAACCCACTGAGTCACTAAGCGCCCCTGGAAGGAACTTTCTTCAGTTATCTGCAAGGGGTCAAGTGAGCAGTCTGTGTATACTTCAAAAGAGGAAGAACTGTTCAGTGTTTGGGTTGGAGGGTTTACTGTAGCTGGCTATTCCAGGAATGGCAGAGAACACTGGGTGCTTTCCTGTGTGTGTGGTCAAAATGTCAGTCATAATGGTCCTTAAGGGGTGTGACTGCAATGGTAGGCAGATTTTCACACAGGGATCTTTTCTTTAGGGACAGTATTCCATTGTGTCTAGCTCTGAAGTCACACTGTATTAAAGTCATTAATAGTCCATTTCTTTTACTTTCTTGTATAAAAGAGGGTAACAGTATCAACCTATTCAGGGAAATTCAGGATTTGTAGAAGGATGAAAACAGACATGCTAGAGGATCCCCAGGGTTCCTCCCGGACTTCCACTATTGCCACCTTCCTTTATTTTTTAATTCTTTTTGTTTTTGCAATTTACCTCTCCTGCCCTGTGAATTTTTCTAGCTGATAATCCTCTCAGACTGACAAAAATGGTTTCCAGAAAATACAAATTTGATGGTTTTCAGCAACATACCAGAGATCTTAAGCAAAGGACATGAAAATAGGACCAATTTCCAACTGTAAGTTTTCGCTAAAGCTGAGAACTGAACCAGAACCATAAAGCTTGAAAACCAAAACCAGAACCATAAAGCCAGGTACTTAACTTCTCTGATGTATGAAAACCCTGACTGAGCCTGCTTTAGTGGGACATCTCTGGGTCTCTTCAGATGCTCCCAGATGCCCATCAGCTGAGCAAACCTTTTAACCTCTATTTTAGTCACTTACATCAATTTCTTTCTGATATGTAAATTCTATCCTGTTCTTTGGGGAGCGATTTTAGTTGAATTTCTTTCCCCAATGTAAAAATGAATTTTGTCCCCATTTGCAATGTACTTCAACATCCGTTTTTACTTCATGTAAATTTGTGCTGTTTTCATTTTTTAAGTTAGTTATGACACCTGCTTATTCCCTCATAGTGTAGGAGTAAAAACACTTAATATGTGTTTGTTATTACACTGTATGCAAGCCACGACTTCACCTGTTTTTTTTTTCTAATTATCTTTTAACATCTTTTGTGACTATTCTAAATGGATAAGAACAGTTTCTGAATACTAAAAAGTCTTATTTCTTTAAATGCATTTAAAAGATTATCTAATATATGAAATTCCTGCAATAGCAAGAATGGGAAACAAAGCATGAATGCTTACGTCAGGGCTTATTAGACTGATACAAACATGCAGACAAAGGGACAGAGTATGTTCCAGTAATTGGCAGCATTTAGATCCCCTGAGTTTTATTTATTGATTCCCTGAAAATTAAAAATTGTTGAGTAAATAGAATGGAACTCTCATAGCCTATAGTCATACAAAGCAGATAAATACAATATAGTGAGAGTTTATAATAGTTCTGCAACATGTAACAACTGTGAAGACAAGAACAATTGTGACCAGAGTGGATAGAAAAAGATAAAGACATGCTTGAGAACTAGTGCTGAGCAGAAAAAAAAAGGTAGGAAATAAAAAGGAATCTCTTCCACTTACATCACACTCCTATTTCTATCCGGAACTATTTCTTTTTCCAGTACAGAATGTCTTTCACAGAAAAATGGTTTCACATAAACCAACCATTGTTAGTCTACTGATGTCTATTAATAGTAATTTCCTTTTCTGCTAAATACAAAGTAAGGAGTAAGGTAAGCTATTGGATAGTTTTTTTCAATCTCAGGTATCTGAAGAGTCTTCCCAACTCCTAACATTTCACAGCCATGTAGAAATATCAAAATGATGAATCTTAGATCTATGTACTAAAGGTTGGTGTGTTATGGAACTGATTTTTACAGACTTTTCATTTGGTTTGTGTGGAGGCCGAGAAAATAAAGGCCATCCCACCTCAGGTTTAGCATTAGCACAAGTTCAGCCATCTTAGCTTTGACAGCCATCTCAGGCCCCTGTGACCAAGGGCTGAACTTTCCCCTACTTTACTTTAGTTCCAGGGACCCCCACCCTGCTTTAGTTCCAAGAAAGTACCCTACCCTGCAACACCCCGGCAACAGCTACTCAGCTTACTGCAGAAAAGTCTGAAACTTCTCCTCCTCTCCACCGCCACAAGCCTCTTGTAATGACCCTTAAAAACCCCTGCCTAACTAGCCTCAGGGTCCAAGTCCCTACTCTACTGTATCAGGTATACTTGGGCTCAAGCTTAAGCATGTCACCTCGTGGTCTGAGTCCCCACTCCACTATGTTGGGTATATTTGGGCCCAAGCTTAAGCTTGTCAAATAAACCTTTGTGTGATTGCATCACACTGTGATTGCACAGTGTGATTGCACTGATTGCATCAGTGTTGGCTCCTTGGTGGTCTCTCAGACACGAAAACTTGGGCATAACAGTTTGCAAGGAAGAGTTTCAACATTTTGACTCATATCCTATTTGTATTTTCTCGGAGTTTATTTCAGTATACAAATAGAGTTTGTATTATGCTTACCAGCACTGAAGCTGTATATTACACCATTTAAATATGATTCCCATATTACCTTAAAGAATGTTTGTTATCCACAAAGAGCCTAAATCAAGTTCTCTGTTGTAAGAAACGACAGGAAAAAGAGATGGGTTATAGGAAAAGGAAGAAAAAAAAAAAAAAAGAAAAACAAGTAAAAGAAGGAAGGAATATAACATATAGGATATAGGGCATATTTACAATAAACCCAATAGCAAAACACACTAACAAGAAAGCATGTACCGAGTCATAGTTTACATAAAATTATAACTGATTTGCTTTGTTTTGCATGAAAATCCTAAAATAACTATTAGAAAGCCAGGCTTTGGGATGCCTGGGTGGCTCAGTTGGTTAAGCAGCTGCCTTCGGCTCAGGTCATGATCCCAGCGTCCCAGGATCGAGTCCCACATCGGGCTCCTTGCTCCGCAGGGAGACTGCTTCTCCCTCTGACTCTGCCTGCCACTCTGCCTGTGCTCGCTCTTGCTCTCTCTCTCTCTCTCTCTGACAAATAAATAAATAAAATCTTTAAAAAAAAAAAAAAAAAGAAAGAAAGAAAGCCAGGCTTCCATTCCAATTTTATTGCTCACTAGCTGTGTTATCTTTTAACACATCACATACACAATTTAGTTACTGTCTCTTCAAGAGTAAATATTAAGGTTGGATAAATTTAGTAATTTCCAAAGCCAAAGAGTGGTATGGGTTCTGATAAAGTTTTTAATCTACCCATGACAAAGTTAGAAAAGTAAGAAAAATGTGACTTTATTTTTATGAAATAATGAAAATTTTTAATGAAATAAATGTGTTAAATTTAAGAACTTGTCTAATTGTAAAAGTCTATCTTTCACAGTATATTGAGCTTTATATAATTTAGAACTAGGTTAAGGCTGCTAGTAACCTACATGTTAAGTTTTAATATTTAGTATATATGTAAGTGGAGCTCTCAACACACAGATGGATACAGGATTTAGTCATAAATTATATGCTTCTAAAAAATCACTCCTTACTCAGTCTTTTTTGTCTAGCCTATACCCTGAAATGGGCCCATCCTCACCAGCTCTTACATGATTTAAATTTGTATAGATAATTCAGAAATAAAGGGAAAAGTTATTAAGGAATACAGGAACACTATATACTATATTTTTTTAAAATGTTCATGTGAGCCTACTATATGATTTCATGTTTGTTGGTTGGCAGCCTTTTCAGAAATAGATGATTTATAAATTCTAATTAGAGGATGCAGTTATTAGCCTAGCTCACTGAGATCCTGAATAGTCTGAATCCTTCTCCTGTTCTCAAGGGCACTCCAGAACCCTACCCAAATTCCACAAGTGGTGATAAATAGGTTTTTGACTATTTTATTCCTTGTATTCTACTTAGTGTTTTAATAGAAGAAGGAAAATATTCTGGTGAAAAATCCCTAAGAGTGGAGACAAAACTGTCACCAAAGTTCTGCCCTAAGGCATGAAGAAGTAACACCCTCTCCTTTTCTGTTCTTAAACATAATAGCTAGATCTATTGCTACTTAAACCACTCTTTGTGTGAGAATTACTATCTCTCTTTGCTTTTTATCTCATATAACTCACCATTATTCCAAGAATTATTTACTTTGTACCTATTAGTATTAGGAAATATGCTAAACATGAAAGAGGAACAATATAGCTTTTCAAGGACCCCAAATGATTAAGACCTATTGATCTTGTAGCCTTTAGCCATTAGAATTTAGTACTATGGAAATGCTCAGGAAGAATGGTTATTAGACACACATATTGTGCATATTCTCAGATTCCCTCTATCAACTACTTCTTCCTTTTTCTTCCTTACTGCCTACAGGAAACAAATCACCCATTTGCCTCTAGATTTGGATGAATGTCCTACAGCAGAGTACATAATTTGGCTTTTCATCCAGCCTCTGAGAGGCAAGATGATGCAATCTGGAGTGTTAGCTTCCTATGTCCTACTTTAACAAAGTTGCCAGATAAGCTTGCATGCTGAGCAAACATGCTGAGCTGCAGAGGACCAGATTTCTGTGCCTTTCTGCATTTCATAGGGAAGCAGAGACAGGCAGGTTAAGTTATATAGAACCATATTGCTACATTTCCTTACCTTTTTTCCTCCTCATCTTCACCACCTAGTGTTGTACCTCCACAACTACTGACACTTAATACTTTGCCTCTAGCTCTGTTTCTAGAATATCTGGGACAATAAACATGGTTAACTTTCCTTAAGAATGATCATGGTTTTATGATATAAGAAGCAAACTATATTGTCTAGAAGTCAGATAAGAAAAAGTGCTGTAATATTGGCATAATTTTTAATCCAAAGAAGCATTCTATTCTTATAAAATCAAAGTGAGCCTATAGTCAAAGAGCAAATCTAGTAGGGCTCAATTATGGAACAAATCACATTGAGGGCAGTATCTCTTCAGATAGTTATAAGGTTGTATTTCACAGTCTCCAGGTTTACAAATTAAGTACAGTATAAAATCTAGCCTCAATCATATTTGTTCAATAAGCCATTAATACTGATTTGGAGCTACATCTTCTCAGATACATTTTATGAAATGCACTTGATATGGGATACATTTTATGAAATGCACTTGATATGGGATTATCTTCAGGCTCTCCTTTTATCCACCTATGTTGTTATGTGAAAAATTAAATTTAAAATTATGATGACAAATAATTCCAAAAGGAGGGAAAAAAGGCTTGTAATCTCATCATGTCATTTAAATTTGATTTAAATATATTTATAAGATGGTCAAAGAAGTGGAAATAACTTTGGTTATTGAAGACTGTAGCCCCATACTTTAGTAAGAAGAAGAATGAAACCAAAAGAGATGCTTTCATCAAAACATGGTTTCTCAATTCTCCATAAAAGGACATCTACCAGGGTACCAGTGTGGCTCAGTTGGTTAAGTGTCTGCCTTCGGCTCAGGTTATGATCCCAGGGTCCTGAGATTTAGCCCTGCATGAGGCTCTCTGCTCAGGCAGTAGTCTGTGTGCTCTCTTTCTCTTTCAAATAAATAAATAGAATAAAATAAAATTTAAAAAGGGACATCTACCTCCAATGCTTACCAATACATAAACAGTTGATCACAGACTGTCTGATATAGAACAAATACTAAATTGGACAAATAAATTTTGACAAATAAACAGTATATAGTCCACTATGAGCGATATTTTTTTTACAAAAAGAACTAGTTTTGTGGCATATCTTACCAATTTCAAAATGTAACAATCTTTGATAAAGGTTCTAATAGTGTTAAATGACAAAACTAAAGCAACTTAGTAAAAAGTTTGATGTCATTTACTCAAAAGAAAATGATTCATGAATTGGGGGAGTACAGTACCTCACAACCACCAAAGCACTCTTCCCAAAGAATTTTGGGTGAGAGCAAGTTTTATAGAATGACATGAGAAGAGACAATGCAGAAAGGGTACGATTGGCTAGGAGGTCTGGGATTCCTTATAAGACTAACAGGTCCTACTTTCTAGGGTAAGCTAGCTAAAGCTGACTTAGAGGACTGTGATTGGTGTATATTAGTTTTCCTTGACAGGTGTTTCTGGAAAGTGCAGGTTGACTGAGGGTTAGATGTGTGAGGTAGGCCAGGCCACAATGGTACCTTCCATTTTGTGGATCCTGATGTTTAAGTTGACTTTGTTTGAGAGACACTCAGACTTCTTTCTGCTATTCCTAGACCAGTATAAATTGACTTTGTTTGAGAGACACTCAGACTTCTTTCTGATATTCCTAGACCAGTAGGTACTGTGAAAGACAACTAAAAAACAATCTTGAAAAAAATCACACCAGACATAATATATCACATATTGCCTAGCTTGGCACAAAGTAAGATCAATATGTACCCCCATGTCCTAATTAGATCAGTGTACTTTGTTCCTCCAAATTTAAGGCTATCTGTAATTTTAGTTATATCACTTTATCCAGGATAGTTCAGGCTTTCATCAGCCAAACTTAGAGAAAACTAACTATTGAACTTGTCAGGGCATAGAGCTTTCTAGTAACTGGAATGGTTTCTACTCCTTTTCTTAGTAACAGGCTTTCTGGAGGTGATGGGGTAATTGGAAGTTTATGTGGTGTTTATAGAGCTAACATACTGTGATCATTTATGGGAAACAATATTGAGAAGTAATTTCTGGATTATTCAAATTTATAACTTTATTCTTTCTTAGGCTAGAATATCCTTACGTGCTGCTAGCAGGGAAAGTTGAAAAAATATTAAATAAAATACCTCTAAGATTACAGCAGGATTTCTAATGAAGAAGAATGATTGAATTACAAATGCATGGGGAGAAGTCTCTGCTGGTGGGTGGTATTTGTATTTTAAGAGACAGCATTTCATGGATCATAGGTTCAAGCAAATACCCATTGTGCTAGACATTAACTGCCACTTAGCAATAGTGTACAGAAGTAGAAAACATCTGGTTGTGGATAATGAGCCAGAGCTTCTCAGCACCCTTGGATGCTAATAGCATGGGGCAAAGGTCATAGTGGAAGGCCATCTGGCATCCTGTAAAGAGATGTAGAAATCTTTCCTATCACAGCAAATCACTAGCATATTTGTAAGATGCAGGTAAGAAAATCGAAGTGGTAAATATTTAACCACCAATTTTAAATATCTGATATTAGTATGTTTTATTACCATTGTGGCTACTAATAATTAGATTTGTATCACAAAATACTGAAATATGACCTGTGTCCTGATAATATACAAATTTGTAAAACTATATTATGAATACAAGACAAGTCATTGCGCATATATTTAAGTTATTCAGGCAGCAGAGCTGTTTGTAAAATTGTAATTTAGAAGAGATTTGCTTTCAGTAAATACTATTTTCCCTTTCTGATTTTTATTTCTTATCTTTGTTGTGCCAAAATTCCAAGACCCCCTCAAAGATGACCACCAGAGTCCAGAGTCAAAGCCAAACAGCAAGGGTCGTTTATTACGAGTTCGAACCTGGACCTCTGCGTACTTGTTGCCAGTGACGCTAAGAGGTCCTGCGCTCAGGATCACAGCACTTTTTATACTCTATTTTGGGGAGGAAGGGGCTTAGCATACATCATAGCACCCCGTAATAAATCACTACATACCGCGGGAAAATCAAACAGCAACTCTATAACATGACTGGCGGGGTACTGAGCAAGAAAAGGCTGAGAATAGATTATTGGTTAGATCAAAGGGCTGTCATTCTTCAAACTGCTTAGTTGGCGCTGCTAGGGTACGTGCCCCCTCAGGATTGGTTGGAGTCTCCCTGTCAAGCCGCAGGGTGCCAGATGATTATTATCTCCCCTAACCAAAGCTGGGTGGGGGGTCTGGGGGCAGTCACTTTGTCACGTCCAATTCTGGGTGGGGGTTTCTCTGGCACCAGATGGCTGTTATCTCTCGGCCCAGAGCCGGGAGGGGGTCTAAGAGCGGCCACTCTGCTAGGTTCAATTCTGGGTGGGCGTTGTGTGGTTACAGAGTGCCTATAGAAAGTTTGCTGGTAATTTTCCATCTCCTCCTGGGTTAGCAAGGGAAGGTACAGAAGCAGAAATAGCGGCTATGGTTATAATTCAGGCATCTCATCTTCATCATATTTCTACCAAAATTACTTAGTGAAAAACACAAGCTATCATTCATATAAATTTAAATCTTTATTTCTTTTTTAACCAAAAAAAAAAAAAATGGAGCATCTATTACATCTGAGATGGCATGACTGGCTTTAAGAACTCAGCAAAATTAATGCCATAGTTATAGAAAAAGATTATAGAAATGTTTACAAGACTATTTTGTAGTGTAGTATAACAAACGCTCTAATAGAAACATGCCCTGGCCCTTATAGGAGAATGGTCGTGGAAAATTTCATTGGAGAAATGTTACCCAAGTTCTGGCTTGTGTAAGGAGGAGGCACTGACAAAAAATCTGTGCTTCATCAAATTTTAGTCAGGCTCCTGAACCTTCTCCTTAGGCCCATCTGTACACTTTCTTCTATAATACTGTTTTAACAAGCATCCTGATAAGTCAGTTAATCAAGAATCCTCCTACCCTTGAGACAAATCACGCTTGATTTGTGATTAAAATTTCTCATTCCACAGCCTTAGTATCTGATCATCCCTAGTCTGCCTTACCTAGGAATCCTGTTGGGTGAGTTCAGCAGACTCAGAAGGTACTATCTACAAAGAGACTAAAAAGGTAATATAAATAATTGGTATTATAAAAATGATTAATATACAACCAGAGGACTTTAAAATTATGTTATTTTAAGGGGGTGCCTGGGTGGCTCAGTGAGTTAGGCCTCTGCTTTTGGCTTGGTCATGATCTCAAGATCCTGGGATCAATCCCCAGGTTGGGCTCTCTGCTCAGCAGGGAGCCTGCTTCCCTCCCTCTCTCTGCCTGCCTACTTTTGATCTCTCTCAAATAAGTAAATAAAGATTTTTTAAAAATTCAAAAAAAATTATGTTACTTTTACATATAACATGGGAAACCTAAAATAATATGGCTTCACTACTTGATAATTTGAAAAATTAGATTAAAATGTATATTTTTAAACTTAATACTAAACACTCCTATTAAGCAAATATGTTAAATAAATACCATTTATGCCATATCAGAAAGCAAAACCCAAGTAAAAGTGATGTTAACAAGTAAATAGCAGGGGCGCCTGGGTGGCTCAGTGGGTTAAGCCGCTGCCTTCGTCTCAGGTCATGATGTCAGGGTCCTGGGATCGAGTCCTGCATCGGGCTCTCTGCTCAGCAGGGAGCCTGCTTCCTTCTCTCTCTCTGCCTGCCTCTCTGTCTACCTGTGATCTCTCTCTGTCAAATAAATAAATAGAATCTTAAAAAAAAAAGTAAATAGCAGATAGATGAAAATAAGAACCAAAGATAATAACAAAATAACAGAAAGTACAAACCAAGGTAACAACAATATATTTCAATGTGATAATAAACTATATCCTTAATGTGTAAGAAGCTGAATTTTCAGAATAAAGATAACAAATTAAAAGAGCAAAACATATCCCCAGCTAAAATTTAGTAAAATTCATCTATATGTATATAAATGCGTGTGTGTGTGTTTCTGTGTGTGTGTGTGTTTCTCAACACATAAAACATACAAGCAACTATAAAATTAAGGAAGAAGTAAGAAACAGATATGACAAACTTGCAACATCTCTTTCAGAGTATGACATGCAGGTAGGTTGAAATTCATTCACATATCACCTAGAGGAGCAGAAAAACACAGTTTCTTTTTTTTAAAATATTTTATTTATTTATTTATTTGACAGACAGAAATCACAAGTAGGCAGAGAGAGAGAGGAGAAAGCAGGCTCTCTGCTGAGCAGAGAACCCAATGCAGGGCTCGATCCCAGGACCCTGGGATCATGACCTGAGCCGAAGGCAGGGGCTTTAACCCACTGAGCCACCCAGGCACCCCTTGAAAAGCACAGTTTCATCATTTCTTATTTAGTTTTCATACAATCATTTACTACTCACTGCATATCTGCAAGCTCTCCAACATTTCCCATTCTCTTCATTGTTAGGCAATCTCTGGGTCTGGTTCTGGGAAATCGGTTGTGAATGAGAGAACATTAGTTATATCATTTCTAAGCAAAAGCATGTAAAACTCATTATGCAACACCCCTTCCCTTCAAATCTTTTATTCTCTGTCACATAATTCAAGATCATCATGGATCACATAGAGTGAAGTTTGAGCTTCTGTCAGTTTGGGTTCTTGATCAGCTGTGATGGACACAAATCATTAGCAAGGTATAAAATTTTGTTGTATTAAACCACTGATTTTGGTGGGTTGCTTGTTATGCAATAAAATCCAGTTTTTCTACAAAAGAAAGAAAAATAAATATTTCACTCTTTGTAGGCTATTTAATTGCTTTCTCAACTACTCAACCTTTCCTTTGTAGCACAAGAGCAGCTATACACAATACATAAACAAATGAGTGGAGCTGCTTTTCAATAAAATTTTATTTACATAAACAAACAGTGGGCCAGATATGGCCCCAGGATATAGTTTGCTGACATCTGATCTAGATCATGTAGATAATAAACTAACATCTTAATCATGAAATTGTACTTGCTGGATAGCAGAAATGTAAGGTTTGTTCTATATGCTTCAAAGTTTAAAATGCTCTATGGAAGTAGTTCATTGATAGATGAATGGATAAAGAAGATGTGGTTTATGTACATGTACGCACACATACATGCCTACATACAGTACAGTATTATTCAGCCACAAAAAAGAATGAAATCTTTCTATGTGCAATGACCTGGATGGAACTACAGAGTATAATTCTAAGTGAAATAAGTCAGTTAGAGAAAGAAAAATACCATATGATCTTACTCATATGTCAAATTTAAGAAACAAAACAACAAGTAAAGGAAAGAAAGAGAGAGAGAAAGAACCAAAAAACAGACTCCTAACCATAAAGAATAAACTGATGCAATGTGTGGAATTGTTTGGGAATGTTAGTAAAATTATACAAAAAATGAACAGAAAACGAACTACAAAGAAGCTGCACTGTTGCTCTCCTTCCACCTACTGGAGCAGCAGAACAGTGGCTACAATACCCACATCTCAAATGACATATTAGAAGAAAGTCACTCAGGGCATAAATGAGGCTGAGAGGTAGTCCAGGAGAATTCACCCTCATTACATACGGATAAATCAAGGACAAATATAGAGCTACCTACAACTAACAATCATGGGTAGAACATTATTAAAAAAGAAAAGAAAGAAAAGAAAAGAAAAGAAAAGAAAAGAAGGGAAAAAGGAAAGGAAAGGAAAGGAAAGGAAAGGAAAGGAAAGGAAAGGAAAACTGCTACAGACACTGGGAAATAATAAAAGAAAAAAAAACATGTAGAACAAAAAAAAAATTTAGAAAAATTGTTTTGCAAGCAGAAATCCCACCAGAATAGATCCTCTTCTGCAATAAATATTTCGTGCCAATGTTGAAAATGAAAATAACATCTTATCTATGAGAAGGAGAATCAAAATGATACAAAAAATCAATAGAAGGATATGAAAAGGAGACTAAGAGAAAAAGTAACAGAGAACAAAAGCACAAAAACAATATCATCAGGAAAACATTACCTAACTTAGAAACAAAGAACACATACATATTCACACAAAACCACAATTGAAAATTTAATAAAGTGTGACATAAATCATCAGAGTATGAATGCAGCAGAATGACATGATCAAAATTTTAAGACCTGGAGAAATATGACCATACAAAGAAATTCTAATAACTAAGAGACAAATCAAAATAAGGACATGTTAAGGGTGAAATACAGCATAGAACATAAATGAGCAGGTCATGAATACTGAATTCCTTTCATACTTAGAACTTACATGATATAAAAATGGGGATTGTAGTTATTAAAAAGATTCAAATAAATCTATAAATAGTAAACATAAAAATAGTATGATTACTCTAATGAGTTGGGGAAAATTGCAATCCCTACTAGCAAAACTATCATAAATTGGATAGAAAGTGTATGAGTTAGGAAGAAGTGTAACTGATTTAATATTATATCTTTGGGCATGGGAGTAATTGGATAGTTTTAAATACCACTGAGGATGTAATGGTTATCACCTTACAACTCTCAAGTCACTGGTGGAAAAGAGAAAAAGAAAACCAACCTAGAAAAAGTATTAGAAAAAAAACCAAAAGTTTCTATTAATTCAGATGGCACAATTAGTACTTACTTTTACATTGGTTAATATAAATTAGATCTATGTATATATTAAAGAAATGTACTCTTTTTGTGTTATATTCAAATAAGTTGTTTTTTAATGATTCAGAAAAGGGGATCATAAAAATAAAGACCCTCAATTTACCAAGAAAGAGCTGGCAAAATGGGGTTGATAATAGTTTCACACACAGTGATCAGTCACTCCCCAAACTAAGACCAGTTCTTATCTGAAACTTAGTTTTAGCCTAGTAACTTAATGGCTGAAGCAGCAATTCTGCTTTATTGTTTACTCGTTGATATTACTCATTGATAGCACACTTACCCACCAAGGACATGCCTTTAGCTATGTCCATGCCAAAACCCTAACTGTCATACCCTAATTGTCAAAATTAGAGAGTCAGTAAAATAAGATTATCTTTGAAATTGAACAACACTAAACTGAATATCCATAATCTACCATTTTTCTGTAGGAGCTTCACATTTAAATATGAACATGATTAAATAAATCTTTGCATTGCTGACTAATGTAACTAAAATAACTTTTGCAAAACACAAATTTCAGTATTTAGCAGGTAGCAGACAACAAATAAATGTTAGTCCTCATGCTTCATTCCAAATCCTTTATTCCTACTGAGTTTCTTCCTTTCTTCTTCCTTTCTCTCTCAGAGCTTAGTCATACTTCTACTCTTAAAGGAAATCTTTTTTTTTTTTTTAAAGATTTTATTTATTTATTTGGCAGACAAAGATCACAAGTAGGTGGAGAGGCAGGCAGAGAGAGAGGAGGAAGCAGGCTCCCCGCTGAGCAGAGAGCCTGATGCGGGGCTCCATCCCAGGACCCTGAGATCATGACCTGAGCTGAAAGCAGAGGCTTTAACCCACTGAGCCACCCAGGTGTCCCTCTTAAAGGAAATCTTGATGCCTCAATCTCTTTTGCCTTCTTGACGGATTTTATAAAGGAAACATTGTCTTCCAACCCTCCCACATCCCTATGCTTTACCCAATTAAACATAAGCTCTACCAAGCTCTGCCATCTGTAGACTATGCCATCCTACTGAAAATTCAGCTCTTATTAGTACATAGGTGAGTGGGTATAAGGGTAATATTGACTTAGGTAATTTTAATCCCATGTAAAATAATATTTAAAGATAATAATCCTTATGTTGCTTAGGTAAAGATTTATAAAATTACTTGCACATTTAAATATTATTAAGATAAATGCATTTGCCCTTCCCTTATTTGCTATGACAAAGGATGAGATGTAAAGAAATGTCATGCTTGAAAGACATTATTTCTTAAATATTAGCTAAGGTTATTCTTTCTTTCAGAATTGACATTTCTGGGCAGCTTTGTTGTCTTAGGAAGTAATATCATTTGTCTTAAGTTGCAATATATATACTCCTTTAGCTAGAATCAAAAACTTTTCAAACAGAATGCACATCAGTTAAAGATTAACTTCTAAAGGAAGTTCCTCATCATTTCAAAAAGGAACTGCTATAATGTATAGAAGTTCACAACAATTTTTATAAGTCTGGAGAGTAAAATGTTCTTTATAATGTGAGCCATCTCTCATTTTTTAACATGTAGGTTAGCAGCACAATTTGCACTTGACTGAAAATACAATTTTGCTTTTAAAATTATTGTGTTTTTTTAAAGTGTGTTAAATTACTGAATTCTTCTCCCCAAAACTTCCCTCATGTATCTGACATAAAAAAGATTGAAATCAACTGCCAAGTAAGTATATTTTAGATTAACTTAAGTTTTAAAATTAGAATATAACAGAATCGGTGTAAAGGAACTATTTATCTTAAGCTTAGGTTACATCAACGTGCATTTAGGATGAAGACACGTTCATGAAAGAGTTTGCAACCAAGGGTAACAGGATTAATGAGATCTGGAGAACTGAATTAAGGGGTGGGGGAACCCACCTATTTTTTTTTTTTTAAAGATTTTATTTATTTATTTGACAGAGAGAAATCACAAGTAGACGGAGAGGCAGGCAGAGAGAGAGGAAGGGAAGCAGGCTCCCTGCCGAGCAGAGAGCCCGATGCGGGACTCGATCCCAGGACTCTGAGATCATGACCCGAGCTGAAGGCAGCGGCTTAACCCACTGAGCCACCCAGGCGCCCGGAACCCTCCTATTGACTGGAAAAAAAAAAAAAAACCAAAACCAAAACCAAACCAAAACAAAACAAAACCCCTTCAATGTGGGCCATAAAAATAGCTCATCTGAAGTTCAAATATGGCCAAAAAGCACTTTTTATTTTTCTTATACTTGGAGTACCTTAAAAGTAGGGTAAGCATTTGGCCAGTGAGACCAGCAGTGCAAGCCGCAGGGGCAGACTCAGGGAGGGCACAGACAAGAGAGGCTATGCTGGCATGGTGGAGGCGGCTGGGGCGCTGCTGGCAGATGACTCCTGCGCCTGCGCTAAGCCTCCAGCCAAGGCCGGGCTGGTAGAAGGAGGGCTCTTACCCCCTGCTTTCCTCCCTTTCTTGGGAGTGTGCAGCCACCATGTCCTTCCTGCTTCCCTAGGCTTCCTGCAGGCTTCACAGCACGAGGTGAAAGGGGAGAACAGTAGAGTGGGCATTTCCTAATAAAAATAGCATGAGTTGAATATTAGCTTTAGGAATACACTTGCCATGCTTGGGAAAAATTTAATTCAATTGAGCGAAGACCGCGTAAAGGATGGGACATTGATAACATTTAAGAAGCAAGTTACACTAATTGGTTAGAAAAGACTGATCTAGATAATCTCTGGTGTACAGATTGTAACGGGAAAGTTCGAAAGTCAGAAGAGTATTCAGATAACTATTTCAGCAATCCAGGCAGAGTAATGAGTTAATAGGCAAGACAATGACAGTGAGAACTGGGAAAAAATTGATTCAGAAGCATCCTGAGAAACCGTAAACTAAATGTTCCCATTGACTAGTTGTAGAAAAGACCAGGGAAAATTCAACCTTTTTTTTTTTGGCAATGTCTAACCTGAGGGTATATAATGGTATATAAATAGGGAGGTGAGATAAAGCCATTCCCTTTGAGGGAAAGGTATTTATCTTGTTTAATGCATGCTGAATTTAAAATGACATGTGGGCATTTACAAGGAAGTGTCCAGTAAGTAGAATGTGAAGAGACTCCAGGACACACATCTGCACTGGCTGAAGAATACGAGAGAAGGAAATGGTGGTTGAAGAAAATGAAAATCTAACAGGTAGGGTAAAAGCATTAGCCATTATCCCAAAGGAAGCAGGGAGGACTTAATCACATACACTGGCATTAGCCCTAGAAAGCCAAAAAGATAATTTGTAGCATTTTTAAATTTGTAGGAAATTGCCAAACTCTTACGAAGTGGCTGTACCATTTTATATTCCCACCAGTGATGAATTCCCATTGCTATGTATCCTCCTCTGCATTTGGTGGTGTCAGTGGTTTGGATTTTGGCCCTTCTCATGGGTGTGTATTGGTATCTCATGATTTTTCTAAATTGCATTTCCCTGGTGACTTAGGATGTGGATCATCTTTCCATATGTTTATTTGCCATCTGTGTATCTTTTTTGGTGAGGTGTCTGTTCGGGTTTCATGCCCATTTTTTAACTGAGTTGTGTTCTTGAGTTTTAAGTGTTCTTTACATTATTTTTGGACAACAGTCTTTTATCATCTATGTTGCAAATATTTTTTCAGGGTGTGATTTGTTTTTCATTCTCTTAATGATGTCTTTGACAGAGCAGAAGTTTTTAATTTTAATAAAGTACAGCTCCTTGGCTTTTTCTTTCATTGAATCATGCTTTCGGTTGCATATAAAAAAGTTGTTGCCATGCTCTAGATTGTCTCCTATGTTGCCTGCTAGGAATTTTATAGTTTTATATTTTATGTTAATGTCTATAATTCATTTTAAGTTAATATTTATGAAACTTTATTTTTTATTTTTTGCATGTGGATGTCCAGTTGTTCAGCACTATTTTTGAAGACTATCCTTTCTTCATTGTGTTGGCTTTGCTCCTTTGCCGAAAAGATCAGTTGATTGTATTTGTGTGGGTCTGTTTCTGGGCTATCCATTGATCTCTTTGTTCTTTTGCCAGTACCACACTGTCTTGATTACTGTTGCTCTTATAGTAAGTCATAAAGTCAGGCAGTGTCAGTTCTCAGACTTCATTCTACCTCAGTACTGTATTTGCTCTTCTGGAACTTTTGTCTTCCTATATAAGCTTTACATCAGTTTGTTGACATCCACAAAATTATCTGCTGGAATATTGACTGGACTTATACTGGGATTACAGATGCTACACATTTTTAATTCCCCTATCCACTTTAATTGAATTTCATATCTTAATTTTGGGATTTATTGGGATTTATTCATCATGAATGCAGAAAAACCACTATGAAATCTTTCATCATTCAAAACAATTGACATCAAGTTAACTAAGAGTTTGTGTAAAAGATACATCATTTCTCAGGGAATTCATTTCTTCCATCATCATTTGAAAGTTATTTTTCTCATAGGACTAATGCTTAATTGTATCTCTCTCAGATTTTACATTTTTGAGGTATATTTATAATATGGCTGAGGTAGATTAAATAACAGCCTTTCAACAGTATTTATGTCCTAATCCTCAAGCCTGTGAGTAAGTTATATACGTTGCCAAAGGACTTTGCAAATGTGATTAAGAATCTTGAGATAGGAAGATTACCCTATGTTATCTAAGTGAGATCAATGTAATCACAAGAATCTTAAAAGAAGGAGGAAGTATGATCACAGATATGAAAGGTGACACGATAATGGAAACAAGGAGCAGAGGGATAGAGAGAAAGAATGAAACAAAGGTCAGAGAGAAGAGAAGATGCTATGCTGCTGGGTTTGAAGACAGAGGAAGGGGGCATGAGTCAGAGAAGGCAGGCAGCCTCTAGAGGCAAGGATATAATTTAGAACCCAAAGCCTCCATAGCAATGAGCTTGCATCAACCTTGATTTCAGCCCTTTGAAACAGGTTTCTGACTTCAAATCTGCAGAAATGTGAGCTAATAAATGCTAATAAATTTAAACCATTAAGTTTGTGGCAATTTGTTACAGCAGCCAATGGGAAACTACTATTGGAGTTCATTGTTATTTTCTTCAGTTTTCTTCTATTTAAACTGTTCCCACTGGAGTATTTGTATCATGTGTTGTTAATAATTTTTTTGATAAATAACTGGAAGCAAAATCCAGCCAACTCCCTCTATATGTGTGTTTTTATGTGCATACATACATATATCTGTTTTGATATGCAGTTATGTGTTTATACAAATATACATATATGTAGTCCTACATATGAATAGCTACATGCATAACTAGAAAAAGAAACATGAAATTTCATTTAGTTAATGATTCTTTTATTTGATTATATTGTGTAACTCAGCATTCTAGTATGTCATTTTTCAGTAATCTGGGAAATCTCAGATATTACTTGAAATTTATTCTATATAGAATTTTTAGAATTCCTTTCAGCTTAGTTAGTAAAAAATTTTGAACCTAAATCTATGCATAATCTAATATCCATTTCAGTCTGGTGGTTCAATTTAGTATTATATGTACAAAGCATGTTTTAACAAGAAGGCTAAACTGTAAAAATAGGTTGATATATTTCAGTTTGAATTTGAATGGTGAAGTGATTCATTCTCAAATGTCCGTATATTTTTTTAACACAGTAAAATAATTTCACTGTAGTTCATAAAATTTAATAAAGCCACATTGAAAATAAAAATTATTGAAGAAATGATATTTGAATTAGTCCATCATAAATAATAGACATAAAGATTTCTGTTCATATTCTTTTTCACTAGGAATTAAAACCTGTATAGAAATGCATATATGCATATACATTTATATATATAGTATATATATTAGTTATTTTTACTTTCTTGTTATAATTTCCAAAAATAATCATGTTAAATCTATTTATTTTAAATTAAGAAGTTTGATAGTAATTTTTCCAATAATTTTTGTTTGTAAATTACTTTAGGATAGAATTTCTCTGATATGGGCTTTAGAAATAGAATATTAGATTTGGTAGCTGCAACAAACTTACACCCAACTGTACACAGCTCTACAACAACAATGAAAATTAAAATTATTTTTACCCTTGTTTAATCATTAAAGAATTCTTGTACAGTATAAAAAATATGGTGATAAGTTTCACTGTTGGTCCCAAAGCAAAAACTTAATAATACTTGTTCATTAATTGTGTTTACTGAAGGTTTTGTTTTTGTTTTTGTTTTTGTTTTTGTTTTAGATACACTTCATTACATTAAGGATATTCCTTTGTTAGACTAAATAGTGCATTGCCAAAATATCCTTTGTGTTGCTGTGAGTACTGGGGCCAATGACTAAGATATTGTGATCATCTGCAGAGCATTGCCTTTGGCTAAAGGAAGCTTTCTGGCCTAGAGAAATATGAGATGTTATGCTTTCTTTGGTGATGGATGGCTGAATAATACAAAGATTGAAGCCCAGCCCTCTTGTTTCAAGGTAGAAAAACTAGTTTTGCTATTTGTATTCCAGATGTTACCTGTTAATGACACTAAAATTAACTTTTGCCAAATATCTCATTTTTTTTTTAAAGATTTTATTTATTTATTTGAGAGAGAGAGAGATCACAAGTAGGCAGAGAGGCAGGCAGAGAGAGAGAGAGAGAGAGAGGAGGAAGCAGGCTCCCTGCTGAGCAGAGAGCCCGATGCGGGACTCGATCCCAGGACCCTGAGATCATGACCTGAGCTGAAAGCAGTGGCTTAACCCACTGAGCCACCCAGGCGCCCCGCCAAATATCTCATTTTTGCTCAGTCCTTTCCCTAGTCTTTGTTTCTGTCTCCCTTACAGCATATTCTGGATGAATGGATTTTCTAAAAAGTATTTGCATATGAGTCTGTTTCAGGGATTCTAGGTCCTTCTCAGGAAACTGACCTAAGACAACTTCTCTTTCTGACTTACTGTGATTTTGCATTATGAATAGATAGTGGGTATATGTATTTCCTGTCCTTATCCATGATGATAATTATATTGTTTTACTTTTTTTTTTTAAGAGGTTAGCAAACACTTTAATTTTGATGTAGGTTTATTTACATCAAAGTGACTATTGGAAAGAATCAGATAAGGTATACTGGTATGGAGTATTTTATTCATTTTAAATAACTGAAATAATGTGAGATTCTATTGATTGATTTTAAGATGACAAAGAACCTTTTATTTCAGGTATTAAACATTGGTCACTGTTTTAGTCCATTTGGGATGCTATAACAAAATAACCATAGGTTTGGTAGCTTAAAAACAACAGAAATATATTTTTCACAATTCTGGAGACTGGTAATTCCAAGATCAGGGTATACATAGTTTGTACATTTTATAAATGATGATCTTAGTCATTTAAGTAATATATTTAGTCTGATTTAATATAATTTCTATATTTTTTTAATTTATATCTATTATTTTTCTTTTCTATTTAACATTTTAATGTTAAATCTATCATTATCTGTTTTCTGTTTCCTCACCTATTTTATTGAGCTCTCATTTCTTGCCTTCTTTTGGATGAATTAATTTTATTATTCCATTTTAATCCTCATTACCTTGCTAGTTACACATTTTCTTAATCTTCCTTTAATATTACACTGAAGATTAAAATATTTGCCCCACTTACTCAAATCCATATAAATTAGGATTTTTTTAATCACTTTCAGAATATGCCAGAATTTTAAAACATTTTAAACATATTTTCCCTTTTCTGCCTTTTGTTCTACTGCCATATTGTCTTTTAGTCCTCTTGTGTACATTTTAGCGTTGGTAAGGAGACTGCCTTCAGCTTGGGTCATGATCTCAGTTTCCAGGGATCAAGCCCCATGTCAGTATCCCTGCTCAGGGGGAAATCTGTTTTTCCCTCTCTCTCTGTGATCTCTCTCACTCTCCCTCTCTCTCAAATAAATAAGTAAAATATTTAAAAAAAAATCATGTGTACATTTTAAACTCCATGACACATTACTATTTTGATTTTGTATAACCGTAATTTGTTTGACATGTTCACCAGAGCTCTTACTTTTTGGTACTACTGTATCTCTTATCTGCTGTGGGGATAATTGTGTTTTGCCCTGAACTCCCTTAATCCTGGTTTCATTGTGATGAATTCTGGTTTTTTTTTTTCCTATGATATCTAAATATTTTTACTTGTTAAAGTATATTATTATGTATTGAATTCTACCTTAACTTTTATGTTGCTATATATTTTATCTTATGGTGTTCCTTCTTTATTATCTTTGTTACTGTTGATCCTTAAGTCAGTATCTTTTTTCCTCTACTTTATCTTCACATTTTAGAAGCTTTACTCTTATATTACAGGGTGAGGTGTTCTTTAAATTTGTGCTGCTTGGAATAACTATAGTCTCTTGAAATTTTCTGTTTCCTTGCAGCAACATTGGAAAGTTGTCAGGTGTTATCTTTGTAAATACTTGTCCCAACCAGTTTCTCTTCACTTTGTAGGACTCTAAATATACCTGTTGTAAGGCTTGTGATCATCTCTGATACAACTTTTATACTATTTTAAAAAATATGTTGTAACTTTTTTTTCCTCTATATATTTCAATGTAGGTATTCTTTTTTGATCTACTTTCTAATTCACAATTCTCTTTTCAGAAATATCTAAGGTTATCATGGCTTTCCCATAGTGTATTTTTAGTTTCTAGATTTTTTCATTTGGTTATTTTTGCAAATTTAAGCATCCCGCTGAGAGTATCACTCTTTTCACTTAATTTTTGTATGTGTTAGTCATTATATTTAAATGTTAATAACTCCTGTATTTCTATTTCATAAGTTGGCCTGTGTCTATTTTATCTTTCTATGTATGCTGGGAGTTTTAGTGCACTCTTCTGAAAGCCAAATTTTCTTTACTTGAATGTAAGATATTTTGTCTAAAAAATTTTAGAACTAAAATTGAACCTCCTTTTAAAGTAACCTGCTGCCTGAAAAGTTTTACTTTATTTCTGGCATGCCTTTGAATGATGTATTATTATCTTATCCAATCAAAGATTGATCTGTTTTGCAGCTGGACTTTTGGAGAATTTGATATTTATTATTTACTCTTAAACCTCAGTGTAGCCTTTTTGGGGTTCTAACTGAAATTCCTAAGTGTTTATTAAGCCTTCCTCCCAGGTCAGCCCTGAACTGTTTTTTGTTTGTTTGTTTGTTTTTTCTTCTATCCTTAAGTATTTTTTTTTAATTTTTTATTTCTTTTCAGCATAACAGTATTCATTGTTTTTGCACAACACCCAGTGCTCCATGCAATCCGTGCCCTCTCTAATACCCCCCTGGTTCCCCAACCTCCCATCCCCTGCCCCTTCAAAACCCTTAGATTGTTTTTCAGAGTCCATAGTCTCTCATAGTTCACCTCCCCTAAGTATTTTTAAATGAAAACTTTTTTTTTTAAGATTTTATTTATGTATTTGACAGACGGAGATCACAAGTAGGCAGAGAGGCAGACAGAAAGAGAGGAGGAAGCGGGCTCCCTGCTGAGTAGAGAGCCCAATGCGGTGCTCAATCCCAGAACCCTGGGATCATGACCTGAGCCAAAGGCAGAGGCTTTAACCTACTGAGCCACCCAGGCGCCCTAAATGAAGGCTTTCTGAAAGACAAATGTCTGCTCAGTTCTCAGCCTCTGTAATCTCTTTCTCCTGCTCAGAATCTCAGACTTAAAACACACAAATATATTTTCATTCCAGCTTTTCCTGGTGGTTTTATCAATAATGTTAATCAGTGGGGATGCCTGGGTGGCTCTTGGTTAAGTGTCTGCCTTCAGCTCAGGTCAATCCAAGGGTCCTGGGAGAGAGTCCCCCTTTTGGCTCCTTGCTCAAAGGGGATCCTGCTTCTCCCTCTGCTTGCTACCCCTGCTTGTGTACTATCTCTCTCTGACAAATGAATAAATAAAATCTTAAAAAATAATAATGTTGATCAGAAACATGGAAGCCCATTGAGGTCTGAAGCAGAAGTTTCTAGACTGGAAATGTTTGAAATTTGTAAATATTTTTAAATAATGCTAACTGAAAACCAACCAACAGGCACCTGGGTGGGTCAGTCAGTTAAGTGTCTGCCTTCAGCTCAGGTTATTATCCCAGGGTCCTGGGGTTGAGCCCTGTATTGGGCTCCCTGCTCAATGGAGAACCTGCTTATCCCTCTCCCTCTGCTGTTCCCTTGCTTGTGCTCTTTTGTGCTCTTGCTCTCTCTCTCTCTGTCAAATAAATAAATTCTTTTTTTTTTTTAAAGATTTTATTTATTTATTTGACAGAGAGAAATCACAAGTAGATGGAGAGGCAGGCAGAGAGAGAGAGAGGGAAGAGGCTCCCTGCTGAGCAGAGAGCCTGATGCGGGACTCGATCCCAGGACCCTGAGATCATGACCTGAGCCGAAGGCAGAGGCTTAACCCACTGAGCCACCCAGGCGACCAAATAAATAAATTCTTAAAAAAAAAAAAAATTAGCCACCAAATACTATAAATGGTATTTTATAGAATTACACTAATAATAAAAGGTCCTCATTAGTTAATTTTCCTTGACTATCTCTATTGGAAAAAAATCTCCACATCTGCTCTAAAGCTATGAGTTTTAAAAGTTATTTTTAAAGTTTTAATACGTGCAGGCAAATGATTTTAATAAACCATTTTAAAATAATACAAAATGTTTGTCTAGGGGAAATTCCAATATACCTCAGACTTAATACACTCCCTAAATTCAGCCCTATCCCAAATTACAAGGATCATTACCCTAAAAGAAAACTCTTCTGACAAAGAATTTACACAGCTGATAAAGTTAAGAAAAGCATGCTATGGGCACACAATATTGAAGTTTGGTTTTATGTTCAATAAACATTAAAAAGCATCCCTAGGGACGCCTGGGTGGCTCAGTGGGTTAGGCCGCTGCCTTCGGCTCAGGTCATGATTCCAGGGTCCTGGGATCGAGTCCCACATCGGACTCTCTGCTCAGCAGGAGGCCTGCTTCCCTTCCGCTCTCTCTGCCTGCCTCTCTGCCTACTTGTGATTTCCCTCTGTCAAATAAATAAATAAAATCTTTAAAATAAATAAATAAATAAATAGATAGATAAATAAATAAATAAAAAGCATCCCTAAACTTAGGGAATACAAAGCAGCATAAATGGTATTTTATAGAATTACACTAATAATAAAAGGTCCTCATTAGTTAATTTTCCTTGACTATCTCTATTGGAAAAAAATCTCCACATCTGCTCTAACTTTAACTGAGATGGTTTTGCATATGTTATACATCTTTCCCTCCACAGTGTTGGGCTTACCTTCCAAAGTATTGAGCATTTTTATTTTATTATTTCCTTTTTTTTTAAGATTCCATTTATTTTTTGACAGACAGAGAGACAGCGAGAGAGGGAACACAAGCAGGGGGAGTGGGAGAGAGGGAGAAGCAGCTTTCCGGCTGAGCAGGGAGCCCAATGTGGGGTTTGATCCCAGGACCCTGGGATCACAACCTGAGCTGAAGACAGACGCTTTATGACTGAGCCACCCAGGCGCCCCTATTTTGTTATTTCTATGAGATCCAAAACGTAAGTAAGATTGATGCTTGAAATGGCAGAAATTCATTTAAACTTTAACATATTCAGCTTAATACAGAAGAATTGAAAATGAGGACTGGCAAATAGGTGTTTTTCATAAGCCCTTTGACAATTACAACTTCATCTATTAAAAGTCATATAATAACATTCTGATGTAGGACTCTCAGACATTATCACACACACACACACACACACACACATGCACATACATATACACTCTCTCTCATGCAGAACACGATATTTGAATGTGAAGTCCAAGGTCTATTTTTAGTTGACATCAGCTACTTTCTTGCTTCTTTCTTTCTTTTTTTGTTTATAGGTAAGTTTATTTATATATTTTCAATGCATATTTAATTACAAATTTTCTTATTATTATATTCAGTTAGTGAACATATAATACATCATTAGTTTTTTTTTATTTATTTTTTTCAACATAACAGTATTCATTATTTTTGCACCACACCCAGTGCTCTATGCAATCCGTGCCCTCTCTAATACCCACCACCTGGTTTCCCCAACCTCCCACCCCCCGCCCTTTCAAAACCCTCAGATTGTTTTTCAGAGTCCATAGTCCCTCTTGCTTATTTCTCTATAAAAAATCATATCCCTTTTCTTCTATAAAATTTTACTTCCATTTTTTCCTGATAATTGCAATGAGAAGTGATCTAGAAAGCACATTTAAAAAATAATTTTCTTTGCATTTTATTTTTAATTAATTATATTTAGAAATAAGAGAATATTAACATTATTGTTTTAATTTAAAAAAATGGTTCCCTTTGTCCTCCAGTAGTTCTATTGGAAGGTCTTTTTGGTTATATACCAACGTCTGAAAAAAGGCATTCATTACTCTGAGTAAGGTATGTTATAAGAACTTTTGTTTTTAGTATCTTAAAAGCTTGTCTTCCAGGCAGGAAACTGATGGTTTCCAGTAGGGGGAGGTGCTGTGGGACTAGGGAGCAACAAGTATGAAATGACAACTTGGACTGGAAGAATGGACTCTCATTTGTGGGCCTGGATTAAAGTTATTTTTCAAAATCAGCCATTGTGGTACATGGTTCTGATTTAGAAAAGTCACTAAACATGAGAATAAGCAATCGAACAAGTATGTCTTTAACATTCAGTACACATGGAACAGTGACTGTGTAACAGGACACTCTTTTCATTCCTCTCTCTATCCGTTCCCAAAGCTCTCTTCTCACTGGTCTGGTTAACTAGAGGAACTTGAAGCACTGAAAATAAAAACATTGACAGTGGCTTATTTCTTACAAGTCTTCTTATAATCTAGAGAAAAGAACACGAAATCATTAGTTATTTCATAGAAGGAATCCCTTACCTGACTTCTGTGAGTATCCAAAGGGTGACTACTGGAGCAAACCCACACACACAGCCACACTAGAAAAGACATTTGTGAACCAAGATCAATCTGAGGAACAACAGAGCCCACCTTCTTAATGAGGATGAAAAGTTCTATTCTATTTATGACACAATGTGCAGAACTTACCATGACCCACAGCAGATATAATCTTTGATATTTCTGTTAAGGAGATATTTCCTGGATTCTTGTCTCACTTTCATTTTGAGCCTCAGGGAATAAGCCGTACCTATGAAGCATAACGCAAAAAAACATAAGAAACATCTCTCCATGGATGATCAGTCTTATCTAAATCAAGATTCACCAGAATCTTTATTACTTTTTATTTCTTTATTTTTAAGTTAACCTGGAAGCATGATGAACATCTTGCAAAAATACCTTATAATCACTATGAAATAGGATAGAGGGAGTTAAGGATTTAAGTTCCTCTAGTCCAAGCAAAGTCCCCAGAGTAAGAGGAGAGAGGATTTGCTCTTCACTTACATTTTATATTCAATAGTGGGAAGACAGCATATATAAAATTTTTACAAAATATCCAGTAGATCCAAGCACGAATCCTGGGCCATGGTAGGTGTTTATTTGAAAAACAGCTATTTTTATTTTCATTTAAAATCAAAACCAAATTGGAGTGATTTAAAATATACAGGGAGGTAACACTATGCAACAGCAAGCAAATCCCATGGAGATAGTGAAAATAACAGACGCTATCGAGAAGGTAGTACAGGCAGGGAGAGGAGCAAATAAAAAAAGGAAGAAACTGATGAAGACTCAAAAGAAGATTAACGTCCCTTGTGAGCACAGCCTTACAGCTGATAGCACAAGTCTGATGTAAGGGCTGGAGAAGTGAGAGCTGCACTTATCACTACCTCCTGTGTACTCATGAGATGTCTGGAGATGAAACACCAACAGAGGCACTAATTTATCTTTCCTGGAGGTTTCACTTATCATTTAACAAAAGGACAAGCATGGTTTTTTACAAAGATTTTTTTTTTTTTTATGTTACCTACAGATAACAAAATAAAGCCTCATGCTTTATGGAGCCTATAAATATAGGCCTTACCATCATTTCTACCTCAGGCAACAGTGGTCAGTCATGCAGGAGAAATCAGAGACGGGCAAAAGCTAAGATGACCATATTTTTAAAAGTACATGGGTATTTCCTTAAAATATAAAAATTAACATTGGGACAGTCAATTTCTGTATAAAAATTCTACATTATTTTAAATTTCTTAAATTCCACGGAAATATTTAATTTTATTATTGATACATTGCTATTTATATATGTAACATTTTCATTAAAATAAAACTTCACTGGAGGAAGGTCAAAGCTTTTAACTTCTGCAGACCAAGAAAACCACCAAGAGTTGGAAAAGGAAATGGGTATGAAACCTAACCTGTCAAGACAAAGTATATTAGAATTCTTCAGAAAACAGAACCAAAAGTACACACACACACACACACACACACACATGCACTCACACACCTATGTGTATATAATCTTAATCTATGAAACTCAATATGTTAAGAACTATTATTGTCTCTATCATATAATAGCAAAATGACAAAACATATTATACTTCCTATTCACCAGAAACTGTTTTAAAGGCTATAAGTATTTTTTTAATGCTTGCCCCAGAGTGGCAAGACACATTTACAATTAATCTAAGTCCACTTCTAAATAACACAATAGTGATTCATGATAGTGCAGGCATCTTATCACAGAGGAATTCCAAAATCTGTGTTATGTTTTGGACTCTTTGTTTGTTAGTTTGTTTTTCTTCTTTCCTCTTAGAATGCCTTGTAAGTTTTAATTGAAAGCCCACATTACATATCAGGTAATAGGGACTGAGGTAAAAGACCTAAATTTAGGTGGTTTTAAGTAAATCTGGCTGGTTCCATCATGTTTAATGTTTGCTTCAGTTGTAAGTGCAAGAGTTTTCAACTTCTCTCTCATTCCTGTGTTCTTTGGGTTTCCCTAAAAACTCCTTGAGACTGCTCTGTACTCTTTCAGCTATAAGCCACAGCTATGACACTGTGGTGGTGATGATGTGCGGGCCAAGTGATGCCATCTACAGCCTTCTGATGAAGTCTGTCTGCTGGTGGGCCTGTGTCGTTAAGCTGTGCCTTCCTAGGTGTTTTTACACTTCTCATACCATTTTTGTTGAGACAGGAGAGGTAGAAGGAGCTGGAGCTGGGGAAATGTCCTAAACCAAGAACACACTAGGCTCTTGTTAATGTCTTGTCCCCTTTGATATGGATAGCACACTGGGTAGATTTCACATGATTACTTCTCCCATCCCCTGCCAGAAACATGAGGTCATCTTTCTTGGCTATTCACTCCCTGGTTCCTGGAGGTAAAATCCATGAATATGAGCGGGCCCCCATTAAGACTGTGGCCCAGAAGTTTCTCACTCATCATGCTAGTCCGCATTCAGCCTCCAACTGTTGGTCAAAATTACTGTTTAAGTGTTTCCACTATTTTGTGCTACCAGTGGCTTCTGCTCCAGGTAAGGGGAACTCAGCTAGGACTTTGGATTCTCTTGATTGTCCAGAGTTTGGGGTGATATTTGATCCTATAACCTCCGTTCTATGATGGGTTCAAGAAAAGTCATTGATTTTCAGTTTGTTCAGTTTTGTTGTTGTTCTTGTAAGGATGGGAATGGCCACTTCAACTTCTTTACCTATGGGAACTGAAACTAGTACTGTAGCTTTAAATTTGAAATTATTTAAATCATATAACCTGATGTATATGTTTTCCTCTACTTCATGATAGAAGAACTGAGTCACAGAGAAATTAAGTACCTTATACATGATTTCAGAAGTAGTGTTAGAAGTACTATTTGATCCAGATAATATGGCTCCTGAAACTACTTCTTTCATCACGATACCATATTGCTTTTCAGAGCAGCATCTTGTCCAAGGTCACATAACCAGTAAAAGATGGAAGCAGGCATTCTGTGTCTTTAACCACAACACTGTACTGCATGGATTCAGATCAGGTTATTGGTCCACATGTCTAGTATGCCCTAGAACATCTAGACGTTTACCATTTTATGTACTTCAACTTATACAAAATTTCCCCATTTACAAATTCTGTAGAGACACCCAAGTTAACATTCTATCTTAATCACCCAACATATGTTGGTGACATCTTTCTCTGGTATCAGCTAATAATATCTAGCATGTATTGAGTACTTACTACATGCTAAGTGATATTCAGTGATTTTTGTACATTAGCTCCTTTAATCATATAGAGGTACCATGATTTTATTTTAAGACATGAAGGTCCTAGATTGTAGAAAGTTTAAATAAATTCTCAAGTTTTTATATAAGTCATCTTTTATTTAAAATACATCTTTAATGTTGCATTATTTTTACATGCTACAGTAATTAACACATGAAACTGTAAAGTCAGTGAGACTTGAGTTTTAATCACAACTCTGCCATTTATTAAGGTGACCTAGTTAACTTAATAAGCTGATGGACCATAAAATTTTGAGAAAAAGGGAGCTTGCATGCTTATATTGAAATAGCTTAGGAAAATAAGATTTTAAAATATTTTTCAAATAAATATATTTCGCCAAATGAATTAAGCAAAGAAAAGCATGATGACTCTAAGCACAGTAAAGTAAATCAAGTCATAGTGCTTTGAAGAAATACGTAAATTGTAGTATGGTAGAATTTTACTAATGTATACATGTCAGTTGTTACAGAGTTTCTTTTGGCATATCTTGAAGCATACGGATTCTTTCCTTGGCACTTTCCAGTCCACAGATGAATCCATCAAAGGCATTCTTCCTTTGTTATAGGGTTTTTTATTTCTAGCATTCCCTGATTCTCAGAATTTGTCTCTTCGCTTATATCACCCATCTGTTCTTGAGTATGTCCTTTTTCCATTAGAGCTCTAAACCTCTTAATTATACTTATTTCAAATTCATATATTGTCAGTATACAAACATATATAATAATTATATGCTAAGAAAAATTTTGTAGTATAGCATAACATAACCCTGTGAGCTTATGTGGTGATAATTATATATCAACATTTTTAGAGTAAATTTTTAGAAAATAATGACAGTTTAGACACGTAATTTTAAAATAAAATTTAATACCAAAAGGGCTTACTAGATTATAGGATCACTTCAAAAAATAAGTTCTGAAGGTCTATAATACTGCTCACATTGTGTTAAATGTTGTCTTTTATGACTTTAATGGTCTATTATTTTATATCTCTAATTCATACAACCTGGGGCACCTGGGTCACTCAGTTATGTGGCTGACTCTTAATTTTGCCTCAGGTCATGGATCTCAGGGTCCTGGGATAGAGCCTCCTGTTTGGCTCCCAGCTCAGCAAGATGCCTGCCTAAGGATTCTCCTTCTCCATCTGCTCCTTCCCCCTGCTAATGTGCATGCGTGACTCTTTTGCTCTCAAATAAATAAGTCTTAATTAAAATATTTATGCAACACTGGGGCACCTGGGTGTCTCAGTCAGTTAAACATCTGCCTTCCCTCGGGTCATGGTCCTGGGATCCAGCCTGGTCAGCAGGGAACCGGGTTTCTCCTTCTCCCACTGCCTGCCTGCTGCTCCCCCTGCTTGTGTTCTCTCTCTCTCTCTGTCGAATAAATAAATAAAATCTTTAAAATAAAAATTTGCACAACATGAAACTCTGTTTTTCTCCCCTGTATTAGTGTTTTAAGGTCAAATGATGGAACATTTTATCAAAGCAAATAAATAGGCTTTTTTAAAATATGTAAAACCATTCATGAATCATCTGAGAGAAGTATTTACTTTTTAAAGATTTTATTTGAGAGAGAAAGAGAGAGCACAGGAGGAAGGAGAAGAGCAGGAGGAGGGAGAGGAGCAGAAGGAGAAACAGACTACCCACCAAGCAGGGAGCCCACCACAAGGCTCTATCTGAGGATCCCGGGATCATGACCTGAGTGGGAGGCAGACACAACTGACTGAGCCACCTGCTCCACTGAGAGAAGAGTTAAAAACAAACAAACAAACAAACAAAAAACAGTTATTGGAATTATTCATTCATTATAGTACACATGGTAATGTAGGAACAATATCCACATTTGATTCAGTTATTCAGCCTAAGAGGCAAGTTCAGAATTCTCTCCCCTCTCTAGTGGTTGCACACTGACACTACCTTATAGATTTTGAGATGAGTGTGATTTGGAACTTGATGCTGTCAATCCATCTCCTTCTGGTGATTCCTCCCAAAAAGTGCATGCAAGTTAATTACTTTGTCAGACTTATCAAGTAGCAGAATTCACAATTTCAGCTTTGTAGTTTCTATAAACATCACAAATGAGTCTACTTCCACTTAGGTATAAAATAAATCTGAATCATTTATACAAAATTAATAACAAAGGACAATGGGACAGGCCTGCTCTGTCCCAGGGATAATTATTTGGATATCTAATATAAAGTAGAATTGTAGAAGTACTCCATCTATACATCGCATCCCTTCATTTCATAATTAGTACTGTAGACATGCCAAGGCATGCCAACCCAGACACAGAGCAAAGCTAATTAGCCTTGAGGGATTGAGGCTCCTCAACTAGTTGTAAATTTTTATTCAGCTGGGTGAAAGGGCCCATGAAAGGTCAAATGATGCTGCCATCAAACCAGCACATGGAAAGAGAACCACACAGAATGGTCAAAGAGGTCATCAATGATAATAAGTACAGAGAAGTTCAAGTTCAGGATGAAAATATTGCAGAGTGATGAGTTGCACAATTTCTGAAAAGGCAATTAAATTTGAAGTACATCTAATTAACTGCAGGGGTGAAAAGGAGCCCTAGAAAGATAGAGGAGGAGGAATAAATCATGCGCCTCTAAGAAAAACATTGTTTTCTTCATTAAAATTCTTTTACTTAAATTTTCTTCTGTAAAGTTTTAGGGATGGCAGAAACCACCTAATTAAAAATTCACACATTACCTATTAGTCATTTTTCAATCATATTATAGAATGCCCTTGGGAAAGAAGCTTTTGATAATAATGGATTCTACCAATTAAAGTAACCCCAAAATTTCTTTGATTTACAGTAAAGAAACTGTACTTGACAATGAAAGTAAAACTACTTGATTTGCAGTCTCTAAAACAACTTCAATCGTTCTGTGCTTCCTTTAATGCCTCTTTCTATACCTAAATTGGGTATATCTTTATCAGGAGAGCTTGTTAGAAGTAATTTGAGATTATGACTAATCTAAGTGAAAAATACCTATTAGGAAATGTATGATTTGACTCATTTCCATTACATTCTTATTTGAAAAGGCTTCTGTTTCCTCAGGAAGGCATAGAAAGACAAATAATTGGGATTATATGTAATAACTAAAAGCTGCACTAATTTTTCAAACACTCTTCAGCTTTTAAAAGCTTATAGAATTCACCTAAAATCACAGTGATTGAAAAGGCATTTTTCCCCCAAATGATCAATTTGCCTAACTCATATTCATTCACACTATTGCGAACATTTAGATGATTTTAATCAAAATATTAATAAATTAGAAAAGTAAATGCATTTATACAGTCTTGCAAATGAGCAATACTTTGAAAAGCTGAAGTTTAAGGGAGCTGTTCCCTTTGCATAATAAAAAAATCAATTAAACTCAATACAATATTCATCAGAATCTACTTGAATTAAAAAAAAAAAGATTTCAGGATAATTATCTTGAAGTATGAGTAGGATTATAACAGTTAGAATGAGAAAAGGACATACCAACCTAAGGAGAGCAGGGGCTTTTTAATGAGTGGGTGATATAGCATAAAGTAAGAAACTGAACAACAGAAGACCTTCTTTTAGATCTGGCTTAACCACCAACTTGATTTCTGTCATTGAGAACATGCCTTTATTTCTTAAGGCTTAAATATTTTTGACATTTTAAAAATAAAAATAAGGCATAAGACCTATTTTTTTGTATTCTAGATTTTTTATTATGTTTGATTATATAGGCATATTGAGGAGTTAAATTTTGTTGAAGAATGGAATTGATTTAGTGGCATCATGGAAATTAAGGCCAGAGAATTATTATAGAGCCATGTTGTAAAAAGTTCATGCATACCAGCCTGAGTGAATGAATAATTCTGTAAATTAAGTAAAACAAAAGTTATTTATTAGCACACTCTCTCAATAGAACCAATAGAATTTTTATAATGAGGGACACAAAGTCATAATAGTTCAAGGTGATGCTTTTCATCCTTCTATTGATGTGCTCCTAACATCAAAGCAATATTAATGTTTGTTTTTAATGTTTGGGTTTAGCTTAAAAAAATTCACGAGACCTTCTACTATGTACAATAGTATATTCATAATTTTTGAAATGGTAAAATATCCCAGATCTTTGAGTTAAATTAAATCTCTAGAAATATGACTCATATCCCATTTCACACTTCTGGAGATGGGTCTATTTAAGCAATAGGGGTCTAAATTTTGTGTATATGTGCATCTATATATCTCTAGGTGTGCCTGTGTCTTTGTATGTGTATGTGAGTATATATGTGTGAGTATATACACATATATGTATATACCAGTGTTTAATTACAAAATGAAATGAAAAATGTAAAATGAAGAGCTCATAGTCACTTTTATATACCTTATTATCTTCCTATAGTTCTCTTTGTAGAGTTATACCAATGTGCTTTGTCTTATTTAAATAGACACAGTTTTAAAACAATCAGTTTTTTCTTTGCATTAACACAAAGCCAAATTATACAAGACACAGATTGATTTAGGGTCACATTTTTAGCAAATATGCTTTAACCAACAAATTTCTAAGTTTGGCTATAAATTAAAAGCTTAAATAAAGAAATAGCCCAAGCTGAACATTGCCAGATACATTAACAGAAAAGGAACTTAGAGCATTTAATCATGAAAGTTGAATTAACTAATCATTTATTGTCTAAGGATTTCAAGTCAGTAGACAAAGTGAAGAAAATTACTCAGTTATATGTAAATGTGTACATAATATATAAATATGTGAAATATGTGTATACATATATAAAATATGTATTAAGGGACATTGAAAGTAAGTTTATATAAGTAATCATTGTTCCTAAAGTGGGATTTTTCATGAAAGAAATCTTATTTCTTTTTTTTTTTCTAAGAAAACTCTATGATGAAATATGTCTTCTCAAGTATAAAGAAATCTTTTTTTTTTAATTTTTTATTTTTTATAAACATATATTTTTATCCCCAGGGGTACAGGTTTGTGAATCACCAGGTTTACACACTTCACAGCACTCACCAATGCACACACCCTCCCCAATGTCCATAATCCCACCCCCTTCTCCCAAACCCCCTCCCCTCAGCAACCCTCAGTTTGTTTTGTGAGATTAAGAGTCACTTATGGTTTGTTTTCCTCCCAATCCCATCTTGTTTCATTTATTCTTCTCCTACCCACTTAAGCCCCAAAAAGAAATCTTTTTTAACATTTATTACATTTTCATCAGATATTAAAATTTTAGATTAAAAAGTTAAATCACTTTATGAACTTTGGCCAGAGAAAAGGAATGATGAAAGACTTATTTTTAAAAAATAATCTGTTTGGAGTGCCTGGGTGGCTCAATGGGTTAAAACCTCTGCCTTCAGCTCAGGTCATGGTCCCAGAGTCCTGGGATTGAGCCCCACATTGCACTCTTTGCTCATCAGGGAGCCTGCTTCCTCCTCTCTCTCTGCCTGCCTCTCTGCCTACTTGTGATCTCTGTCTGTCAAAAAAATAAATAAAATCTTTAAAAGAAGTAATCTGTTAATAATCTGAAAACCGAACTTTTTTTTTTTTTTTTTGAGAGAGAGAGAGGACGAGAGAATGCGAGAGTGCACGCATGCACAGGAGCAAGGGGAATGGCACAGGGAGAGGAAAAGGGAGAGGCAGATTCCTCACTGAGCACAGAACCAGATGGGCCTCATCCCTGGATGCTGAGATGGTGACCTCAGCCGAATTCAGACGCATAACTGACTGACCCATCCAGGCATCCCTTGGCACTAAACTTTTATAATGAACTTCTAATTTGAATTTTAAAGTGTTTCCAAATTGTGTTGAGCACCCTCATGTTTATGGGCATCTAATATAAAATGGCTTTATTATTAAATCAGTAAAAGTGTTTATTAGACACTTATGTGCTATAGACTATTCTACGACATGTATATCATTAAAACTGACCAGCTCTCTGAAAGAATATTATACTTGTTTTCATGATGAGAAATTAGACTAACATATATAGATAAATTACCTACATTCACCTACCCCTAAAAGACAGAATTTCAGTTGTCAAGTTTGAATAAAAATTCAAGATTTTCCTCACTTATACCTTATTGCCTCTCAAACTGCAGGAAATATTACTGTTGGGGGAATTATTTTCATGGTCTAAAATACCGAAGTGAAGGTCATGGACTGTGAATGATGGAAATAATCCCAATCATTTGTCTTTGATCTCTGAACCCAGGCTGCTTCCAAAGTGCTGCATATTCTACACATGCCCTTCACAAACCATATTTATCCTGGACTCAGAGCTTTTAACAGGCAGACTTAAGGTTGTCTCTCCAAACTCTAAGTTGAAAGATATCATCATGCAACTTCAACTGTACGACTTTCTAGATCTGGTTCCAGTTTTCCCTAGCCATAATTATGAATAAATCACTGGGTGAGAAAATGATGAAAGTTAGGAGAAAGGACTGGGAAAGGTGATTAGTCAAATGAACCACTGTAAGTGATACGTATTCACATTGATGAATTTGTTTCTTCTCCCTTTATTTTTTCTTTAGATTTCTTCTTCTGTTGTTTCTCTGCTGTCTTGAGCATTCCTTATGAAATGAATTTTTCCTACATACAGGGATTTCCTACATACAGGGATCTCTGTGTTTTATAATGGGTAGTGTTATTATTTCAACAATATTAACTGGTAAAAAATCTTAAATGAAAGTATTTTTTCTGGATATCTATGCAATTTCTTCCATAGAAAAGGATTTGTGTAAAAACAGACAATACATGTTCTCTAGAGCTAGCAATGCATTGAGCTTTTTTGTTTTAAGTTCTAGAAAATTTTATTTTTAGTTCGTGAAAAATGTATGATATATATTGACCAGATAAAACAGACTCTAAAATGGAAAGAAAATTTGCTTTCTGTATTTCAGACAAATTCTTATAAAAATATTTTCCCCATCTCTAACTAGATATCATTTTCTACCAAGGTCATCAAAAAAATGGGTACATAATACGATTAAAAAAAAAAGAAAAAAAAATTGTAAACTAAATTATCTGTCCAATAAAGGAGTTAAGTGAGAAAAATAGTTGTGTTTTCCATTTTCACTAATCTTTTTAATTTCTTCCTTACTTGTATCAGCTGGGTTCTCATATCTACATTGGTATTCAACTTATTGCAATATCACAGGTCATACAGCCTCGGGAAAAAATCTACTGTACACTCATATACCTTATAAATCATCCAAAATAATTCTTTCAAAATGGAACTATGATCTTATTTAAGTCCCAGTAGACCATTAACTTCATTAGATCAAAACCATGTCTGTCTTACGAAACAATGTATACCCAAATCATGAAGCAGCCTTTTCTTCTTCAAAACTTTCCAATGATTTTCTCCCCATCAAAAAAAAAAACTTCTTAATATAAATTCTAAACCCTTCATCTGCATACATGTCTTTAGCCTCATTTCTATGCCTTGTCTCTTACTGTCTGCATACATTTGCATTTTGAATCCCATACATATTAATTTCTAAATTTCTCAACAAAGTCAGGCTCTCCCTTTCCTCTAGGTTTTCATGTATGCTGTTGTCACCTGGCCAATTCCTCATTTATTATTTCTTTTAAGATATTAGTTGAACTATCAGTTTCTCTATGTTTCCTCCCCTAGCACTGTAAGTAAAACCCCATCTCACTTAGGTTCTCAAGTGAAAGAAAAAGTTAAAACTAAATATTATACTTGAAATTTTCTTAATTGCCAGAATCACTGGTAACACTATTTTGTAGAAAAGAACTTTAAATCATAAGTTATACACATATTCAACTGTGGAGGAGAAAACTACTTTATTTCAGGATGGGAGAATCAACTCTGATTTTAGAAACAATATTTGTAAGTTTTTTAGTTAGAAATTGAAGATGCTCTAAGGGATTTTTTTTTTTTTCTTTTCTTTTTTCTTCCAGTTAAGATGCAAAGTGACTTGCTGAGGTGTGGGAGTGAGAAATGAGGAGAAATCAGATATGAGAGGAGTGCTGGTTTAAAATAGTGATTTCAGGTGATGGGAAAATAAACTGAACAAAGGTGTTTGGCAGCTTGAAGATAAGTTATGAGTTTGGGAGCTATAAATTTATATCAAAACCAATTATCCCAGTTTTATAATTATCTTCTTTATAGAAATTTTAAAAGTTTGATATATCCTTTAGGTATAATTTTCATGGACAAACATGGTAAAGAGAATAAGGATCAAGAAGGTTAAAATAATGACAAGAGAATAGGGAGGAACCCCATGGAATCTAAATTTTAAGGGTGGTCTGAAAATAAACAGAAATTAAGGAATATTAGAGATGCCATGAAGTTTGCAAGTTACTGTATTTAAAAAGTAAGCTGGACAAAATGGGGCGAATGTAGAGTATTAGGAGGTCTAACTTACTGGAAAGCAGAGCAGAGCATATTCAGGTGAATGTCAATTATGCTATGGGAAATGGCTGCTGGAGTGGAATAGAGGGGATGTTGGAGATGATGAGGTCAGTGAACAGAGGTCAAAGTATTACATGGACCGAAACAATTGCATGGCTCATGATTCCCCTCAGCAAATGAGGAGACATAATACTGATAATCATAAAACACACTTGAAATGAGAAGACTGGTAGGCAAACAGCAGTGAAACTGTTTGTGGTGTATGTGCCTGTGCATATTTGTTGTTCATTAATACACTTGTTTATAAGGTAGAAGAGACTTGAGAATGGGTTTCAGAGTGAGAAAGGCATGAGAATCCCACTTTGAGACGGTGAAATGCATAGAATGTTAAAATAAATAAATAAATGAAATGTTAAAAAAAAAAAAAAAAAAAAAAAAGCAATTACTGCCTAAAAGGAGAATGGAGCTTTCTCTGTAACATTAAGAATGGGAGAAGGAAATAATCATTGAAGAAATTAAAGATTAATGCATTTTTGGTAAGGGAGCAGGACTTTCAGACAGCAACAAGAAAAATCATGAGGAGAGAACACAAAGGAATGGAAGGAGTCATTAGGGCAACTGATGTAGAGAATCTCAAGGGGACAAGTGTAGCATGAAAACAGGGAGCTGAAGCTTGGTTCTGTCTCTTGGAGGACATTGCCATGTTTCTCCTTCAAAGAACTTCAGAAACAGTGAAACTCACTGTGCTTACATTTTATCATTTGGCCAGTTTCCATAGTTCCTTAATACGGTTTTCTACTTACTTGCTTTTGGAGGCTACAAACAGAAATCTATTAATATTTAACCTTAAATGACACAATACTTAAGCCTTCTACTTCCAATGGACACCTGTTTTCCACTGAAAATAAGATTATTCCATACTGGCAAAATATCTTATTTTGGGGAATTCACAAACTAATATTCTATGAAGTACACATGGTCTATTAAGCTGCTTTTTAAAGCCTCACCCCAAGAATAACACAATTTAAATGCAGGATAAGCTCCCACATCTCTTCTGAAAAGTTACTAAATCCCCTCCACGGAGGAATCAATGAGCCCCACATATACTTTTGTAAAGTAAGAAAGCTATTGAGGTACTAAGGTAGTATGAGAAACAGATCAGTTTACTTTATACTTTTCATAAATTTGTTTTAGATTTTTCAACACTAATTGTAAGTTCTATTAAAAATATTTTCACCACTACTATGAAATTCTGAGGACCTTGGACACTTTACCTCCATTTGATTGTTTGCACTTTATTGATGCTATGTGTTTTCATTTCAGAAATGGTTTTAAACAAATAAGCACCATGACCACTGCTATCCTTTACCATGGTCTCTGAGACCTTGATCTGGACTTCTGCTAATTTTCCACTTTATTTCTCTCTCTTCTTCTATATTCTACTCCAGTCACTAAAGGACACTTACTTATTGGCCCATGAAAAGCATGCTTCTGTCTCAGGTCCTTTGCCTCGAGTCTTCTACTGAAGATTCTGTTCTGTTAGACACACATGTGTCTTATGCTATCATCTCTCTCAGGCCGTTACTCAAGTATCCCTTCAGAAGCAAGGCTTTTCCTGAAAACCCTCCATGTTACACCAGTCTTCCTGCACTTCACCCTAATCTCTATTCTCCACACCCAGTCTTATTTTTCTTAACAGCACATGTTGCCATCTGTCAATGGCAGATGATATATTTATGGGTTTACTTGTTTATTGTCCATCTTTCAGTTATAGATGCTAGGCACCAGGACGGCAGAGACATTGTTTCCCTTTCTTTTATACCACAGTGCCAAGAATGTGGAAATAATTAAATATTTCTTGAATGAATCCATTTGCTACCATTAAGATGATTATGGGTTTATCAAGGTTCTCTGTTAACCTGTAGAAGCAGAGAAGATTCTGTCGGCTGCAGCTAAGAACCTTGAAAGATAGAGAAGCATTCTTAACTCCTTTTCCTGTTACTGCACTTTCATGAGTGTGATTCTCAGTTTCTTAGATGTGGTTTACATTTGTACAGTTATGTAATATGACTGTTTTTCTGTTAGAATTATGGGAATCCTAATCATTATCTTTATTAATGAAAGCTACCACTCTTTCTTTTTTATTATTATTAGCATTTAATGTATTATTTATTTCAAGGGTACAGGTCTGTGAATCATCAATCTCACACATTTTATAGCACTCACCATAGCACATACCCTCCCCAGTGCCCATCACCCAGCCACCCTATCCACTTTCCCCCCCAAGAAGCCCTAAATTGTTTCCTGAGATTAAAAATCTCTTATGGTTCATTTCCCTTCTTGGTCCCATCTTGTTTCATTTTTCCCTCCCTTCCTGCAACAAACACCTGCCCTGCCTCTCAAATTCCTCACATGAGAGAGGTCATATGATAATTGTCTTTCTCTGATTGACTTATTTCACTTGCAAATGGCAAGATTTTGTGGTTCTGATGGCTGCATAGTATTCCATTGTGTGTGTGTGTGTGTGTGTGTGTGTGTGTGTGTGTGTGTATCACATCTTTTTTTAAAGGATTTTATTTATTTATTTGACAGGGAAATACACAGCGGGAGAGGGAATACAAGTAGGGGGAGTGGGAGAGGGGGAAGCAGGCTTTCTGCCAAGTGGGGAACCCGATGGGGGGCTAGATCCCAGGACCCTGAGATCATGACCTGAACCGAAGGCAGACACTTAATAACTGTGCCCCTATACACATCTTCTTTATCCATTCATCTGTTGATGGACATCTAGGTTCTTTCCATAGTTCAGCTATTGTGGACATTGCTGGTGTAAACATTCGGGTGCATGTGCCCCTTTGGATCACTACATTTGTATCTTTAGGGTAAATACCCAGTAGTGCACTTGCTGGGTCATAGGGTAGCTCTATTTTCAACTTTTTGAAGAACCTCCATACTGTTTTCCAGAGTGGCTGTACCAGCTTGCATTCCCACCAACAGTGTAAAAGCATTCCCCTTTTTTCACATCCTTGCCAATACCTGGCATTTCCTGATTTGTTAATTTTAGCCATTCTGACTAGTGTGAGGTGATATCTCATTGTGGTTTTGATTTGTATTTCTCTGATGCCGAGTGATACTGAACACTTTTTCATGTGTCTGTTGGCCATTTGGATGTCTTTGCAGAAATCTCTTTCTTTGCTAATTCTTAGCATCCATGGCATTTGGACCTGAGGATTTATGAGGATATATTTATGGAATCTTTAACATTTCAAATAATTACAGTTTAACCTTTCAAGGAATTTCCAATCTTCCATTCTCTGGAACTGCTTGCCTTTATTAACTTGAAACCCTTTTTCCCAACCTTAGATATCTGTAGATAAAAATTACCTTGCAATTGCTTTGCTTGTTGCCCAAGTTGTTTTCTTTCTGTCCACCTAATTTTTAAGGCGGTCCTGACATTTATATTTATTATAACTTTATTTATTATTTCCACAAATATATTTCTGAAATAATTATTTATATGGTACTGTGCATACTAAATAGCAGTCCTCTTTTAATTACATCTAGAGCTTCTTTTCCTTCAATCAGCTAAATATTTCAATATGACAACTTTTAATTCTACTTGAAAGGCCCCATTTCAAATTTAGCTTACAAGTTAAACTCTGTTTTTGACACAAATTGTCCTCTTCACTGTCTGTGTCCTTGATGCAAAGAACATAGTAAGAGCTCAAAAACATTTACCAAACTAATGAATTTTTCTTCTCTCACCTTAATTATTATTAATTTTAAAAAGAATGAATTCAGGGCACCTGGATGGCTTAATAAGTAAGCATCTGACTCTTGATTTCAGCTTGGGTTATGATCTCAGTGGGACCAAGCCCACCTTGGGCTCCTCACTCAGCGGGTGGTCTTCTGGGAAGTCTCTGCTCTCCTCCCATTGCCCCTGCCTGCCCCTTTTCCCCACCCAACTTATGCTTGCTCTCGATCTCAAATTAATAAATCTTTAAGAAAACCACATCAAATAATTACAAACTATGTGCAGGTATAACTATGAGCATTAAGCTTAAAATGATTAAGACTAGAAAGATATATTTCTATATTCATGGAACTCCATATAACTGTAAAACAAAACTTTTTAAAGTATTATATATAAAATAAGTGCTACAAAGCAGCAAACATCATGCTATATGAGACTATCATAGAGATATACAAATTAGTCTAAAAGTTCAGAGAAGGCTTTTCTGAGAAAATGAAGGGTAAGTAGGTTATCTAAATTAAGAAAGGGAATGGAAATATTTCAGGAAATCATTGTACAAAGTTCCAGTGGATGTTGGGGCCTATGGGATAGGAGGAATGAAATATCAGTAGAGCAGCAGTTTAGAACAAGGGAAAACAGTCAAAGAGGAGTCTAGATAGGTTAGCAAAATTCAGATCAAGCAAGGCTTTGTAGGCTATAGGAAAAAGTTTTGTTGTCATTTTAAGAACAAACAAGAGAAAGTTATTGAAGAAGTTTAAACAAGGGTGGGACATATTTAGAAATGTTTGAAAAGTAAAGTGGGAGTACCTGGGTGGCTCGGTGGTTTGGGTGTCTGCCTTCAGCTCAGGTAATGATCCCAGAGTACTGGGATCAAGCCCCTCATCAGGCTCCCTGCTTAGCAGGGAGCTTGCTTCTCCCTCTCTCTCTGCCTGCTACTCCCTCTGTTTGTGCACTTACTCTGTCAAATAAGTAAGTAAATAGAATTAAAAGAAAAGAAAAGGACACAGTAGTGGATACTGTGGAAAGCAGATTAAAAGGTTAAGAGTTAATACTTGGACAATGGGAAATATTTTCACTAGTACAAAATATAACTGAGTTTCTGAGATTAAATTTATGAAATCCTGATTCCCATGTTGTTGCCTCTAGACTAAGAACATTTTGGTTGAATTATAGAATTTATTTATGAAATAGTCCCATTACTTCCATTAGTTTTATTATAACCATATACAAATAGAAATCTCTGATTTAAGAATTAATCTCTGGGCGCCTGGGTGGCTCAGTGGGTTAAGCCGCTGCCTTCAGCTCAGGTTGTGATCTCAGGGTCCTGGGATCGAGTCCTGCATCGGGCTCTCTGCTCAGCAGGGAGCCTGCTTCCCTCTCTCTCTCTGCCTGCCTCTCCATCTACTTGTGATTCCTCTCTGTCAAATAAATAAATAAATAAATAAATAAATAAATAAATAAATAAAAAAGAATTAATCTCTATATTCCTTTGGAATAATTAATGAAGTGTTTATATTAACTTGGTATTTTGGGTACTTACCTTAGTACTCATATATCCTTGAGTTAATATGTCATTTTAACATCTGAAATAAATTTCAAAACTTTAACTATAATTTATGCAATTATATAGGTATAGTTTTCAAAGTTTCAAACATCATATAGATATGTTCCCATTAATAGTGTATGTAAAAAAGACAAATGAATAAAATGAGGAAGCTTAGAGGTGTAATTTTAAAAATATATTTTTATATTTTATTTTGTAGCTCTGAGTGAGGCTGGACTTGAAATATGTGTTAACATACTAATTTTACTGCTACTAGTGACTAGACACAAAAAGTCAGATTTCCTTCATTTATGCCAAGTGTATTTTGAATTTTGAAACCTAATTCTATATCCATGTGTTTTTATATAGGAGACTTCATGGGTCTTTGAATTCAGTATAAATTGTATTTAAGGATCATGCAAGGTAAAACTTTGAATCAGATTTTCAAGGACATAAATATCGTGGCTAAAAGAGAAAAAAAAAAAGAAAAAAGTGTCCTAGTTTCCTGACCCCAAGTCTACTTGAGAGTTTAATACCTTGAAGCTCTCCCTTTCTTTCTTCGAGCTCCCCAGTATTGTTACCGTCAGCCAGGCCAGCTTGCTTCTGTTTCTCACATCCTTAATAATGGACCAATGCCTTGCTTTCAATACTGGTACCAATAATCAGATCAGTTACCCTTCAGTTCCAGGCATCAGAGACTATGCTCTATTTATAAAATTGTTTTAGTTGGATATTACATAAATTATAGTCTCCAGGATGACAGCAAAACCTGGCCAAAAGAGCTAGAAAAGATTCCCAGCACACAATTGACCTATTCTGATTAAGACGCAAACTGCTATTGTACTCAGCCTTTGCTGTCCAACATTTTCCTCCTACTCCTGTCATACTGATGAGGAATTTATTTAAGTTACTTATTTTTTTAATTTCTGCTCTATAAAATAGTTTCTTTTCAGAAATAACTTGCTTTATTATGCTTCTTTAGCTGAGCATAATTCCAGACCTCAGATTTCTATATAAACTACTATTCAACTGTCTTACTAGTTCTAGTAGCTTTTGATGCCGTTTTTCTATGTCAATGAATATATTCTTTGCAAATGACATTTAAAGATTTAAATCTTTAAACTGTTAATCTTTAAACTCTGATCCCTTTCTTTCCTTCTCTTCTTCCTTCACTCTCTTTCCATCTCTCTCTCTGTCTTTCTCCCTCTCTCTCTCTCTCTTTCTTTTTAATATGTTCAGTTAGCCAGCATCTAGTACATCATTAGTTTTTGATGTAGTGTTCCATGATTCATTAATCTGTCTCTCTTCCTGCCACCCTCCCTTCCTTCCATTATTCTTACACTATAACTAGGACATTAAGTACTATGTTAAAGAGTGGCTGTGCTAATGAGAATCCCCATCTTCGTCTTGTTCTTAAATGTGTCTCTATAGGTATTTGGTACATAACTTTTGCCATTTTAGGAAAATTTCCTTCATATTGATTTTTTTTAAAGTGTTAATCTTTATCAAATGCTTTGCTAACATGTATGACATCTACTCCTTCTTTGGTCCATTAATATGAGTTATAAGGCTATTTTATGTTGAATCAGCAAAGACTTTGGGGGACAAATCTTATAGAATTATGATGCATTAATTTTAGTAAACTGTCAGATTCACTAACATTTTATCTAGGGCTTTTTCATCTATTTGTAAATGAAAGAGATCTATAATTTTCCTTTTTGTATTATTTTTATCTAATTTGAGATTTATACTAAGTTCATAAAATAAATGAGTACATTTAGCTATTTCTATTTTTTTTCAAAAATGCAAAAAATACTCACTTTGGACATTTATAGAATTTGGTTTTTGTCTTTAAGTAGCTTAAATTTCAATATAACATGTAGAAATAGATTCTCTTTAACTAGGGAGTTTGGCATCCTATAAATTATTTCACTATGAGATTTTAAACTTTGCAAGTTTTATGAGTTTACTATTTCATCAAACATTTGCTCTCACTTTGGTATTGTAGGTCTAAACACAGGTAATTCTACTTTTCTCCCTATTTAATATTTATTTCATCTTTCTCATTGATGATCTAGAAAATCACATTCAGAATTTTATCAGCATTTACTCATCTTTTAGCTATTTCTAACAAACATTTTATCTTATCCATTGTAAGTAAAATTTCTACTTTGTTATCTTTGGAGTTTTTTAATTGCTAATATTCTTCCATAATAAAGTTCCATAAAGTTCATCAGTTACTTTAAGTTCTTAATCATCTGTTTAAAAACTTAACATCATGTATTACATTTGTTATTTTTCTTTATAATAGGTTGACTTCTCAGGATAATTTTGTCTTGTGAGTTTATATACTTCCAGTGGTATCATCCACCCCTTTTGGTAAGTGAATCACAGGAGGCAGTCATAGTTGTGTCTTTTTTAGTAAACTAAGGGACATATAGGGATAAGCACCAGGCTCAAGAACTTCAGGAGCCTCCAACTTTTTAGTCAGTATCATCTCTTGCAATTCCACCTGACCACTCTTTCGGTTCTGGACTTCTCCTTATCCTGAATTACTTAGGGTCTAGGTTAAGTTTCTGCATCGGGGAGACCCAAAATTTTATATATATGTGTGTGTATATATATACACACATATATATATTAATATACATATATATATATATGAATTTTATTCTGGTCCAAAGGGGAGTTATCTAGAGCTAGAGAATATTTCTTCACCACCAAGTCATTGAAAAGACTAAGAATAAAAGGTAGTCCTGGGTCAAAGGTGTGTATTCTCCTTTCATGCCGGTAGGAAAGGGGGTCATTGAAAGGGGAGGAAATTTACCTTTCTAAAAAGATATAATCTAGAAGTTGTAAACACCATTTCCATAGAGTCCACTGACCAGCATTGTATTGTATGGCCACATGTGACAGTCAGATTTGGGGGAAATTTTAGCATTTCATATTGAAATTTTAAAGGCCTGAGAATAGGATTAAGTTCAGTATTGTATGATAGAATAACAGCAAGGCCAAAGGAAAGATTATACCTCAATGGATAACATAGCCATATTGTTAACAATATTATAATTTTTAGACTTCAATAATTATGTTCATTTTAAACAAGCACACTAAAAGACAATTGCTCTGCTTTACCTTTGATACAATATTTTTTTTCATCTCCATCTGCCTGATGGAGTTTGTACAAACTTCAAAGAACTATCTTTACTCAAGCTTATCATAGTTTTATCTTTTAAAACATTAAGTAATTCCCCATAATCCAGTCTCAGTTTGAAGTGTTAAGTCTCTCGTGACTGAGGGAAGCCTGTAGCTCTAGTCAGAAATGGAACTATGAAACCAGAAGTCATGAGCTTATTTTAGTGTGTATGTATGTGTGTGTTTAACTCATCCACTTCCAAGTTAAATAATTTAGTCTACTTTGAATATTTCCCCTGGTCTTCCTGAATAGTCAAATAATCAGAAAAAGTCAGATCAAGGTATTCTTACTCCATTGTGCATTTTACTTTTCTCTTGCCATATTTTTCCCTGTGGATCCTAGGTTGAATTGGTGCTGAAAATACATAGATTATAGATATAACTGCTCCATAAGGTTTAAATCATCACAGGTTCTTTGTCTCTGATTATTTTGGTTTTAGAGTCAGAAATACATAATTGCCTTCTAATATTTATCCCTCTCCTGTGTAATAACAGAACTGAGCATGGCTAGAGGCTGCAATTCCTAGCCCCTTATGCCCCATATTGTGAACATATGTATTTACTCACCAGTGGGATAACAGAAGTGATGTCCACTTTTAGGTCATGCATTCAGAGAAATGTATGTGTGCTTTCCCAATTTTTCTTCTATACCTAGTGACCTGGAAATGGTGCAAAAATAGCTGCCTAAGAAATAGATACCTTGAACAGAGAGATAGTTTCCCTACCAACTCTGGACCTACTATTTCTGTTCTTTTATATGAAAGATGAATACATTTCTGTATTGATTTTGCTACATTTGGGGTGACTTTGTTACAGTTACTTGTGTAAACACTAATAAAGTCTCAAAGTTAAGGCAGATATCCTTAATGTTGGAACTATGCTTATACTTGATATCACCCACTGGATTATTTTGCAGTTGTTTCTTTTTATCTCATCCTTGCCTTTTACTGCATTCCTTCAGAAAATAGATACTCAGGCATACAGAACAAGGCAGAAATTTTGTTGCTCTGATAACAGGTATCAAACAAGCTAAGTCTGAAAGAATAATTTTCATAATTCGGCATGTTATTGAAATTACAAAGAAACAATGGTCAGGAGATAAAAGAAACACAAGGCAAGAGAATAAGCAGTTCTCTTCAGCATTGTCTTGGGAAACAAACAATGTAATCATTATGGACAGGAACTCATCTTAAACTAGTTGTTTATTTCTTCACTCTTATTTTCATGACAATAATATAAATGGGCATGGAGGGAACAAGAAACATTTATAGACATGTACCATATCATAGTTAAAAAAATCATTACTTTGTGTTGATATACTAACTAAAATATGTCAAAAATTGGACAGAAATCAAATAATTATAGTCTTGTACTTATAATTTTAAAACTAATGTTTACATATTCAGAGACAAAAACTAACTTGAACATTTTCAGGTAAAGAAAAAGAACACCTATATCAGGGATTATAAAATCACTTATGGTTTTCAAGTTCTGTGGGGGTAGAGAGATAATTTTCTGAATGTTTGTAATAAATGAGAATATGTGTGTGGCTCAAAATGTGTCTAAACCACCACCTTACCCATGGGAAAGCTGGGAAAGTAATTGACTATATTAATACATTAAAAAAAAATCCTTTTGAAAAGGATATCAAATCTTCTTTTCAAGGGACTATAAAAAAGAAAGTGATTAAGACAGGTTTCCTGAGTAAGAAATTAGGAATTTAATTTAGCAAAAGCCTTTAGTAAACAAGTGTTATAAAGGGAGAATGAACGTGATACATAGATTCAAATATAATAAACTTGAAATTTATTTTAATTCAGAGATCAGAGAAAGATCCGGAGATAAGACGATTTTTGCTTTCAGTTTTAAAAGGAGGAGGCTCTGAACTTTGGAGAGTAGAAGAAAAGATAATTCCAGGTAAAAGGAATATAATAGAAGATAGTGTAAAAAAAAAATAATAATCAGGAGTGCCTGGGTGGTTCAGTGGGTTAAAGCCTCTGTCTTTGGCTCAGGTCATGATCCCAGGGTCCTGGGATCAAGCCCTGCATCGGGCTCTCTGCTCAGCGGGGAGCCGCTTCCTTTCCTCTCTTTCTGCCTGCCTCTCCACCTACTTGTGATCTCTCTCCGTCAAGCAAGTAAATAACATCTTAAAAAAAACAAATAAATAATTTTTTGAAATCAGACTTATGTAAGGAAAGACTAACTTCAAAAAAAAAAAAAAACAAAAAAACTATTGCAATAGGAAGAACCATAAGATCTGCAAGACCCTCTAAGTGTAGGAAGAAAGGGCTCTTAAATAAGGAGAAATAAAAAAAGAAGAACCGGGGTGGGAAATCAGATGAGCTGATACCATGATTGGGCAGTTGATCAGACAGAGAATGTTTCTTTTGCTATCCGTTGCTTTGTAGGGACCATTAATGATATGAGCAGTAGGGTTTTAGTTGTCTGATGATGAATCCAGGAAAGCAGGAGAAAACTTGGAAATTAGTTTGGAAAACTGTAGTCAGATATTAAAAGGATACAGGAAGAATTAGAAATTTAGTTAAGTGCTGCCAATTTGTGCAAGGTGATGGGACCCAATCCAAATTGCAGGTAGGTAATAGTTTGTTTTTTCAAGTGAAAGAAAAAGTCACTTGAATCTCTACCAGAAACGACAGAGTTTGCATCTCTATCAGTAACCTCCAGTTTAAAAGGAATAGCAAAAATAGCCCAAGACAATGAATAGGACCACAATAGGATAACACAGAAGGACATGCTAGGTTTTCTAATGAAACACAAAATTTCTCTCAAAGTCATCCTTCCTTTTCCTATATCAAAAATAATTAAGGGAATTTTATTCTTCATCACAAAAGAAGGGTCCGTCTCACCTAAATTTGCCCTGATTTTTTTTTAAGTGTAGACTTAGCAAGAATGATAATTTTCTATAAAAGCCTTTTAAAGTTTTCTTTTTTGGAGTTTTTCATCAGAAATATCACATTGAACTTTTAAAAGTCTTTTGCAGTGCACACTGGGTGCCTCAGTTGGTGGAACGTCTGCCTTCGGCTCAGGTTATGATCCCAGGGTCCTAGGATCAAGCCTTACATCAGGCTCCCTGCTCACCAAGGAGTCTGCTTCTCCCTCTCCTCTTAACCCTCCTGTTCATTCCCTCTCTGTCTCAAATAAATAAACAAAATCTTTAAAATAAAGTCTCATAAATTTTCAAGAATTTGCAATCAGATTTCATGCAGTACCTACCTATAATTTGGGGTGAATTCCTCCTTTCCTGAGGTCACTGAAATATCCGAAGATTCCTATGCTTTCCAGAAAGTGATCTTTCCTATTTCACCTGTAAGACTGGAACCCTGTAAGTCAGATATGAGGTCAGTTTTTCCAAGAGGCTTTGTAAGCACTGGCTTCATAAAAACAAAGACAAAAAGAAACAAACAAAAGACTTATTTTCTTAAAACTATCTGATGGTTTATAATTAAATAAGCATCATTCTCAAATGACATTCCATTCAGTCTTAGTTGTATAACCAATGTTTCCAATATTCTCCAATTAACAAACAAGAAGGATAGATTTTCATTTAACCTTTATAAATAGCTCTATTGGCATAAAATAAGGATACTCAATAAGTTTCTGAATTCTGGAGGACTAGCCTAGAATAAAAAGGGATTGACTAGAATAAAGGTTAACAATAGCATAGTGAACAATTGACACGAATATAAATAACTTGAGAAAAGAGAAAGGTGTTTCTTATATTCAGCAAGGAGAACATTAAAATATTACCAGTATTCTGAGCAAAACCTATGAACCTCTTTCACCAGTTAATATAGTCCTATGTAATTAAATTTTATTCTATTCAATACGGAATTAACAATCCCATGAATCTGCTTTTCATTACAGTTCAGGAAACCTAGACTCAGTCCAATGGTATGATCTTGAGGTAGAGCAAAGCCATCAGAACCTTGTACTCAAAAGTACCTAGAGTAGCCTTTCTCTTGGGTCTCTAAGACAAGTTATTCTATATTAAAGATGAAACATTCTGTCCCATATTTGATTTGTAGGCACTTTCAAGTAAACAGAATAAAACAAAAGTCTTCCTGTAGATGGCATAAATCTATGGCCATGGTTACCTTACTGGTAATTTTCAGAAGTGTTTTTTTTTTGGGGGGGGGGGGTGTTTGGCTTAATTTATTTATTTGAGACACAGAGAGAAATAGAGCAAGAGAGAGAGAGAACATGAACTGAGGGAAAGGCTGATGGAGAGGGAGAGGCAGACTCCCCACTGAGCAGGGAGCAATGCACAGCTTGATTTCAGGATCCTGGTACCATGACCTGAGCCCAAGGTAGATGCTTACCCTACTGAACCATCCAGGCACCCCAGAAATGATTCTGATAAGAGTTTATTACAAAAGTAATAATACAACTAACAAAGAGAGTTTTGGGGGATTCAAAACAAAATAAAGACAATCCCAAAAAGGTTTCTGACAAAATACTTATAAACATAATTAACCCTATTTTTCAGGAAAAATAGATCTATTTAATTTATAAAAGTGAAGGAATTTAATCCTTAAAAAGAAAAAGAAATCTTCAGATATAATATTGTTGAGGAAGAAATATTTTCCTGTACTCTACAAGCTCTTTGGCTAATATAAAAAATTAAATTGACATGACACAGATTAACAGGAGAAAATCAAATTTAATCATGTTCATATGGGGGCTCCATAAGATTATGAGGCCCATGAACATTCAGACAATTGAGGCTTAAATGGTCCTACATATCTGTAATTAATAAACCTCTGTACAAAGGTGATGTGAATCCCCATTTGACAACACTGGCCTAAAACATACTAGATTCAAATTAAAGGAGTAAATTTGAGACTAAATTAGTTTTTTTTTTTTTTTTTAAACATAACTAAAAGCATGACTTGTTGTCTTGGGCAAAGCAGCAGTGAAACTATGGTAGTAGAAACATAGCAAGACATTGATGATCTTTGCAGGGATCATATAATTTCTGAAATATTAACAGTTTATCCACACAACAAATTTCACTAGTGTTAGACATCTTTTCCAATTTGATACTTCCCACTCAACTCATACCAACTTAATTTTTTATACTGCCTCTCATTTCACAGAATGAAAGAGCAATTCTTTTATGATTCTCCAAGGACTTCTGGGAAATCTCAAAGACAGTTTATAGTGCAAAAGCTATCATTTAGGATTTGTTTGGGGAAGGCAAAATGTCAAAAGTTATGAAGAGATTTGAACATTTAATTAAAATAGGATCATAGATTAGTGAGAAAATACATGGCTACCTATTGATCAAAGGGCCCACAAAGTTTTCAAAAGTAAATATAGAGGGTAATATGACAAAGAACTTTATTACTTTCAAAGGTGAAAAGACTTGGCTCTCTTGGAATAATAAAAGACATGACAAAGTCAACATGAAGCACAAGATATTTTTCTGATAAGACACAAAAATCGCTGCCTTCTAGAGCAGATTTTTCAGACGGCAAATAAACTTTTAAAAACTCTTAAGAGTACACTGATAATCCAAGAAAGTCATTTTAACAGAGAAAACCAAATTCTAGTCTTGCATTGGTATAATAAATGTAAAGTTTTTTAAATTGATAAAATTTTAACCAGACACAATAAAATCCTTTTCTGCAAATGTACAACTTTCTATATGAATTGTGGAACAACCAGTCCTTCTACTTTAGGACAAAACTGTTCTTTTCCTTAGCAAAAAGACGTCCTCTATACCTTGCATGCTGAAGATGTTCCTTTTTGCCATTATTTCTCCTGGTGGATTCTCCTTTACAAATAATGGTTACAACTGAACTACAATAACTTCTGTTTCACAGAGAAAACTATCAGGTGGATAATTGTGAACTGTCTATTATACACAAATATTGAAGAAGCAGAGTTTATGAATTTACATCGCTCAACTTTATGGCCATGCACTTAATTCTCACTTGGGCAAAAATGAGCATGTGCATTAACAGATTATATAATCTTGCCTATATACTAGAAAAATAAGAGGCACAAAAAGTTAGTTTCTATGAAAATAAATTTTAGTCATGATTCAGGCATAAACAAAAAATATAAATCTCATATTACATAAAGGCTCTGGCTTCCCTCCTTGTCCCACCTACACATTTTTACCAAGATTGAGTTTTTAACAGATAGAACACTTTGAGGTTACCTAAGCAATATGAGCACTAAAGTGTCCTCAGCAATATCTGTGGATATCTTTAAGATTTTTCTTCCCTTGTTGTCTAAACTTATAAAGGCTGTGGGCTCAATTTTGGGAGAAGGACTGAGGAGAAAAAAAAAGCTACTAGCTATTTCCAAAGCCAATGTAATGAATGAACGACCCAAATATTTCTAATTGGCTTTTTAATCCTCAAGTGAGTACTCGTAGGGTACCTGAGCACCTTAATAGCTCCTGGCTGGAAGTAGGGACATAAAGCTTGAGTAACTATAAGGAGGTGATAAGTCTGGCAAGGTCCATAGAGGGGTAGACAAAGAGGTAAGGTGTTGAAGAAAATAGAAGAAGGATACAAAGAGGTAGAGAAGGTCAAAGTTGTAAAAAACAGAAAAGGGGAGTGGAGATGATGGTAAGGAAGAGGTCTTAGAGAAGATAGTTTGGAGAGATAACAAGTTTCCTAAGAGGTCATAGAACTCCTAAATGATCTTTAATAAAATGTTGACATTTTTAATGTAATCAACTGAATTAGTGCCGTAATAACAAAGCATGTAGTCCACAGGAGAAGGGGAGAGAGGATACCAATAGACTGAAAGTTACTGATAGGGTTAGATAATTGCCTCAGAAATAAATTGTAAAGGAGCTAGTAGAAAGTCCCATTCAAATACTCCCCAGGAGCCAAAGCAGCTCACCTCTCACCCCAGATGATGATCTTCAATCCAGGAGCTGAGGGAACATCCTCACTCAATCCTCTCTGAAGGACAAAGGAAAAGGAAAAACAGAAAAAGCCTCATGGGTTAAAAAATCTCCTTGCCTGCTATAAACATTGGGGTACAGATGGCCCTTCTTTTCACTACCTCTGTATCTTTGGGGTAACTACCCAGGAGTGCAATTGCAAGGTCATAGGGAAGTTCTATTTTAATTTCCTGAGGAATCTGCATACTGTTCTCCAAAGTGGCTGCACCAACTTGCATTCCCACCAACAGTGTAAGAGGGTTTCCCTTTCTCCACATCCCCTCCAATACATGTTGTTTCCTGTCTTGCTAATTTTGGCCATTCTAACTGGTATAAGGTGAAATCTCAATGTGGTTTTAATTTGAATCTCCCTGATGACTAGTGATGATGAACATTTTTTCATGTGTCTGATAGCCATTTCTATGTCTTCATTGGTGAAGTGTCTGTTCATATCCTCTGCCCATTTTTTGATATGATTGTCTGTTTATAGCAGCAATGGCCATGGTCGCCAAACTGTGGAAAGAAACAAGATGCCCTTCAATGGATGGATGGATAAGGAAGATGTGGTCTATATACACTATGGAGTATTATGCCTCTATCAGAAAGGACGAATGCCCAACTTTTGTAGCAACATGGACAGGACTGGAAGAGATTATGCTGAGTGAAATAAGTCAAGCAGAGAGAGTCAATTATCATATAGTTTCACTTATTTGTGGAGCATAACAAATAGCATGGAGGGCATGGGGAGATAGAGAGGAGAAGGGAGTTGGGGGAAATTGGAAGGGGAGGTGAACCATGAGATATGATGGACTCTGAAAAACAATCTGAGGGTTTTGAAGGGGTGGGGGGGTGGGAGGTCGGGGTACCAGGTGGTGGGTATTATAGAGGGCACAGATTGCATGGAGCACTGGATGTGGTGCAAAATTAATGAATACTGTTATGCTGAAATAAATAAAAAATAAATTAAAAAAAAAATCTCCTTGCCTGAAAGGATGTAATTTTGAGCTTCTGCAGATAAGAAATGTGGAGCACTGGATTAGAAAATGGGCTCACCACTGTGGATCCCAGTTTTCCCAATCAGGAAAGGAAACAAAGATCCAAAAAAGCTGACATAAACCTCTGTGATGAGATGACAGTGGAGTCCCAGAGGCAATGAGCACTTCCTCTAAGACTTAACATCAGAAAACTTCTTTTTCCCAAAGACTATGGTACTACTATGGTACTATGGTACTTCTTTTTCCCAAAGACTATGGTACTACTTCAATGTGCAAGAATCTCCACAATCAGAAAGAATGAGCTTTTCTTTTATTGAGAGGAGTAAATAAGCCTAGAAAGACCAGGTGGTGGGGAGTGGGATGAGCAGGTGGTGTGACTTTTGATCACAGAAGTTTTTCTCTACAATTAGTTGATTCTCAGGTGTGGCCACTATGGTGTTGTTCTTTTTCAATGCTTATTTAGTTCCAGAGGGAGGTTAAAGTTGAAGGGCCTGTAGGCAGGAGCAAAGTCTAACTAAATTTTGGATGTGTGGTGCATAAACAATGAATTTTGGAACACTGAAAAAAAATTAAATTTAATTTAAAAAGAAAAAGAAAAAAAAAAAGTTCAGTGAGAGGGCATTTTGTCCAGATTGATCAGGTGACACATTGTTAAGCTAAACACTTAGAAAACTAAGAATGGGAATTTGGAGGGTCTGTCCTTGACCTTATCCTATGTAAACAAGGATATCATCCACAAGTCTTATCTATTTCATCTGGGGAAGGGTGGCTCTTTGGAGTAAACCATTTTCTGAAACACCAAAAACGTAAGAGTCTCTAAATCACCTTAATTTTCAAGGAGCACAGGGCTTAGGTAAATTTCAACACTGTCAATAATATGAGGAATTATGAAAATGCACATAACATTCTATTACTACCATAACCATCCAGATTGTCTGTCTTTTTAATATGTCATTGAACATTTCAAAATCAATAAATTCTTATAAAACTGATTTAACTATTTCCATCTATAAAACTCAGGTTTAGAAAAATAACAGGGGAATTAAAGTGAATAACAATAATTTGTGACTTTGATAAGTATCCAAAGAATAAAAATAATCGTAGTCAAATGCAACCAAGTGAAGAAGTTAACATAAGATTTTAAATGCTGAAACAAACAAACAAACAAAAAAAGATTGAAATCACTGTTCCTATGGATCTACACATATTCAATAGAAAATTGGCTCAACTCTTTCATAAAATTCTCATGAAGTTGCAAAGATAATAAGATAGCCCTGGCTTCCAACCTTAAGATTACAGTTCCATTTTTAATCTTTCCATTCCAGTGGCTTTAAGCATAATGAAAATTTAACAATAATTAATGCATCTTTAAAATTGTTCTTCAATTGAAGGCATATGCTAATGACATTTCTGCCAGGGTAGAAGCAGGGGAAGAATGCAGAGAAAGATCCAGAAGAGCTCGACCATGATGTGAATATCTATGAATAGCTCTTTTGGTGACAGAGCACATAGTCTGTGAATGCTTGATGTTAATAGTGATTTGCTCATAAGAATGTTTGGTTTCAATTATGGACCTATGACTAAATTTTAAAGCATGTACTTCATAACTAAGAAGGCAATCATTCTGTCAGGCTCACTATTAGAAGACACTTGATTAGCAGTTTGAAGTTATTTTGGGGTTTTTTTTTGTTTGTTTAACTTTCTGAAGCTATTATTTAAATTACACTTTAAGGTTTTATTATCTTGAATCCTGACAATGCCAAATACATCTCCCATTTCAATTCTGTTTCCCTTTGTACCTTATCTTTCTCTGCTTTATTTCAAAGAGTAAGCTTATTAAATACGATACAGAGTCCACAAACTGCTAGTAGAAGTGACTGTTTATTGCTGTTAAAAATCAGTTGAAGGTTAGATATTTAAATCTAAATATTTGAACACATGATATGTTTTGGCTCCAAAATGATAATCCATATAATCCTTTCTACTAATTATAGAAATAAATACGTTAGAGAAAATGATGATAGTGGAACATTAAAATTATCAGCAGTAATCTTAAATGAAGCATACGCACTAATTTTTCAATATAATAATTTCTCGAAATTTTAAGTAAGAAAGCCCACATTTTAAATTTCAATCAAGTCAATAAGGCTTTATAGAAGAGTGAATGAAATGCTTTACTTGAGAATAAGAAGGTGCAATATTTCTGGATTTGTAATTTTATGATAAGTAACCTTAATCAGTTTTTTTAAATTTTTTTAAAAAATATATCATATGGTCAAATAATCTTCGACAAAACAGGAAAAAAACATACAGTGGAAAAAAGACTGTCTCTTCAATAAATGGTGCTGGGAAAACTGGGCAGCTATATGTAGAAGAATGAAACTCGACCATTCTCTTACACCATACACAAAGATAAACTCAAAATGGATAAGAGACCTCAATGTGAGGCAGGAATCCATCAGAATCCTAGAGGAGAACATAGGCAGTAATCTCTTCAATATCAGCCACAGCAACTTCTTTCAAGATATGTCTCCAAAGGCAAAGGAAACAAAAGCAAAGATGAACTTTTGGGACTTCATCAAAATCAAAAGCTTCTGCACAGCAAAGGAAACAGTCAAGAAAACAAAGAGGCAACCCACGGAATGGGAGAAGATATTTGCAAATGACAGTACAGACAAAAGGTTGATATCCAGGATCTATAATGAACTCCTCAAACTCAACACACACAAAACAGATAATCATATCAAAAAATGGGCAGAAGATATGGACAGACACTTCTCCAATAAAGACATACAAATGGCTACCAGAAACATGAAAAAATGTTCATCATCACTAGCCATTAGGGAGATTCAAATTAAAACCACAATGAGATATCACCTTACACCAGTTATAATGGTCAAAATTAGCAAGACAGGAAACAACATGTGTTGGAGAGGATGTGGAGAAAGGGGAACCCTCTTACATTGTTCGTGGGAATGCAAGTTGGTGCAGCCTCTTTGGAGAACAGTGTGGAGATTCCTCAAGAAATTAAAAATAGAACTTCCCTATGACCCTGCCATTGCACTCCTGGGTATTTACCCTAAAGATACAGATGTGGTGAAAAGAAGGGCCATCAGTACCCCAATGTTTATAGCAGCAATGGCTACTGTCGCCAAACTGTGGAAAGAACCAAGATGCCCTTCAATGGACGAATGGATAAGGAAGATGTGGTCCATATACACTATGGAATATTATGCCTCCATCAGAAAGGACAAATACCGAAATTTTGTAGCAACATGGATGGGACTAGAAGAGATTATGCTGAGTGAAATAAGTCAAGCAGAGGGAGTCAATTATCATATGACTTCACTTATTTGTGGAGCATAACAAAAAGCATGGAGGACATGGGGAGTTAGAGAGAAGGGGTTTGGGGTAAGTTGGAAGGGGAGGTGAATCATGAGAGACTATGGACTCTGAAAAACAATCTGAGGGGTTTGAAGGGGTGGGGGGGTGGGAGGTCGGGGTACCAGGTGGTGGGTATTATAGAGGGCACAGATTGCATGGAGCACTGGGTGTGGTGAAAAAATAATGATACTGTTATGCTGTAAATAAATAAATGAAAAAAATTTTCAAATGGGAATACAATCTGGTTGAGAACATTGCAAATACTAAATTAAATCATATCTCACAGAGTTATTGAAATAATTTGTGATATCAATAATATTAGTTTAAGTTGTTATACATATCCACAAAGTCCTAATTCATTTTTAATGAAAACAATGTACTTATCTATTTGACAAAAAATGGTTGCCTTATTAAATACAATATTTAAACTGGTCATTCCTAATTAGAATTCCAAAATGCTTTTGAGTACTGAGCAGATCTGAGCAGATTTCCCCTAATAATGCAGTTCTAGATGCAAAAACTAGTATACTTTTATATTATATCCAAATCATTTTAAATGCTCTTTTGCTATTATTTTTATAAATGCTACTAATCACAGTCCATTCATTCTTCACAACTGTTTAGTTGCAATATGATATTCTATCTTCCTCATGCAACTCCTTCCAAATTTTAAAGTCTCTGACATGTCCACCTGGCCAGTCTTCTGCTAAAATGACATCTGGGAATATTGTAGTCCCTAAACGATACTTGAAGTAGCAACCCTGGCAATGAAACACCATGATCCCAGATTGGAGTCTTCATAAACTCAGTGAAGACAACTTCCAGGCAGTGTGAACCTTCTATAATGCCCAATATTTAGCCCAAATATTGCCAGCCAGTAGCCTTCAGGGACTTTACTTTCCTGATACAGGACAGAAATTGTTTGAAATTTTAAAACCTTTAAAAACTTTTTAAAAACCTGGGTGGCTCAGTGGGTTAAGCCGCTGCCTTCGGCTCAGGTCATGATCTCAGGGTCCTGGGATCGAGGCCCGCATCGAGCTCTCTGCTCAGCAGGGAGCCTGCTTCCCTCTCTCTCTCTCTCTCTGCCTGCCTCTCCATCTACTTGTGATTTCTCTCTGTCAAATAAATAAATAAAATCTAAAAAAAAAAAATATTTGATTAAAAAAAAAAACTTTTTAAAAACCTATCTTATTTTCTCTAGGACATTATCATAGAGAATATGTTGGATCAGCTTTCTTGGGCTGCGCAATAACATTTGTATGCAGTGCTCAGTATTTGGTTCCAGAGTTTTTTATTTCCTTTACAAAATTTTTATGTATTTTCTATACATACAATAAGTATAGAACATTATGCTTTTATTGCCTTCGTCCAGTGCTACTCCTATTCAACCTTTATATTTTGGTTCAAATATCTTCTTATCTGGGAAATTTTACAGGATATCTCTAGACAGTTTCTATAGCATTTATCATTCTCTTAAAACATTATTGTACTCTACTATTTATGAAGGTGATGAGCCCCTGGATTCTTGTATCACTTTTGAATCTCTGTAACCTACCAGAGTACCTGGCATAGAGAAGATACCCAATCAATATTGACCAAATGCATGTGGATTTAGGAGGTGCTTATTTTGAATCTACCATGTGATAGATGCTGTTTTACGTACTATCAGCTGAGCCTTTAGCCAAGCATACGTTTGGTTACATGTGTGTTTGTTTGTTTTAACCTTCATGGAGTTCATAGTTGGCCTGTTCATACCTGGAATGTTGGTATTTCAGTTTTTTAAGGATTAGATGCTAATGATCCTTCTTTGTGTGAGCTCAGTTCTGATGAGCTCTGTAACTTTACAGGTTTGAATATGTGATAAACTCTGGTCTTTGGACTGTATAGTTCAGTAGGAAAATAAAACCTTTCTATTCTAAGGTACTCAAAAAGAACAGAAAAATGCACTCAGAGAGGAGATAAAAGCAAACATTGTGATGATCAGTCCAAAGACTCTGGTTGACTGCTGAGTATGCAAGGCAAAAAGCCTCTAACACAGAGCAGATTTGTTCTAGATTACACCAGTGAAACAAATGTTATAAATTATAAAATAACTCTCCTAACTTACTCAATATATAAAGTAAATAATATAAACATATATTTTTATCCCCAGGGGTACAGGTCTGTGAATCACCAGGTTTACACACTTCACAGCACTCACCAAAGCACATACCCTCCCCAATGTCCATAATCCCACCCTCTTCTCCCAAACCCCCTCCCCCCAGCAACCCTCAGTTTGTTTTGTGAGATTAAGAGTCACTTATGGTTTGCCTCCCTCCCAATCCCATCTTGTTTCTTTTATTCTTCTCCTACCCACTTAAGCCTCCATGTTGCATCACCACTTCCTCATATCAGGGAGATCATATGATAGTTGTCTTTCTCTGCTTGACTTAATTCGCTAAGCATGATTCGCTCTAGTTCCATCCATGTTGTCGCAAATGGCAAGATTTCATTTCTTTTGATGGCTGCATAGTATTCCATTGTGTATATATACCACATCTTCTTGATCCATTCATCTGTTGATGGACATCTAGGTTCTTTCCATAGTTTGGCTATTGTGGACATTGCTGCTATAAACATTCGGGTGCATGCGCCCCTTTGGATCACTACGTTTGTATCTTTAGGGTAAATACCCAATAGTGCAATTGCTGGGTCATAGGGCAGTTCTATTTTCAACATTCTGAGGAACCTCCATGCTGTTTTCCAGAGTGGCTGTACCAGCTTGCATTCCCACCAACAATGTAGGAGGGTTCCCCTTTCTCCACATCCTCGCCAGCATCTGTCATTTCCTGACTTGTTTATTTTAGCCATTCTGACAGGTGTGAGGTGATATCTCATTGTGGTTTTGATTTGTATTTCCCTGATGCCGAGTGATATGGAGCATTTTTCATGGGTCTGTTGGCCATCTGGATGTCTTCTTTGCAGAAATGTCTGTTCATGTCCTCTGCCCATTTCTTGATTGGATTATTTGTTCTTTGGGTGTTGAGTTTGCTAAGTTCTTTATAGATTCTGGACACTAGTCCTTTATCTGATATGTCGTTTGCAAATATCTTCTCCCATTCTGTCAGTTGTCTTTTGATTTTGTTAACTCTTTCCTTTGCTGTGCAAAAGCTTTTGATCTTGATGAAATCCCAATAGTTCATTTTTTCCCTTGCTTCCCTTGCCTTTTGCGTTGATCCTAGCAAGATGTTGCTGCGGCAGAGGTCGAAGAGGTTACTGCCTGTGTTCCCCCCCATGATTTTGATGGATTCCTTTCGCACATTGAGGTCCTTCATCCATTTTGAGTCTATTTTTGTGTGTGGTGTAAGGAAATGGTCTAATTTCATTTTTCTGCATGTGGCTGTCCAATTTTACCAGCACCATTTATTGAAGAGACTGTCTTTTTTCCATTGGACATTCTTTCCTGCTTTGTCGAAGATTAGTTGACCATAGATTTGAGGGTCAATTTCTGGGCTCTCTATTCTGTTCCATTGATCTATGTGTCTGTTTTTGTGCCAGTACCATGCTGTCTTGATGAAGACAGCTTTGTAATAGAGCTTGAAGTCCAGAATTGTGATGCCACCAACGTTGGCTTTCTTTTTCAATATCCCTTTGGCTATTCGAGGTCTTTTCTGGTTCCATATAAATTTTAGCATTATTTGTTCCATTTCTTTGAAAAAGATGGATGGTATTTTGATAGGAATTGCATTAAATGTGTAGATTGCTTTAGGTAGCATAGACATTTTCACAATATTTATTCCTCCAATCCAGGAGCATGGAACATTTTTCCATTTCTTTGTGTCTTCCTCAATTTCTTTCATGAGTACTTTATAGTTTTCTGAGTATAGATTCTGTGTCTCTTTGGTTTGGTTTATTCCTAGGTATCTTATGGTTTTGGATGCAATTGTAAATGGGATTGACTCCTTAATATCTCTTTCTTCTGTCTTGCTGTTGGTGTAGAGAAATGCAACTGATTTTTGTGCATTGATTTTATATCCTGACACTTTACTGAATTCCTGTATAAGTTCTAGCAGTTTTGGAGTGGAGTCTTTTGGAGTCTTATGTGCCCTCTATCCCTACACTTTGAAGAGTTTTGATCAGGAAGGGATGCTGTACTTTTGGGTTTTCCACATATAGTATCATATCATCTGTGAAGAGTGATAATTTGACTTCTTCTTTGCTGATTTGGATGCCTTTAATTTCCTTTTGTTGTCTGATTGCTGAGGCTAGGACCTCTAGTACTATGTTGAATAGCAGTGGTGATAATGGACATCCCTGCCGTGTTCCTGACCTTAGTGGAAAAGCTTTCAGTTTTTCTCCATTGAGAATGATATTTGCGGTGGGTTTTTCATAGATGGCTTTGATGATATTGAGGTATGTGCCCTCTATCCCTACACTTTGAAGAGTTTTGATCAGGAAGGGATGCTGTACTTTGTCAAATGCTTTTTCAGTATCTATTGAGAGTATCATATGGTTCTTGTTCTTTCTTTTATTGATGTGTTGTATCACATTGACTGATTTGCGGATGTTGAACCAACCTTGCAGCCCTGGTATAAATCCCACTTGGTCGTGGTGAATAATCTTTTTAATGTACTGTTGAATCCTATTGGCTAGTATTTTGTTGAGTATTTTCGCATCTGTGTTCATCAAGGATATCGGTCTATAGCTCTCTTTTTTGGTGGGATTCTTGTCTGGTTTTGGGATCAAGGTGATGCTGGCCTCATAAAATGAGTTTGGAAGTTTTCCTTCCATTTCTATTTTTTGGAACAGTTTCAGGAGAATAGGAATTAGTTCTTCTTTAAATGTTTGGTAGAATTCCCCCGGGAAGCCGTCTGGCTCTGGGCTTTTGTTTGTTTGGAGATTTTTAATGACTGTTTCAATCTCCTTACTGGTTATGGGTCTGTTCAGGCTTTCTATTTCTTCCTGGTTCAGTTGTGGTAGTTTATATGTTTCTAGGAATGCATCCATTTCTTCCAGATTGTCAAATTTATTGCCGTAGAGTTGCTCATAGTATGTTCTTATAATAGTTTGTATTTCTTTGGTGTTAGTTGTGATCTCTCCTCTTTCATTCATGATTTTATTTATTTGGGTCCTTTCTCTTTTCTTTTTGATAAGTCTGGCCAAGGGTTTATCAATTTTATTAATTCTTTCAAAGAACCATCTCCTAGTTTCGTTGATTTGTTCTATTGTTTTTTTGGTTTCTATTTCATTGATTTCTGCTCTGATCTTTATGATTTCTCTTCTCCTGCTGGGCTTAGGGTTTCTTTCTTGTTCTTTCTCCAGCTCCTTTAGGTGTAGGGTTAGGTTGTGTACCTGAGACCTTTCTTGTTTCTTGAGAAAGGCTTGTACCACTATATATTTTCCTCTCAGGACTGCCTTTGTTGTGTCCCAGAGATTTTGAACCGTTGTATTTTCATTATCATTTGTTTCCATGATTTTTTTCAATTCTTCTTTAATTTCCCGGTTGACCCATTCATTCTTTAGAAGGATATTGTTTAGTATCCATGTATTTGGGTTCTTTCCAAACTTCCTTTTCTGGTTGAGTTCTAGCTTTAGAGCATTGTGGTCTGAAAATATGCAGGGAATGATCCCAATCTTTTGATACTGGTTGAGTCCTGATTTAGGACCGAGGATGTGATCTATTCTGGAGAATGTTCCATGTGCACTAGAGAAGAATGTGTTTTCTGTTGCTTTGGGATGAAATGTTCTGAATATATCTGTGATGTCCATCTGGTCCAGTGTGTCGTTTAAGGCCTTTATTTCCTTGCTGATCTTTTGCTTGGATGACCTATCCATTTCAGTGAGGGGGGTGTTAAAGTCCCTTACTATTATTGTATTATTGTTGATGTGTTTCTTTGATTTTGTTATTAATTGGTTTATATAGTTGGCTGCTCCCACGTTGGGGGCATAGATATTTAAAATTGTTAAATCTTCTTGTTGGACAGACCCTTTGAGTATAATATAGTGTCCTTCCTCATCTCTTATTATAGTCTTTGGCTTAAAATCTAATTGATCTGATATAAGGATTGCTACTCCTGCTTTCTTCTGATGTCCATTAGCATGGTAAATTCTTTTCCACCCCCTCACTTTAAATCTGGAGGTGTTTTCGGGCTTAAAATGAGTTTCTTGGAGGCAACATATAGATGGGTTTTGTTTATTTATCCATTCTGATACCCTGTGTCTTTTGACAGGGGCATTTAGCCCATTAACATTCAGGGTAACTATTGAGAGATATGAATTTAGTGCCATTGTATTGCCTGTAAGGTGACTGTTACTGTATATGGTCTCTGTTCCTTTCTGATCTACCACTTGTAAGCTCTCTCTTTGCTTAGAGGACCCCTTTCAATATTTCCTGTAGAGCTGGTTTGGTATTTGCAAATTCTTTCAGTTGTTGTTTGTCCTGGAAGCTTTTAATCTCTCCTTCTATTTTCAATGATAGCCTAGCTGGATATAGTATTCTGGGCTGCATGTTTTTCTCGTTTAGTGCTCTAAAAATATCATGCCAGCTCTTTCTGGCCTGCCAGGTCTCTGTGGATAAGTCAGCTGCCAATCTAATATTTTTACCATTGTATGTTACAGACTTCTTTTCCCGGGCTGCTTTCAGGATTTTCTCTTTGTCACTGAGACTTGTAAATTTTACTATTAGATGACGGGGTGTGGGCCTATTCTTATTGATTTTGAGGGGCGTTCTCTGAACCTCCTGAATTTTGATGCTCGTTCCCTTTGCCATATTGGGGAAATTCTCCCCAATAATTCTCTCCAGTATACCTTCTGCTCCCCTCTCTCTTTCTTCTTCTTCTGGAATCCCAATTATTCTAATGTTGTTTCGTCTTATGGTGTCACTTATCTCTCGAATTCTCCCCTCGTGGTCCAGTAGCTGTTTGTCCCTCTTTTGCTCAGCTTCTTTATTCTCTGTCATTTGGTCTTCTATATCACTAATTCTTTCTTCTGCCTCATTTATCCTAGCAGTTAGAGCCTCCATTTTTGATTGCACCTCATTAATAGCTTTTTTTATTTCAACTTGGTTAGATTTTAGTTCTTTTATTTCTCCAGAAAGGGCTTTTATATCTCTCGAGAGGGTTTCTCTAATATCTTCCATGCCTTTTTCGAGCCCGGCTAGAACCTTGAGAATTGTCATTCTGAACTCTAGATCTGACATATTACCAATGTCTGTATTGATTAGGTCCCTAGCCTTCGGTACTGCCTCTTGTTCTTTTTTTTTGTGTTGAATTTTTACGTCTTGTCATTTTGGCCAGATAAGAGTAAATGAAGGGGCAAGTAAAATACTAAAAGGGTGGCAACAACCCCAGGAAAATATGCTTTAACCAAATTAGAAGAGATCCAAAATCGTAAGTGGGGAGAAAGGGTATAAAAAGAGGTTCAAAAAGGAAGAAAGGAAAAAAAAAAAATAAAGAAAAGAAAAAAAAAAAAGAAAGAAAAGAAAAAAATTTTTAAAAGAAAGAAAACACCTGAGAAAAATGTAAAAAAGAAAAAATATATATATTAGATAAACTAGTAAAAAATCGTTAAAAAAGAAAAAGGTAACAGTTAAAAAAAAAAAAAATTTTACCCGAAGGCGAGAAGAAAAAAAAACAAAAAAACAAAAAATGAAAATGAAAAAATTAAATTAACTGCAAGACTAAAAAAAATCACAGGAAAAAAGCCATGAGTTCCGTGCTTGGCTTTCTCCTCCTCTGGAATTCTGCTGCTCTCCTTGGTATTGAAACCGCACTCCTTGGTAGGTGAACTTGGTCTCAGCTGGATTTCTTGTTGATCTTCTGGGGGAGGGGTCTGTTGTAGTGATTCTTAAGTGTCTTTGCCCCAGGCGGAATTGCACCGCCCTTACCCGGGGCCGTGGTGAGTAATCCGCTCGGGTTTGCTTTCAGGAGCTTTTATTCCCTGAGCGCTTTCCATAGAGTTCCTGGAGGACGGGAATACAAATGGCGGCCTCCTGGTCTCCGGCCAGGAGGAGCTGAGAGCCCAGGGCCCTCTCCACAGTGCGCCCTCAGAGAACAGCGCCCAGTCACTCCCGTCTGCCTGACCTCCGGCCGCACTCCGAGCTCACCGAGCCTGCGACCGTTTTTAGGTAACACCGAGCTGCGAGCTTACTGTCGGCTCTGTCTCTGCAGCCGGCTTTCCCGTTCCAATACCCGCAAGCTCTGCGACACTCAGACACCCCCGATCCTTCTGTGACCCTGCGGGACCTGAGGCCACGCTGACCCCGCGTGGGCTTCGCCCCGGTTTAGCTTCTGGAGCGATGTCCCTCAGCAGAACAAACTTTTAAAAGTCCCGATTTTGTGCGCGGTTGCTCCGCTGCTTGCGGGGAGCCGGCCCCTCCCCCCGGGGTCTATCTTCCTGTCGCTTTGGATTCACTTCTCCGCCGGTCCTACCTTTCAGAAAGTGGTTGTTTTTCTGTTTCCAGAATTGCTGTTCTTTTTCTCTTCAATCTGCCGATGGATTTTCAGGTGTTTGCAATCTTTAGATAAGCTATCTAGCTGTTCTCCGGCTAGCTGAAGCAGTCTCAGCTTGCTACTTCTCCGCCATCTTGACTCCTCCCCTAAAGTAAATAATAGAGGTGTTAGTCTTCCCTTTCATATCCTGAAAGCCCACCATGATATCCTTGGGTTGGAGAATCACTATTGGAAAGTCATGATGTATGATTTGCATTTGTATATGAACATAAATAGAGTTGTTGTATGGATTTGGTTAAACTGTGAAGAGGACATTAGTTTTGAACATATTAAATTGCCTTGTTAGTGGAATATCCTTGTATAAACAAGGGAGATAACTTCATTTACATTTCTCAGCCTTTAAGAAAGGCTTTTCAATTCTGTCCCCACATATCTCTCAATATGTTTCCTACCATCTATCTTCACTTCTTTTCTTCTTTTTTCTTTTTCTTTCTTTTCTTTCTTTTTTTTTTTTTTTAAGTAGGCTCCACACTCAGTATGGAGCCCATTGGGGCTTGAACTCTCATCCATGAAACTGAGACCTGAGCTGAGATCAAGATTCAGATGCTTAACCAAATGAGCTATCCAGGCACCCTCCATCTGTTTTTACTTCTACAGAAAAAATTCAATACTGCCATTTCCCATCAGACTACTACAACAGCCTTCCAATAGAGTGCTCACCCTTGAACCAGTACAGGGTAAAGGGATAGAATCAATGTTTCTGCTTTAAAGAAATTCAAAATGACCCAAAGATTATGCAGTAACTCATGCTGTATTTCTCCTTAACATCGTTTAATTGCCTCTAATTTGTTACATGATAAAATGCAAGCATTTTTTCATGATCCATTAGTCAAAATAGGCTAAGTTGCTGTGTTTTATAAATTATCCCCAAATACCAGGGGATTTCCCAATAAAATATTCATTTTTCATTCACACAAATCTAACATGGGTAAGAAACTGCCTTCATCTACTCTACACTATGGATTTTTGGTGTCTTCTGAGGTAGCTAGAAGTGAAAGAAAGAGCATGAGAAAAGCACATTTGTCTTTAATTGCTTAGGCCCAGAAGTGATGTTGTAGATCAACTTTATGTAACATATATGACTTTTATATCATTTCTACATAAAATTATCTGGATTGAATCTAATTCCAGGTTTGTAGAAGGGGCTTGGAAATAGAGTCTTCTTAAGTATCTGCAAAGACTAAAATGAAATGAGAGTGTTAAATACATAACATTATATCTTTCATGTCTGCTACCCAAAACTTATCTTGATGTACCCTGTCTGTTTTTAAGCTTCATATTTACCTATTTTTAAACATTCTTTGAACACTTTAAAAAAGATATTATTTATTTATTTATTTATTTATTTATTTATTTGTCTATTTATTTATTCACAAGAGATGGAGAGAGAGGAAGAGGCAGAGGGAGAAGCCAGGACCTGGGATCATGACCTGAGCTGAAGGCAGACACTTAACTGACTGAGCCACCCAGGCACCCTCTTTGAACATTTTTTAAACATTTTCAAGCATTTTAAAATATTTTGTTGTTGTTCCAGCCATAACTGAGTACTCTGAAGTGCATCATGCTATATGATTTTATTATTTAGAAAATTCCTGAAATGTCATCTTAATTACTCTCTCTTGTCCTTCTGTTTTCTACAAAAATCTCACACATTTTTAATATTAAGTAATTGTCCATTCTTAAGCTTATAGCTACAGAATCTAAGAGCTGTTATCCAAAAGTTGATTTATGGTATGGTGTGCTGAAGACAAGAGCAATTAGTCAGTTGTAAAACATAATAGGAGGAACAAAAGAAGGAAGGGAAGAAGAAAAAGGACAAAAGCAAAAATATCAGATTTTCTGTCAGGCTGGATAGGGAAGAACAACATGTATAAGAATTAGGAATTGGAGTCAAAAATGTAAGGAAAATATGTAAAGAGTAATTTGGCAAAAATTATTTTAGTGTTCAACCAGAGAAAGTAAAACTAATAGGAGTTTAAATATATAAATACAGATATAGATATAGATATATATGGTTGTCATGAGAGAGAAATTTATTATAGAACATTAGTGTATACAATTGTAGTCGCCCGAAGAAGCCAGAAATTCATAGGTGGGCAGTCAGGAAGGAATGATTCAAGGAAACAGAGAACAACTGAGGTCTAGCTGCTGATTAATATAGCTAAATGAAGTACATCAGCAGATCTGTAACAATCAAGTTATTGTTGAGGTACCCAAATGTTGAAATATTTGACAATGTCCTTTTATTCTTTTTTTTTTTAAAAGATTTTATTTATTTATTTGACAGAGAGAGACCGCAAGTAGGCAGAGAGGCAGGCAGAGAGAGAGGAGGAAGCAGGCTCCCTGCAGAGCAGAGAGCCCGATGTGGGGCTCGATCCCAGGACCCTGAGTTCATGACCTGAGCCAAAGGCAGAGGCTTTAACCCACTGAGCCACCCAGGTGCCCCAATGCCCTTTTATTCTTAAGGATTCTAATCACCAATTCAATTTTTCCCCACACATCCAAACAATTCTCCCAAACCACCTGGATGCTCAGTTCTGGCATCATATACCTGAAGATAGCATCAGGTCCTACAGGTAAATCTCACTCCTACAGGACTGCACCTACCCCCTCAACTTCAGATGTCAATCAGAAGTCCAGATTATCATCTGTGTTTCTGCCCTACTGGCTATAGATTGGAGGTTCTAATGACCTCCTCCTTGGGTTCTATTTACTTGCTAGAACAGCTCACAAAACTCGGAGAAATGTTTTACTTACTAGATGATCAGTTTATTATAAGAGGATATAACTCAAGAACTGCCAGAAAAAAAGAGAGGCATGAGGCACCGTGTGGGGAAAGGGTACAGAGCTTCCATGCCTTTTCCAAGGATACCACTCCCCCTAAATCTCCATGTGTTCACCAACCTGGTTAATCTCTGAACCTCCTCCTTTCAGTTTATATGGAAACTTCATTACATAGGCACAGTTGATTAAATAATTGGCCCTTGGTGACTTAGTCAACCTCTAGCTCTTCTTTTCCTGGAGGTTAGAGATGTGAGACTAAGAGTCCCAATCTTCTAATCACATGGTTGGTTCTCCTGGCAACCAGCCCCAGTCCTCAGTGGGATCCAAAAGTTACCTCATTAATACAACAAATACACTTTTATTGTTCTCATCATAGGAAATTTCAAGGGTTTTAGTAGCTTGGTACCAAAAAAGGGGACAAAAGCAATATATATATATATATATATCACAATATCATACTTCTGTTGCATGGAGTCTTTGATTTAGTCTTTCTTTAAAGGGGTTTCCCCTAATTAGGCCAGTCTACCAAGGGTATTCTTCCTGGTGAATAACTATAATAAATGATTTGGGGTTTAATTACATCTGCAAAGTTCCTTCTCAGCAGCACCAAACTAATGTTTGATTGAATAACTAGGGAAAAGTATATATATATATATGCTACAAAATTGCTGCTGCCTTTTTAGCTATCAAACTCTTGGGAGAATCTCTCTGCTTTCCTATTCTTACCAGAAACATACTAAAAAGGGGAATTCTGTGGTTTGTAGTTCAGCCTAGACAGGTTGATATACCACAACATAGTAAAACTAAATGTATGAATGTTGGAGATACTGGAGGGAAACTTCTAAAAATCACCCTTGACACTGCTTTAGGCAGAATGCAAAACTCAGTTCTCAGCAAACTCATACTGGCTTATATATGCAGTTGATTTTTATTGCTCACATTAATTATGTTTAATAAAGCTGCAAATTAAATAAAGTTGAATACTGCACTATTGCCCCTAAGATAAGTTTAGGGTTAAGTTCCTATGAACCTCTGGTCTCACCATGTTTATCCACCAAAATGCCATCTACATTATATATGCTCATTTGCAGGTTGTTCTAAAACAAGCCAATCTCTTCAATGCTGAGAATCTCCTTTTTTAAATAACCCCCTTTCTGTATAACATTTAGCAGGTACTTTTAAAATACTGCAGCTTCTTGATCTTGTCAACCTAAAAGCAAGAAAACTATTCAAGAGACAAAACATTTATTTGGGATCAAAAATTCCAACTTGAAGTACACAGATTTGTGTAGAAATTCAAATAGGATCCTGATTATAGGAGATAGACTTATGGGTTTTATGGGGAAAAAAAGGGGGAAGATTAGGTAAGTTGTTTTAAAGATAAATTCATTAGTATTGACAAGGATGATAGATTTGTATTTAATTGCTTGATCTGTCAAAGTGGTTGCCAGGCAAAAGTTTATTTTTATCAGTCTTTTCAATCAGGATTTTCTCATTCTTGTTAACTTCTTGGAATCCTGGTGGTTTGGCCAAGTTCAAAGTTTTTAAAATAGATGGTGCAAGAAAGTTGCTCTAAAATAGTTGCTCTGGGCTGTATTTTAAAAATGGCTCTCCTTAGGACATTTTTCACAATATGTGGAACCTGTGTTGTCTACAAGTTCAACATTTTCCTCACTGTATTGTCTTTTTTGAAACATGAAAACCAGCCAGCACTACCCAAAAAGAATTTGAAATTTTCTTGATGCTGGGATCAAGATCTTGATCTTGATCCTTCTGCTAATTTCCTTGCCTTTTAATGTCACACAATGTTATTTACTATGCTATGTTTCTTCAATAACAAACCTCCAATTCACAAATTTAACCACTTTTCCATTTTTTCTATAGCTATGGCATGCACTGCACACTCTTTGTAACCATGGAAGTAAGCATTTCACATCACCTATGCTGAAGACCCATAGGGAGAGAGTGATATACAGTGGCCTGAGTGTGGTCTGTGGATAACTGCAAAACAATACCAGGAATAAGAATTTGTTAACCCCCCATGTAAGAGCTCTCATAATTTCTGCCTTCAAAGTGAGGGGCAATGCATATCCTCTGCATGGGCTTTAGATGGGACTGGAGAATGTTGAAATCTGCAAATATTTATATGAAGAGAAATAAGAGATAAAATTTTATATTCTAATACTAATTCACTGGGCACCTGGGTGGCTCAGTGGGTTAAAGCCTCTGCCTTCAGCTCAGATTATGATCCCAGGGTTCTGGGATCAAGCCCTGCATCGGGCTCTCTGCTGAGCGGGGAGCCTGCTTCCCCCACTCTCTCTCCCTGCCTCTCTGCCTACTTGTGATCTCTGTCAGTCAAATAAAAATAAATAAATAAATAATCTTAAAAAAAAGTTATAATAGTTATAATACTAATCCACAACTACAGAATGTTTATTAAATATGAGTCAACAACTTATTCTTGACCCAATGTGTGTGTGTGTGTTTTTTTTTAAAGATTTTCTTTATTTATTTGACAGACAGAGATCACAAGTAGGCAGAGAGAGAGGCAGTGAGAGAAGGAGAAGCAGGCTCCCTGCAGAACAGAGATTCAGATGCAGGGCTTGATCCCAGGATGCTGGGATCATAACCTGAGCTGAAGGCAGAAGCTTTAACCCACTGAGCCACGCAGGGACCCTGTCCCAATGTGTTTTTAAAATGGTAAGTTGTTGTCGCAAATGATACGCTCTAGTTCCATCCATGTTGTCGCCATTTGTGACAACATGGATGGAACTAGAGCATATCATGCTTAGCGAAATAAGTCAAGCAGAGAAAGACAACTATCATATGATCTCCCTGATATGAGGAAGTGGTGATGCAACATGGGGGCTTAAGTGGGTTAGAGAAGAATAAATGAAACAAGATGGGATTGGGAGGGAGACAAACTATAAGTGACTCTTAATCTCACAAAACAAACTAGGGTTGCTGGGGGGAGGGGGTTTGGGAGAAGGGGGTGGGATTATGGACATTGGGAAGGGTATGTGCTTTGGTGAGTGCTGTGAAGTGTGTAAACCTGGTGATTCACAGACCTGTACCCCTGGGGATAAAAACATATGTTTATAAAAAATAAAAAATTAAAAAAAAATGGTAAGTTGTTTAATGGTGAGCTGAGATAATCAGATCCAGCAATATTTATGTGCAATAAAACAAGAGTGTTGCAGAAATATATGGGAGTAACTCCCTGCCTTCCTCAACCTAAATGTAGGAGAAAGTGACAGAACTACTAAGAACAAAGGACCATTTTAAATACTCAGTTCACTCATTTCTGTTCACTGATGCCATTGTCTGTAGTCTCTGCTCTCTGTATACACACAAAATTACTTGCAGAAAAAACTACTGAAGCCAAAGAAAATTGTTTTCTTTCCCTTCTGGGCAAAAAGGGGAAAATGTGTAACTGATATTCTACACAGGCACAGGAAAATCAAGCATCATATTTTAAGCTATTATATAAAAATGTGGTCAAACTGAGGATTGCTGGGGGGAGGGGTGTATGAAGATGGCGGTTGGGTTATGGACATTGGGGAGGGTATGTGCTACGGTGAGTGCTGTGAAGTGTGTAAGCCTGACGATTCACAGACCTGTTCCCCTGGGGCAAATAATACATTACATGTTAATAAAGAAAAAGAAAAAAACGAAAAAAAAGTGGTTATATTTATACATGTAAGTACACATTTCTGAGTTTATATTTAGAGTGAATATAACACTTTGTAAATAGAGTTGATATTAATAAAAAGCATAAATATAATTTATGTTCCAGTAATTGCTTTTCCAACTTTTTTTCAGAATAGCATACATCTTTTTTAAGGAAGAGCAATTTAGACCTATTTAATTTTTTTTTTTTGATTATGAGAAACTTAGCCTGCACTTTGAAGGTATAGAGCAGGATTTACACTTGTAGAACAATTTAAAGTGACCAAAAAAGGTTTTAGGCAGCTGAAAAGAACCGCAATTAGTTGGCTAACCAAGGAAAGAAAAAGAAATATGTCTAGAGTGAGCACAATTTCAGAGATTCATTATGATCCAGCTGTCCCCCCACAAACCTGTCCACTAATATTTACCATACTATCCTGAATTTCATTTATTAAAATCATTATTTTTGGCTAAAACACAGTTTTCAGGAGGTCTTGGTTTAAAAACATATAGTTATAATAGTAGTAGTAGCAGTAGTAACTAGAACAGGAGTAGCAATAATAAAATGTTAATCTACCATATGTCATACATTCCTGGGAATGTTTTACAATGATTTTTCCTTCCAACCTCCTGCATGCCTTTCCTCATCTTCACTCTCAGTTAATGGCATTTCTTCCTATTTTAATGAGAAAACAGGAACAATTAAAAGAGAACATCCCCACACTTCAATCACTGTATTTATCTGCCTGGCTGTCCAACATGTTCTTCACCCCCTTTTAGGACAGCACACATGCCCCATTTCTCCATTCGCTCTCTGCCCGCCTTGCTGTCCTCTTTGCTGGTTCCTTTTAATGGAAAATATGGTAAACCATGTAAATGCCTCAGTACTGAGTCCTCGTCACTTAGGACTTTTCCCTCTTCTCTCTCTTTCGGTGATCTCATCCAGATATATTTCAAATATTATCTTTGAGATTTGTTTCTGACTCTTGTATTTTTATCTTTAATTTGTACTTCTTCTTGAACCCAAATGGTAAATCTAACAGCTTAGTTGACTCCATCTTCAGGGTATCTAAAAATTATATATCATCAGCTATCTAAACTTGAACTCTTGCTTTCCCTCAGTGCCAGACTTCTCCTTGCACAGTCTTGTACATCCTCAGTAGGTATCTTTCTTCCTTCCAGTTTCTTTCCCCAGTAGGGTATATGTTTCATTAGGGAAGTAGTTTGGTCTATTTCTGTTTATTGCCGTATCTGCAGAATACTGGATAGTATAAGGGCATTTTTGCCAGAACTTGATAAGTACTTTTGAATAAGGGGCACCTGGGTAGTTCAGTCAGTTAAGTGTCCAACTCTTGATTTTGGCTTAGGTCATGATCTCAGGGTCATGAGGTCGAGCCCCAAGTTGGGCTCCCTGGAGTATCCTTAGATATCTCTTCCTCTGACCCTACTATTCCTCTCACCTCCCTGCCCCCTGCTCATGCTCTCTCTGTCTCTGTCTCTCTAAAATAAATAAATAAATCTTCAAAAAAATACTTTTGAATAATAATAATAATATGAGTTACACCTGTATTCTCTGTATTGTTCTAGATTTCACAGGTTTATTCAGTTGTCTCCAAAAGTCTCAATGGTGGGTATTCTTATTCTTATTTACAGACAGCCTCAGAGAGCTTAAGTAACTTACCAAAGATAACAGCCAATAGACAAGGTGCCAACTTTTGTGAGTGTGTGTGTGTGTGTGTGTGTGCACAGAGTTGCTTTCACGTGTGTGTTTGCAGAGAGAGAGAGAGAGAGATTGGCTGCTTATCATCTAGATTACCTTCATTCTGAATTAGCAACTTTCTACAATGGCAGGCATGTTGGTTAAAGGCTTTTTGGATATAGAAATCACATTCTTAGTTCTAGTAGTTCTGCAGCAAATTTTCTTACAGTTCTTATTTATTCATTTTTTCTCTCATATTTACCTTTCCTTTACACAGAAACAGAAATTGGGATAAAGAACAAATGAAGTACATGGAAGTAGTAGAACTAGACCTAAGGTGGCATTCACAAGTATTATTGTTTACTTCTCTCTCGCTATCAGGAAACACGTTGATGTTGCATTGAATAAATAGGTAATAGTATTAATTCATCAATGCAATTTGAGATGTGCATGTATTTAGTATCAAAATAAAAAATTCTATGACCAATTTAGAGGTGTCCAAAATTACTTCCCAAAAAGGTAATTGTAATTAAATGATTTAGTTATACCCAATTATGTATAAGGATTAATACACTTTGTCAAGTAATGCTTTTACTACAGGTTTACTATTTTCATCTTATATTCCCTACTTCACCATGTATTTAAAAAAAACATGATTTAAGAAACTATTTTCATTTCTGTTTTCTCAGCAATATTTTAAATAATTTATTACTTTAGTTTTATTTGTTTTGAGAATGAAATCTACTGCTCAATATAGCCTTTATGTCATTCTTTGTTTTAACAGTTTATATCTTAATATCACATATAAACCCAAGTCTATGAAATTCCACAACGATTAGGCTAACTCAGCAATATTTTGTTGGCACTTATTTTTCTTTCATTTTATTTTCATGTGGGAACTTTGTAGTTTCTAAGATATAAAGAATAATTTGCATTCATTCTTAGGCTTCCAGGTCTATAGTGGAATGCACACCAACACTCAAATGCTGTCCTAAATTCCCACTGAGGTGTGTTACAGAGTGCAAGGGGAATGGAAGCACTAGAGTGAAGGAAATGTAACAGATGGCAGGGAAGTCACACTTCTGGACTTGGTGGCAACTGGGACTGAGAGGGGTGATGTGCCATGGAAGCAATGGAAGCAGTAGTGAGTACTCTTTGGTGAAGTCTTATGAGATGCCTAGTTTGACGTTTTAGGAGAGGTGAAGAATTAGATATGGAACTTAAAAAAAAAAAAAAGGATTAATTAAAGATTCCTCTACACAACAGCTGCTCCACAAATTATTTCATCTCACCCTCACACTAGGAATTCTGACATTTGGGGGAGAGGTGCAGGCTAACAGCCAGTTCCCTTCCTAAACACATCCAAATAAAACAGGTGGGCTGTTGCACCCTGGTTTTGTTTTCATGCAGTTTCCACCCATGGGGAAGAAGTTTGGGGAAAAACAGTTCTATGTGTACTGCAGCATAGAAAATTCCCTTTGACTGCATTATGAATTTCCAAACAGTCATTTATTCCTAAAACAGAATCAACAACCAGGATTGATCACACTGGTTGGGAGCACAAGCAACATAAAAGGCAAAGGCTGAGATATAGAAATTAACCCTAGTCTAAGCTGAGACAGCCAAGAAGTAGAAGAAAACTTAACAAAAAATCTATGAAATTTGAACCCTCTGAGTCATATTAAAAATATTGTATCCTTAAAAGCAGGAAGAAGGACAATTAGAGGACAATAAAGCACTCTTTATAAATCATATAGGTAGGAAAACCTAGGTGACCATGGGTTTGGTGAGGACTTCTCAGGCATAACACCAAAGCTGGATCCACAAACAAAAAATTGGTAATTGATAATCAGTCACCAATTAGGGGAGCTTAACAAAAGAGCATGGTAAGAATAAGAGCAATCAAAGACAACCCTACAGAAACCACTGTCATCCCAGTGTGACTGTCCATGTCCCAAGACTGTGCTCTCTGATTAACATCAGAGGCTTCACAGCATAGTGGAAATAGACTTCACTAAAATAATCCAGTCAATCACTAAACAAACAAGTGAAAAGTAGTAACGATCCTGGAAGGTCAGTGGCAACATCAGAGCTCTTAAAATATATTTTCTAAAATGTCTAATTTTAAATTAAAAAAGATAAAACATGCAAAGTATCAGGAAAAAGTGACCCACAGACTGGAAAATGCCTTTGGAAACAACTTGTTGGATTTAACAGACAAATCTTAAAAGTAGCCATTAAAAATATGTTAAAATAATTAAACCAAACCTTCTTTAAAAGTAAAGGAAACAATGGTTGATTTTATGTATCTACATGATGGATTGAGGGATGCCCAGATAGCTAGTAAAATATTTTTTCTGGGTGTGTCTGTGAGGGAGTTTGTAGAAGAGATTAGCATTTGAAGTGAACTGAGCAAAGTAGTTAAATAGCTATGGATTATTCTTTGGGGGTTACCATGCATTATCTCATGTAATCCTGACAACGATATATATATGTATATATATATATATATACACACACACACACAGAATATATATATATATATATATATATACACACATATATATGTGTATATATATATACATACACACACACACACATACACACACACACACACAGAATCCTCTCCAGTTCTGAAGTGCTCCTCATGCATGACTAAACTGGAGACCCCAGGAAGCCTACCCAATAATTGGCATCAGCCGGCGCTTTTCATTATGTGCACAGCTAGATTCCTTGTGGTTTTTTTCCCAGTGTGTGCTGGATCATGGCCCTGCCTGGGCTTTAAAATGCTTTGTACAACAAAATAGGATGCATTCGATGCCTGCTTACCCTTCATTCACATTTCCAAGTAACAGTGTTATTATAGTATCTCTAAACACCTCACAGATTTTGAAGCTATTAAACATATTATTTAAAAAAAAAAGATCTTATTCATTTATTATTGAGAGAGAGAGAACACATGCACATAAAAGTTGGAGGAGGGACAGAAGGGAAGGGAGAGGAAGACAGAGAATCTTAAACAGACTCCCAGCTGAGCACAAAGCTGGAGGCAGGGCTCCATCCCAGGACCCTGAGATCATGACCTGAACCAAAACCAAGAGTTGGATGCTCAATTGACTGAGCCACCTAAGCACCCATGGATTTAAACATTTTAAAAATTTACTTATTTTGAGAGAGAGAGGGAGAGAGAGAGAGAGAGAAAGAAAGCAGGGGGAGGGGCAGAGGAAGACAGAGAAAGAATCCTCTAGCAGAGTACAGAACCCCAGGTGAGGCTCAATCCCAGGACCCCAAGACAATGACCTGAGTCAAAATCAAGGTTCAAATGCTTAATCAACTGAGCTACCTGGTGCTTTATACATTTTAAATTAACTGTATAACTTTCTAAACTTCTAAAAATTGATATTAAATCAATATAAAAAAATCAAATGTAAAATTAAAATAGTTTATTTAGTAGTTTCTACTGCTACTTTTTATCACATAACATAGAAGTCAAAGTCAGAGGAGTCTAGTAATATTGACGGCTTTGCCATTAGACACAAATTATTTTAATGATAAAAATAAAATGAGATAAATATTTTTAGAAATTTTGGCTTAAGATACTCAAATTCTAGAATGTTTGTGTCCACTGATGATACAGAGAAATCAAAGTAATGTATCTAAGTTTCTTATTCAGGTCCTGTGCCTTTTTTAGTCTGACTTCCTTTTGTTGTCATTGAGTTGTATGAGTTCTTTATAGTGTTTGGATATTAACTCTTTATTTGATATATGGTTGGTAAGTATTTTTTCCAATTCTGTAGATTATCTTTTCATTTTATTAATGGTTTTGTTTGCTGTGCAGAACTTCTTAGTTTGATATATCACACTTGCTTGTTTTGCTTTTTTGGTCTTTGGTTTTGGCATAAAATCCAAAAAAGAAATATTGCCAAAATCAAGGTTTAGGGACCTGTATTTTTTTCCAGGATCCTTATGGTTTCAGGCCTTAAGTTTAAATCTTTGCTCAATCCTGGGTTTATTTTTATGTATGGTGTTAGAAACCAGCTTCTCTCGCTCTTTCTTTCTTTCTTCTCCTTCCTTCCTTCCCTCCCCCTCTCTCTCTTTCTTTCCTCTCTCTCTCTTTTTCTAATACCATTTACTGAAGAAACTATCCTCTGTCCAATGTATACCTTTGGCACCTTTGTTAAAATTAATTAAACATATATGATGCAGCTTTATTTCTGGGCTCTCTATTCTGTTCCATTCGTCTGTGTGCCTGGCTTTATGGCAGTAGCATACTGTTTGGGTTATGATCGCCTTGTAATATAATTTGAAACCAGAAAATATGATACATCCAGCTTTGTTCTTTTTGCTCAAAATTCCTCAACCTATTTGGGATCTTTCATGATTCCATACAAATTTTAGGATTGTTTTTCTATTTTTGTGAAAAATGTCACAGGGATTTTGATAGAGATAGCATTGACTCTGTAGATTTCATTGAGTACAAGGGACATTTAATGAGGCTAATTCTTCCAATCCATGTACAAAGGATATCTTTCCATTTATTTATATCTTTTTCAGAGTTGTTCTTTTTTGTTTGTTTGTTTGTTTGTTTTGTTTTTTGTTTTGTTTTGTTTTGTTTTTCGTGGTCAGTGATTTACAGGTTTCAGTGTACAGAGCCTTGACTTCGTTTGTTAAATTTATTCTTTAGTAATTTATTCTTTTGGATGCTATTGTAAATTGGATTGTTTTCTTTACTACTTTTTCATATACTCTGTTGTTAGGGTACAAAGTTTCCTCTCATTTTTAACTTTATTATTTTATTTGTAGTGTATCTTTTCCCTCCAGGCACTTTTAAGATTTTTTTTTATATATATTTCTTTTAAGCAGTCTGATTTTGATGTTCTTTGGTGTATTTTTTTTTCTTATTTCTTCTGAAAGTGGTTAATTAAGCTTCTTAGATCCATGGTTTAGATAATTTAATTTAGAATTTTTACACATTTTTTTCTACAGATATACTCTTATGATTCTCTTTCTTCTTCTTGGATTCCAATTATTTTATATTAGGCCACCTAAAGTCTTACAACTCCTTGGTGCTCTGATTATTTGTTTAGAGTCATGTTCCTCTTTTTGTTTCATTTTGGATACTTTCTATCGCTATGCCTCCGCATTCACAAATCTTTTTTCCTGTAGCATGTAAACTGATGTCAATTCTCCGTCCTGCATGCTTTCCAGTGAAAGCCATTAGTTTCATAGATCTTATCTAGATTTCTAGTTGTGTACAATGGAGGAGGTAGTACATTTAATCCCTCTTACTGCTTCATGCCTGAAGTTAATTTCTTAGTTGTTATTTTTCAAAAAATATAAATTAAATAATCTTTTAAAGATTTTTTTTAATTTGTTTTTTTAATAAACATGTATTTTTATCCCCAGGAAACAGGTCTGTGAATCGCCAGGTTTACACTCTTCACAGCACTCACCAAAGCACATACCCTCCCCAATGTCCATAAACCCACCCCCCCTTCACGCAAGCCCCCTCCCCCCAGCAACCCTCAGTTTGTTTTGTGAGATTAAGAGTCACTTATGGTTTGTCTCCCTCCCAATCCCATCTTGTTTCATTGATACTTCTCCTACCCAATTAAGCCCCCATGTTGCATCACCACTTCCTCATATCAGGGAGATCATATGATAGTTGTCTTTCTCTGCTTGACTTATTTTGCTAAGCATGATATGCTCTAGTTCCATCCATGTTGTCGCAAATGGCAAGATTTCATTTCTTTTGATGGCTGCATAGTATTCCATTGTGTATATAGACCACATCTTCTTGATCCATTCATCTGTTGATGGACATCTAGGTTCTTTCCATAGTTTAGCTATTGTGGACATTGCTGTTATAAACATTCGAGTGCACGTGCCCCTTTGGACCACTATGTTTGTATCTTTAGGGTAAATACCCAGTAGTGCAATTGCTGGGTCATAGGGCAGTTCTATTTTCAACATTCTGAGGAACCTCCATGCTGTTTTCCAGAGTGGCTGCACCAGCTTGCATTCCCACCAACAGTGTAGAAGGGTTCCCCTTTCTCCGCATCCTCGCCAGCATCTGTCATTTCCTGACTTGTTGATTTTAGCCATTCTAACTGGTGTGAGGTGATATCTCATTGTGGTTTTGATTTGTATTTCCCTGATGCCGAGTGATATGGAGCACTTTTTCATGTGTCTGTTGGCCATCTGGATGTCTTCTTTGCAGAAAAGTCTGTTCATGTCTTCTGCCCATTTCTTGATTGGATTATTTGTTGTTTGGGTGTTGAGTTTTCTAAGTTCTTTATAGATTTTGGACACTAGTCCTTTATCTGATATGTCGTTTGCAAATATCTTCTCCCATTCTGTCAGTTGTCTTTTGATTTTGTTAACTGTTTCCTTTGCTGTGCAAAAGATTTTGATCTTGAAAAAATCCCAATAGTTCATTTTTGCCCTTGCTTCCCTTGCCTTTGGCGATGTTCCTAGGAAGATGTTGCTGCGGCTGAGGTCGAAGAGGTTGCTGCCTGTGTTCTCCTCAAGGATTTTGATGGATTCCTTTCCCGCATTGAGGTCCTTCATCCATTTTGAGTCTATTTTCATGGGTGGTGTAAGGAAATGGTCCAATTTCATTTTTCTGCATGTGGCTGTCCAATTTTCCCAACACCATTTATTGAAGAGGCTGTCTTTTTTCCATTGGACATTCTTTCCTGCTTTGTCTAAGATTAGTTTACTGTAGAGTTGAGGGTCTATTTCTGGGCTCTCTATTCTGTTCCATTGATCTATGTGTCTGTTTTTGTGCCAGTACCATGATGTCTTGATGATGACAGCTTTGTAATAGAGCTTGAAGTCTGGAATGTGATGCCACCAACGTTGGCTTTCTTTTTAAATATCCCTTTGGCTATTCGAGGTCTTTTCTGGTTCCATATAAATTTTAGAATTATTTTTTCCATTTCTTTGAAAAATTGGATGGTACTTTGATAGGAATTGCATTAAATGTGTAGATTGCTTTAGGTAGCATAGACATTTTCACAATATTTATTCTTCCAATCCAGGAGCATGGAACATTTTTCCATTTCTTTGTGTCTTCCTCAATTTCTTTCATGAGTACTTTATAGTTTTCTGAGTATAGATTCTGTGCCTCTGTGGTTAGGTTTATTCATAGGTATCTTATGGTTTGGGGTGCAATTGTAAATGGGATGGACTCCTTAATTTCTCTTTCTTCTGTCTTGTTGTTGGTGTAGAGAAATGCAACTGATTTCTGTGCATTGATTTTATATCCTGACACTTTACTGAATTTCTGTATAAGTTCTAGCAGTTTTGGAGTGGAGTCTTTTGGGTTTTCCACATATAGTATCATATCATCTGCGAAGAGTGATAATTTGACTTCTTCTTTGCCAATTTGGATGCCTTTAATTTCCTTTTGTTGTCTGATTGCTGAGGCTAGGACCTCTAGTACTATGTTGAATAGCAGTGGTGATAATGGACATCCCTGCTGTGTTCCTGACCTTAGCGGAAAAGCTTTCAGTTTTTCTCCATTGAGAATGATATTTGCGGTGGGTTTTTCATAGATGGCTTTGATGATATTGAGGTATGTGCCCTCTATCCCTACACTTTGAAGAGTTTTGATCAGGAAGGGATGCTGTACTTTGTCAAATGCTTTTTCAGCATCTATTGAGAGTATCATATGGTTCTTGTTCTTTCTTTTATTGATGTGTTGTATCACATTGACTGATTTGCGGATGTTGAACCAACCTTGCAGCCCTGGAATAAATCCCACTTGGTCGTGGTGAATAATCTTTTTAATGTACTGTTGAATCCTATTGGCTAGTATTTTGTTGAGAATTTTTGCATCTGTGTTCATCAAGGATATTGGTCTATAGCACTCTTTTTTGATGAGATCCTTGTCTGGTTTTGGGATCAAGGTGATGCTGGCCTCATAAAATGAGTTTGGAAGTTTTCCTTCCATTTCTATTTTTTGGAACAGTTTCAGGAGAATAGGAATTAGTTCTTCTTTAAATGTTTAGTAGAATTCCCCCGGGAAGCCGTCTGGCCCTGGGCTTTTGTTTGTTTGGAGATTTTTATCGACTGTTTCAATCTCCTTACTGGTTATGGGTCTGTTCAGGCTTTCTAATTCTTCCTGGTTCAGTTGTGGTAATTTATATGTTTCTAGGAATTCATCCATTGCTTCCAGATTGTCAAATTTGTTGGTGTAGAGTTGCTCATAGTATGTTCTTATAATAGTTTGTATTTCTTTGGTGTTAGTTGTGATCTCTCCTCTTTCATTCATGATTTTATTTATTTGGGTCCTTTCTCTTTTCTTTTTGATAAGTCTGGCCAAGGGTTTATCAATTTTATTAATTCTTTCAAAGAACTAGCTTCTAGTTTTATTGATTTGCTCTATTGTCTTTTTGGTTTCTATTTCTTTGATTTCTGCTCTGATCTTTATGATTTCTCTTCTCCTGCTGGGCTTAGGGTTTCTTTCTTGTTCTTTCTCCAGCTCCTTTAGGTGTAGGGTTAGGTTGTGTACCTGAGACCTTTCTTGTTTCTTGAGAAAGGCTTGTACCGCTATATATTTTCCTCTCAGGACTGCCTTTGTTGTGTCCCACAGATTTTGAACTGTTGTATTTTCATTATCATTTGTTTCCATGATTTTTTTCAATTCTTCTTTAATTTCCTGGTTGACCCATTCATTCTTTAGAAGGATGCTGTTTAGTCTCCATGTATTTGGGTTCTTTCCAAACTTCCTCTTGTGGTTGAGTTCTAACTTCAGAGCATTGTGGTCTGAAAATATGCAGGGAATGATCCCAATCTTTTGATACCAGTTGAGTCCTGATTTAGGACCGAGGATGTGATCTATTCTGGAGAATGTTCCATGTGCACTAGAGAAGAATGTGTATTATTCTGCTTTGGGATGAAATGTTCTGAATATATCTGTGATGTCCATCTGGTCCAGTGTGTCATTTAAGGCCTTTATTTCCTTGCTGATCTTTTGCTTGGATGACATGTCCATTTCAGTGAGGGGAGTGTTAAAGTCCCCGACTATTATTGTATTATTGTTGATGTGTTTCTTTTATTTTGTTATTAATTGGTTTATATAGTTGGCTGCTCCCACGTTGGGGGCATAAATATTTAAAATTGTTAGATCTTCTTGTTGGACAGACCCTTTGAGTATGATATAGTGTTCTTCCTCATCTTTTATTATAGTCTTTGGCCTAAAATCTAATTGGTCTGATATAAGGATTGCCACTCCTGCTTTCTTCTGATGTCCATTAGCACGGTAAATTCTTTTCCACCCCCTCACTTTAAATCTGGAGGTGTCTTCGGGCTTAATATGAGTTTCTTAGAGGCAACATATAGATGGGTTTTGTTTATTTATCCATTCTGATACCCTGTGTCTTTTGACAGGGGCATTTAGCCCATTAACATTCAGGGTAACTATTGAGAGATATGAATTTAGTGCCATTGTATTGCCTGTAAGGTGACTGTTACTGTATATGGTCTCTGTTCCTTTCTGATCTACCACTTGTAAGCTCTCTCTTTGCTTAGAGGACCCCTTTCAATATTTCCTGTAGAGCTGGTTTGGTATTTGCAAATTCTTTCAGTTGTTGTTTGTCCTGGAAGCTTTTAATCTCTCCTTCTATTTTCAATGATAGCCTAGCTGGATATAGTATTCTTGGCTGCATGTTTTTCTCATTTAGTGCTTTGAAAATATCATGCCAGCTCTTTCTGGCCTGCCAGGTCTCTGTGGATAAGTCAGCTGCCAATCTAATATTTTTACCATTGTATGTTACAGACTTCTTTTCCCAGGCTGCTTTCAGGATTTTCTCTTTGTCACTGAGACTTGTAAATTTTACTATTAGGTGATGGGGTGTGGGCCTATTCTTATTGATTTTGAACCTCCTGAATTTTGATGCTCGTTCCCTTTGCCATATTGGGGATATTCTCCCCAATAATTCTCTCCAGTATACCTTCTGCTCCCCTCTCTCTTCTTCAACGGGAATCCCAATTATTCTAATGTTGTTTCGTCTTATGGTCGTCACTTATCTCTTGAATTCTCCCCTTGTGGTCCAGTAGCTGTTTGTCCCTCTTTTGCTCAGCTTCTTCATTCTCTGTCATTTGGTCTTCTATATCACTAATTCTTTCTTCTGCCTCATTTATCCTAGCAGTGAGAGACTCCATTTTTGATTGCACCTCATTAATAGCTTTTTTTATTTCAACTTGGTTAGATTTTAGTTCTTTTATTTCTCCAGAAAGGGCTTTTATATCTCTCGAGAGGGTTTCTCTAATATCATCCATGCCTTTTTCGAACCCGGCTAGAACATTGAGAATCGTCATTCTGAACTCTAGATCTGACATATTACCAATGTCTGTATTGATTAGGTCCCTAGTCTTCAGTACTGCCTCTTGTTCTTTTTTTTTTTGTGGTGAATTTTTCCGCCTTGTCATTTTGTCCAGATAAGAGTATATGAAAGAGCAAGTAAAATAGTAAAAGTGTGGTAACAACCCCAGGAAAATATGGTTTATCGAAATCAGAAGAGATCCCAAATCGTGATTGGGGAGAAAGGGGATCAAAAGAGGTTCAAAAAGAAAGAAAGAAAAAAAAAAGAAAAAAAAGAAAAGAATTTTAAAAAGGAAAACGAATAAAAAAAATATATAAAGGAAAAAATATATATTAGATAAACTATTTTAAAAATGTTAAAAAAGAAAAGGGTAAAAGTTAAAAAAATATTAGCAGAAGAATAGAAAAAAAATGAAAAAGAAAAAAATTAAATTAACTGCAAGACTGAAAAAATCACAGGGGAAAAAAAGAAAAAGAAAAAAAAATCACAAGGAGAAAGCCATGAGTTCCGTGCTTTGCTTTCTCCTCCTCTGGAATTCTGCTGCTCTCCTTGGTATTGAAACCACACTCCTTGGTAGGTGAACATGGTTCTGCCTGGATTTCTTGTTGATCTTCTGGGGGAGGGGCCTGGTGTAGTGATTCTCAAGTGTCTTTGCCCCAGGGGGAATTGCACCTCCCTTACCAGGGGCTGGGCTGAGTAATCCACTCAGCTTTGCTTTGCTTTCAGGAGCTTTTGTCCCTTAAGTGCTTTCCGTAGAGTTCTGGAGGTCGGGAATACAAATGGCGGCCTCCTGGTCTCCAGCCCAGAGGAGCCGAGAGCCCGGGGGTCCCACTCCTCAGTGCGCCCTCAGAGAACAGCACCCAGTTACTCCCGTCCGCCTGATCTCCGGCCGCGCTCCGATTCACGGAGCCTGCGACAGGTTCAAGGTAACCCTGAGCTGCGAGCTTACTGTCGGCTCTGTCTCTGCAGCTGGCTTTCCCATTCCAATATGGGCAAGCTCTGTGACACTCAGATACCCCCGATCCTTCTGTGACCCTGCTGGACCTGAGGCCCTGCTGACCCCGTGTGGGCTTCGCCCCAGTTTAGCCTCTGGAGCGATGTCCCTCAGCGGAACAGACTTTTAAAAGTCCTGATTTTGTGCTCTGTTGCTCCGCCGCTTGCCGGGAGCCAACCCCCCCCCCCCCCCCCCGGGGTCTATCTTCCCGTCGCTTTGGATTTACTTCTCCGCGGGTCCTACCTTTCAGAAAGTGGTTGTTTTTCTGTTTCCCGAATTACTGTTCTTCTTCTCTTCGATCTGCCGATGGATTTGCAGGTGTTTGCAATCTTTAGATAAGCTATCTAGCTGTTCTCTGGCTAGCTGAAGTAGTCTCAGCCTGCTACTTCTCCGCCATCTTGACTCTCTTTTAAAGTTTTGTGGTTTATCTGGACATCTAATTTTCCATATGGTTCTATAAATTTGGTAAGATTTCTTTCTGTCTCCTACTATGGACAAGAAATATTTTATAGTTCTTTTTATTTTCTTTCAGCTGATACTCATAATGTTAGTTAAACTTTTTTCCAGTGGATTATTCTATTATTTGTAAATATCCAGCATATAGTTTACTTTATAACTAGCTTTTGCCTTCTACCTACATTCTGACTGTCAGAGAATAAATCTGCAATGATGCCTGCCTTCAGCCATATCTGAAATGAATCTTTTTACCATCCATCTGTTCTAAGGCCAATAATCGTTCTCTTAAATTCTTCAAATCTTCCCAAGCTTCATTTCAAAATATTCAGTTTTCTATTGTTTCCTTTCATTTATTCGTCTGTATTCAATAGTTCCCTGTCTTTTTTGATTAATTCCTAGTAAGAAGACCATCCATCCACTAGTAGCCAAAAAGGAATATAGAAACAAATACACTTAGACTAGAAATCATTATCTGGGTTAGGCTGCATGATTAGCCACCAGTATTTTTCATAGTCACATATCTCAAACATAAACCAACTGACCTAACTGATAACCTTGAATATTCAGACATATATTTTAATTACATTACAAGGAGTTTTTTGGCATATATTTCTTTTGTTATTTGGCATTAAAATTACATTGTATAACAGATATTTAATTAAAATTTTGAAGAGAAGGGTACCTGGATGGCTCAGTAGGTTAAGCATCTGGTTCAGGTCATAATCCCAGGGTCCTTGGATTGAGCCCCATATTGGACTCCCTGCTTAGTGGGGAACCTGCTTCTCCCTCCGGCTCTGTCTTTCCCCCTGCTGTGTTCTCTATTTGACTCTTTCTATCAAATAAATAAATGAAATCTTTAAAGAAAATAAAAATTTTGAGGATAAGACAAAATATGCGATAATAAAGCTTTAATTAGCTTATCAATTTAGTCCTGTTTAATGTGAACTTATTTATTGTATTATACAACATACATGTGCATTTCAAAAACGTGTCATCAATGTTTGTTGATTATAAAAACAGATACTTGAAGCTACAAAGTTCCAAAAAAAGATGTAAGTTCTATTGAGCTGATTTTTAATAAGAAAATAGGAATCAGATGTCAGATTTCACAGTTTTTAGTATTGATACTAAAAAATAGGCATAGCTTCTAAGTAATGTATTTGTAGGATGTTTATGAGCTCTTCAATTTATTTGAAGCATAATACTTCTCACAGCAAATAACAGCCCTGTCTAGCTGCACAGTATGCACTCAGAAATCTCCAGGTTGTAATACCTTCTGTTAAATATATCTGTAGGTGTTGAGCCTTTTTACTTCCTTTTAGTATTATGTTCTCAGCTGTCAGCTAAGATGTCTTTTATGTTGCATTTGGTAATCTCTTTAAATCATTAGTCATTTTAATTGACAGATATTAAAAATCTTTTAATAACCTGATTAGAGTTATCTCCATTTCATAAAGATTTATCTTCAGTGTTCATTTTCAGGTCTAACATCTGCAAATAGAATCGAGCATAATGGCCTTCAGGATGTTTGCTTTGTGCTCGCAAATAGTTTTGCTGTTAATAAATATGTTGGGATTATTTTGCATAGAATTTACCATGGTTATTACTTTATCAGAATATAAAATTTGTTATGAATAATGAATTTAAGAATTGTATTAACTAATTATAAGAAATAGCAAATAACCTCTAGTTAATAAGACTGCCCTAACTATAAGTACTGGCTTGTTTCCGACCAATTTTTTTTTTTTTTTTTAGTTTCTTCTCCAGAATTTAAACTTAGTACAGTCTCCATAGCTAAATTCTAACTAAAGAATACTCTTTTCAAAATTATAAAATAATCTTTGTAATTAAGAAAGCTAATAGTTGCAAACAGTTCAAATAATATCATATTTTTCCTTTCCTATAAAAGGCTCTTACATACCTTTTATTGTGATGTCATTTGCAATGTTTCTCTATTTTGGTGAGGATAATTGTATATGCCTGCTCCATTGTTATTTGTTTTTGTTGTCAGATTTTACTCATTCTCATCTTATTTTTATGAAGTTCCAAAACTGATCTACCATTATATATCTGAACATTTAATGTCATACATTATTATTATTCATCAAAATATCTGGATTTATTCATTATTCAGAGACACAGAGTCTTATACCTTCTATCCTTTGAAGATAAGCATAACCAAGTAACTCCTTAACTTAAACATAACATTCAGAAATAGATACATAAGAACTGGAATTAAGTTATTTTTTGGGGGCTTTTTAAAATTTTTTTAATGATTTTATTTATTTATTCAACAGACAGAGATCACAAGTAGGCAGAGAGGCAGACAGAGAAGGAGAGAGGAGGAAGCAGGCTCCCTGCTGAGCAGAGAGCCTGATGCAGGACTTGATCCCAGGACCCTGAGATCATGACCTGAACCGAAGGCAGAGGCTTAACTCACTGAGCAACCCAGGCACCCCCCCCTTTTTTAAATTTATTTTTTTATTTTCAGCATAAAAGTATTCATTATTTTTGCACCACACCCAGTGATCCATGCAATCCGTGCCCTCTATAATACCCACTACCTGGGTAACCCGACCTTCCACCCCCTGTCCCTTCAAAATTAAGTTCTTCATGATCTTTTTCCTCAAAGTGGTAAATTATAATATTTGTTGATTTTGAGATCACTCAAGAATTAAACTAATTGCTGAGTCACTTCACATAGGACAGCTACATTGGAGAAACACTTGAACCTGAAATGGATTTTATTTAAGAAATAAGTTTTGTTTTGAAAAGCCATTAAGTAATCCTTATTCATAGTAAAAACTCTTAAGTAAACTAGAAATAGAGGTGACTTCCTCAGCTTAATGAAGAACAACTACAAAAAACCTACAGCTGATATCAGACTTAATGGTGAGAAACTCAATGCTTTGCTACTAATATCAGGTAGTAGGCAAGGATGTATCTCTCACCACTCCTTTTTACCATCATACTGGAAGTTCTAGCTAATTCAATAAGACGAGGAAAAGATTGAGATGCAAGAACTAATACTGGATGTAGGGAAGGAAGAATAGACAGAATGCAAAGTATTTTTAAGTATTTTCAAAGCATAGGAAATACTCTATTATCAGAATTATGGGTACATGCTAGTGTGCACTTGTCCAAACTCATAGAATGTACAACACCAACAGTGAGCTGTCATGTAAACAATGGACTTTGAGTGATAATAGTATGTCAATATGGGTTCATCACTTGTAACAAATACAACATGTTGGCAGAAGATACTGGTTATAGAGGAGGCTATGCATGTGTAGAGAAAGAGGGTATATAGTTAATCTCTGTATCTTTCCCACAATTATGCTATGTTCTAAGCTACTCTAAAAAAAAAAAAAGGAAATGGTCTAGTTTCATTCTTCTTCATGTGGCTGTCCAATTTTTCCAACACCATTTGTTGAAGAGACTGTGTTTTTTTCCTTTGGACATTCTTTCCTGATTTCTTGAAGATTAGTTGACCATAGAGTTGAGAGTCCATTTCTGGGCTCTCTGTTCTGTTCCATTGATCTATATGTCTGTTTTTATCCCAGTACCATACTGTCTTGATGATTACAGCTTTGTAATAGAGCTCAAAGTTTGGAATTGTGTTGTTGACAACTTTGGTTTTATTTCTCAACATTTCTCTGGCTTTTGGGGGTCTTTTCTTGCTCCACATAAATTTAGGATCACTTTTTCCACTTCTTTGAAAAAAGTTGATGGTATTTTGATAGGGATTGCATTAAATGTGTAGGTTGCTATAGGTAGCATAGACATTTTCACAGTATTTGTTCTTCCAATCTATAAGCATGGAATTTTTTTCCATTTCCTTGTGTCTTCCTCTATTTCTTTCATGAGTATTCTATAGTTTTCTGAGTACAGATTATTTGCCTCTTTGGTTAGATTTAATCCTAGGTATCTTATGTTTTGGGGTACAATTGTATATGAGATTGACTCCTTAATTTCTCTTTCTTCTGTCCTGCTGGTGTATAGAAATACAACTCGATTTCTGTGCATTGATTTTATATACTCACATTTTACTGAATTATTGTGTGAGTTCTAGCAGTTTTGGGGTGGAGTCTTTAGTGTTTCCCACATAAAATATCATATCATCTGCAAAGAGTGAAAGTTTGACTTCTTTGGTGATTCAGATGCTTTTATTTATTTTTGTTGTCTGATTGCTGAGGCTAGGACTTCTAGTACTATGTTGAATAACACTGATGATAGCAAACAGTCCTGCTGTGTTCCTGACCTTAGGGGGAAAGCTCTCAGATTTTCCCTATTGAGAATGATATTTGCTATGGGTTTTTCCTAGATGGCTTTGATGATATTAAGATATGTACCCTCTATCCCTACAATGTGAAGAGTTTTGATCAAGAAAGGATGTTGTATTTTGTCAAATGCTTTTTCAGCATCTATTGAGAGTATCATATTGTCCTTGTTCTTTTTTAAATTAATGTATTGTATCTCATTGATTGATTTGTAGATGTTGACCCAACCTTGCAGCTCAGGAATACATCCCACTTGGTCGTGGTGAATAATCCTTTTCATGTACTGTGGGATCCTACTGGTTAGTATTTTGGTGAGAATTTTTGTATCCATGTTCATCAGGGATATTGGTCTGTAATTATCCCTTTTCATGGGCATCAAGATAATGCTGGCCTCATAAAATGACTTTGGAAGTTTTCCTTCAATTTCTATTTTTTGGAAAAGTTACATTTCTATTTTTTGGCATAGTTTCAGGAGAATAGGAATTAATTCTTCATTAAATATTTGGTAGAATTCCCCTGGGAAGCTGTCTGGCCCTGGGCTCTTGTTGGAAATTTTTTGATTACTGCTTCAATTTTCTTACTGTTTATGGTCTGTTCAGATTTTCTGTTTCTTCCTGGTTTAGTATTAGTAGTTTAGACATTTCTAGGAATGCATCCATTTCTTCCAGATTGTCAAATTTGCTGGCATATAGTTTCTCATAATGTTTTATAATTGTTTGTATTTATTTGGTGTTGGTTGTGATCTCTCTTTCATTCATGATTTTATTAATTTGGGTCCTTTCTCTTTTCTTTTTGATAAGTCTGACTAGGGGTTTATCAATCTTATTAATTCTTTCAAAGAACCAGCTCCTAATTTCATTGATCAATTCTACTGTTCTTTTGGTTTCTGTTTCATTGATTTCTGCTCTGATTTTTGTTATTTCTCTTCTCCTTCTGGGTTTAGGTTTTACTTGGTGTTCTTTCTCCAGTTCCTTTAGGTGTAGGGTTAGGTTGTGTATTGAGACCTTTCTTGTTTCTTGAGAAAGATTTGCTTTGCTATATACTTTCCTCTCAGGACCACCTTTGTGCATCCCAAAGATTTCTGAACAGTTGTATTTTTTTTTAAGATTTTATTTACTTATTGGACAGAGAGAGAGATCACAAGCAGGCAAAGAGGCAGGCAGAGAGAGGGGGAATCAGGTTCCCCACTGATTAGAGAGCCTGACACAGGGCTTGATCCCAGGACCGTGAGACTATGACCTGAGCCAAAGGTAGAGGCTCAACCTACTGAGCCACCCATGCACCCCAATAGTTGTGTTTTCATTTTCATTTGTTTCCATAATTTTTTTTAATTATTTTAAAATTTCCTGGCTGATCTATTCATTCTTTAGTTAGCCTCAAGTGAATGAAAGACCTCAATGTGAGATAGGAATCTATCAAAATCCTTGAGGAGAACACAGGAAGCAATCTCCTTGTCCTCAGTTACAGCAACTTCTTCCTAGAAACATTGCCAAAGGCAAGAGAAGTAATGAACTTGATTGGGACATCATCAAAATAAAAAGCTTATGCACAGCAAAGGAAACAGTCATTAAAACCAAAAGACAATGAACAGAATGGGAGAACATATTTGCAAATGACATATCAGAAAAAGAGCTAGTACCCCAAATGTATAAAGAACTTATCAAATTCAATATCCAAAGAACAAATAATCCAGTGAAGAAATGGGCAGAAGATATGAATAGAATTTCTGCAAAGAAACATCCAAATGGCCAACAGACACATGAAAAAGTGCTCAGCATTACTTGGCATCAGGGAAATACAAATCAAAACCACAATGAGATACCACCTCACACCAGTCAGAATGGCTATAATTAACAAGTCAAAAAATGACAGGTGTTGGTGAGGATGCAGAGAAAGAGGAACCCTCCTACATTGTTGGGAATGCAAGTTGCTGTAGCTACTCTACAAAACAGTATGGAGGTTCCTCACGAAGTTGAAAATAGAGCTACCCTATGACCTAGCAATTGCACTACTAGTTATTTACCCTAAAGATAAAAATGTAGTGATCCAAAGGGCACATGCCCCTGAATATTTATTGCAGCAGCAATATCCACAATAACCAAAATATGGAAAGAGCCTAGATGTCCATCAACAGATGAAAGGAGTAAAGGAGTAAGGAAATATGGGGTGATATATATATATATATATATATATATATATACACACACACATATATACACAATGCAGCCATCAAAAAATGCATAGCCATATATATACTCTGCAGCCATCAAAAAATATGAAATCTTGCTAGTTGCAATGGTGTGGATAGAACTAGAGGATATTAGGCTGAGGGAGATATGTCAATCAAAGGCAACTTTTATATGATCTCATATAGGAGGACTTTTGAGAAACAAGAAAGCAGATCATAGGGGAAGGAAGGGAAAAATGAAACAAGATGAAACCAGAGAGGGAGACAAACCATAAGAGACTCAATCTCAGGAAACAAACTGAGGGTTTCTGGAAGGGAAGGATGTGGGACGGATGAGGGGACTGTGTGATGGACATAGGGGAAGGTATATGCTATGGTGAGTGCTGTGAATTGTGTAAGACTGATGAATCACAGACCCATACCCATGAAACAAATAATACATTATATGTTAATTTAAAAGAAGTCTTAATTTAAAAAAAAAAAGAATAAACAAACTAACAAAAGCCACTGGGCCACTTGATATCCTCAATGACACATTTTCATAATAAGAATGTCATTTTACTTAGGCCATTCTAACTCATGCCTTCCAGTCATATTTCTGGTGCTTATTGATAAATGTTCCTCAAGTAGTGTTTCATTTTTCAGCAGTATCAAAGTTACACCAAATTCATTTATACCAGTTCTGTCATCCTTTTCTTTGTAAAGATGTTCCCTATTATGCCAGAATTCATCTATCCTTTCTATCTATTCCTATTCCATCTATAACCCATGTCACTGGTTTCTAAAATGGCAACTATATGTTTCAGTGGTTTCAAAAGTAACTTATTAGAATACAGAAAGGAAATATTATGAGTTCAATTCATATGTGGTTTTTTATGAGAAAAGAGAAAATTAATTTTACACATTTTCTTGTGATTTCACAGATTCTCCATCCAGATGCTCAGTTGCTCTGCATCTCACACAGTAAAGGATGAAATTCTAAGAAACTAATGAGAGATCCTGTGTGTGGAGAATGTGTGATCTTTCAGCTCTTATTCTCTTCCAGTGCATGAAACATATATTGAGTTAAAATGTATTTTGAGTCCATCCTGTTGAAGATAATACTACTAAGAATTAAGAAACAGAAGACTTCTAGAGAAGATAAAAGAGTAAGAGGATCCTTAACTTACCTTGTTCCATGGATACAACTAGATAATACCCACATCAGTGTAAATAACCCAGAAAAAAAAAGCAACAAAACAAAACAAACAAAAACAAACAAAACCTACAAAGACTGTGTGGTGCCTGGGTGGCTCAGTGGGTTAAAACCTCTGCCTTTAGCTCAGGTCATGATCTCAGAGTCCTGGGATCGAGCCCCACATAGGACTCTCTGCTTAGCAGGGAGCCTGCTTCCCTTCCTCTCCCTCCACCTTTCCATAGCTAAACATAGAGACAGCATAAAAATGGATGGAAGAGACATGGTCTAGAACCAAGCTGACCCACAGCATTGTCTGGGAGAGGCTGGGCCACCTCAAGCACAGAGAAGGGTGAGAACCAGACTCTATACCAGGCATCCCAAGCACAGGACCTTCCTTAACTGGGAAGAGAAAGCTCAATAATATTTGGCTTTGAGAACCAAAGAGGCTTACCATCACAGGTTTTTATAACAAGTGAAGCTTAATGCCTGGAATTTTGAAAATCAGCAGCTCTGCTCTGGAAAACTATAGGACAAGATGAAACTGAGACCCTGCCCTTATAGCACAATAGCCACTCTAACATACAGCTAAGATACAAACAGCTGTTTGAAAAATGCCTGGCATATATGGGAAGGTGATTTGTTTACTCATTTCAAAGCATGTGCTGGAGGAGCACGGATCTTTGGGAGACTTCTTTAAGAACAGAAGTGCTGGTGGGTACCATTTTACTTTCTCTCCCCCAGCCTAGATACACTGACTCCTGTAGGAGCCAGCATCAGTGCCAACACTCTCCATGTAGCTTACAAACAGTGTGCTCCATTCCTGAAATCTCCTACAGACCCACCCCTCCAGTATGTCCTCAGCAGTTTTCCACATCAGCACCAGGTCTCCTCCCATGGCAGACCTGTGCAAGCCTGTGGGCTCAGCATCTCGAGTCCAGCCTCAGCAATTGTATATCCAAAGTGGATATACCACAATCATTGCAATGTTTAAGCAGCCCCAACAGGCATCAGCACCACTTCAGAATGACTCCTGTCTGGGGAAGAGGACAAAGTAGCCACACAAAACTGTTCCATTGCAGCCCCAGTATGGGCTTCAGACAGACATCTGGTCTGACTATGGTCCTGCCAACTAACGAAAGCCTCCCAGGGACAAAACAGGGAGAGTGTCCTACAGTTCAGGACCACCACAGCTCTGGCAAACGCCTAGCCTGATTCAACTCAAGATCAAGGTGGCTCCATACTGGCCCATTTACAACACAAGGACCAAACCCCACACATAACAGGCAAAGAAAGCCATAGCAAATGACTGGACTAGAGGCAAAAGGGGCTCAGTCACAATAGTAGGACACATACAACACACATAGGAGACACTTCTGAAGTGTCAGGTTCTTATGAACAGGGGTGTTCAGGTATTTTAGGGCACTACTGGAACTCTTCTTCATAAGGCCACTACTTGCAAAAGCAGGAAACATAACTGCCCTTCCTAACTCATAGAAACAGACACAGAGTTGGACAAAATGAGGAGAGAGAATAATATGCTTCAAATGAAATAACAGGATAAAATCACAACAAGATAGGTTAATGAAATGAAGATAAGTAATATTTCTGATAGAGAATTTAAAGTAATGGTCATAAAAGTACTCACTGGACTTGAAAAATGAATCTCAGTAAGACTCAGTAAGACTCTCAAAAAAGAGATAGAAAACATAAAGAAGAACCAATCAGAGATGAAGAACTCAGTAACTGAAATTAAAAATACAGTAGAGGGATTACTGTATAGTGGACTTGAAGAAGCAGAGCAGACCAGCAACCCAGAGAACAGAGTAATGGAAATCAATCAAGTTGGACAGTAGAAAGAAAAAAAAAGATTGATAAAAAAGATTGATAAAGAATGAGAATGGATTAAAGGCACCAATGATACAATCAAATGTAACAACATTTTGTAACAGCATTATAGGGATCCGAGCAGAAAAGAGAGAGAAGGGGGAAATTTTTATTTGAAGAAATAATAGCTGAAAACTTCCCTAATCTGGAAAAAACAGATCCAGATCCAGGAGACACAGAAAGCCCCCAAAAAAATCTGTTTAAGGAGGTCTGTACCAAAACACATGGCAATTAAAGTGACAAAAAGTAGTGATAAGGAGAGAATTTTAAAAGCATCAGAATAGTTACATAAAGCAAAAAACCCATAAAGCTACCAGCTGATATTATTTTATTTATATTTTATTTATTTGTCAGAAATAGACAGGGAAAGTGTAAGCAGGAAGAGCAGCAGGCAGAGGGAGAAGTGGGCTCCCTGCTGAGCAAGGAGCCTGATTGACGTACTTATTCCTATGACCCAGGATCATGACCTGAGCCAAAGGTAGACACCCAAATGACTGAGCCACTCAGGTGGCCCTGCTGCTGATTTTTCAGCAAACACTTTGCAGGCCAGAAAGGAGTGGCATTATATATTCAAAGTGCTGAAAGAAGAAAAAAAATCTGTATCCAAGAACACTCTATCCACCAAGGCTTCATAAATAATAGAAGGATATATAGTTTCCCAGACAAACAAAAGCTAAAGAGATTCATCACCACTAAACCAGCACTACAAAAAATGGTAAGGGGGACTATTAGTGAAAGGAAAGATCATAAGTAAGACTAAGAAAAATAGGAACCACAAAAGTGTTAAAAAGAACTATATCTATAAAAATCAGTCAAGAGACACACAAAATAAAAGGATGCAAAGTATGACACCATGTATCTGAAACATGGCAGGGAGAGCAATTAGAATGGGTTCAAACTTAAGTGATCATCAACTTAATATAGACTGCTCTATGCAGAAGATACTATATACAAACACAAAGATAACCACAAATAAAAAACTAGTAATAGATATACAAAACTAAAGACAAAGGAATCCAAATATATCTCTAAAGAAATACAACCAACTGTTTAAGAGAGGAGAGCAAAGGAAGAAAGAAACAGAGAAGAACTGCAAAAAAAAAAAAAACACATAAAACAAGAAACAAAATGGCAATATATATATAACTATCAATAATTACTGGGAATGTAAATGGACTAAACAGTCCAATTAAAACATTTAGGGTGATAGAATGGATTAAAAAAAAACTTATCCATATGCTTCCTACAAGAGACTCATTTCAGATACCTACAGATTGAACGTGAAAGGATAGAGAAGCATTTATCATGCAAATGGATATGAAAAGAAAGTCAAGGTAACAATACTTATATTGGACAAAATAGACTTTATTTATTTTTTTTTAAAGATTTTATTTATTTATTTGAGAGAGAGACAGTGAGAGAGAGCATGAGCGAGAAGAAGGTCAGAGGGAGAAGCAGACTCCCCATGGAGCTGGGAGCCTGATGTGGGACTCGATCCCGGGACTCCAGGATCATGACCTGAGCCGAAGGCAGTTGTCCAACCAACTGAGCCACCCAGGCACCCCAAAATAGACTTTAAGACAAAAACTTGTCTTAAAGTTTTTGTCTTAAAGACAAAAAGAAGGACATTATTATCTTAAAGGAGACAAACAAGAAGATAAAACAATTAAAAATATTTATGCACGCAACATGGAACACTCAGTCAATAACAAACATAAAGGAACTAAACAATAATAATACAATGATACTAGGAACTCTAATACCCCATTTATATCAAAGGACAGATCATCTAAACAGAAAATCAACAAAGAAGCAGTGGCTTTGAATCACACATTGGACTAGATGGATTTAACAGATATGTGCAGAAAATTCCATCCTAAAAGAACAGAATACCCGTTCTTTTCAAGTACACATGGAACATTCTCTAGAATAGGTCACATATTAGGCCATAAAACAAGTCTCAATAAATACAAAAAGATCAAAAACATATGCATCGTTTCTGACCACAATATTTTGAAACTAAAAAAGAAAAAAAAAATTCTGCAAAAAACACAAACACATGGAATTAAATAACATTCTACTGAGCAATGAATGGAACAACCAAGAAATCAAAGAGGAAACAAAAAATACATGGAGACAAATGAAAATGAAAATGCAATGGTCCAAAGTCTTTGGGATACACCAAAAGCTATTCTAAGGAGGAAGTTTATAGCAATATGGGCCTAACTCAAGAAGCAAGACAAATCTCAGATAAACAACCTAACCTTATACCTGAAGGAGCTAGAAAAATAACAGACAAAACCCAAAACTAGTAGAAGGAAAAAAAAATAATAAATATTAGGGGTGAAATAATGAAGTAGAAACTAAAAAAACAAACAAAACAATAGAAAAGTACAATAAAACCAGGAGCTGGTTTGAAAGATCAACAGGATTAGTAACCTTTTTTTCTCATTAATTATTTTGTTTTGTTCTCATTTTTTTAATTGATAAACTTCTAGCCAGTCTGATAAAAAGAGAAAAAGGGAATCAGAGAGAGGACTCAAACAAAATCAGAAATGAAAGAGGAGAAATAATGACCAACACCACAGAAATACAAAGGATGGTAAGAGAATATAATTAAAAATTATATGTCAATATATAGGACAACCCAGAAGAAATAGATAAATTCCTAGAAACATACAACTTCCCCAAAATGAATCAGGAAGAAATGGAAAATTTGAACATTGCTTTACCCAGTGAAATTGAATCAGTTAGCAGAAAACTCTCAACAAACAAAAATCCGGAAACAGATGGTTTCACAGATGAATTCTATCAAACAGTTAAAGAAGAATTAATACCCATTCTCAAACTATTCTAAAAAGTAGAAGAGGAAGAAAACTTCCAAATTCATTCTGAGGCCAGCATTATTCGGATACCAAAACAACTAAAGAAACTACAAGGAAAGAGAATTATAGGCTAATACCTCTGATGAATATAGATGCAGAAATTATCAACAAAACATTAGCAAATGAAATACAACAATACATTTAAAAAATCATTGACCACGATCAAGTGGAATTAATTCCCAGCATGCCAGGATGACTCATTATTTATAAATCAATCAATGTGATAAATTACACCAATAAGAGAAAGGGTTAAAACCACATGATCATTTCAATAGATACAGAAAAAGCCCTTGACAAAGTACAACAGCCATTCATGATAAAACCTTCAACAAATTAGATTTAGAGAAAACATATCTCAACACAATAATGGTCATACATAAAAAAACCACAGCAAATATACTCAAGGGAAATAAACTGAGAGTCTTTCCCCTAAGGTCAGGAACAAGACAAGGATGTCCATTCTCACCACTTTCATTCAATATGATACTGGAAGTCGTAGCCACAGTGATCAGATAAGAAAAAGGAATAATGGCATCCAATTGGTGAAGAAGAAGTACAATTTTCAATGTTTGTAAATAGCATGATACTTTATACAGAAAACCCTAAAGACTCTATCCCCAAAAAAACAAAACAAAACAAAACCTATTAAAACTGATAAATGAATTCAGTAAGGACACAAAATACAGAATAAAGAAGTAATACTACTAATACAGAATACAAACAAAATACAGAATAAAGAAGTAATACTACTAATAAAAAAGTAGCTGAAAGAGAAATCAAGAAAACAATCCCATTTATAATTGACCCCAAAATAATAAAATATCTAGGAATAAGCTCAACTAAGGAGTGAAAGACCTGTACTCTGAAAATAATAAAACACTGATGAATAAAATTGAAGACCACACAAACAAACAGAAAGATATTTCATGCTCATAGATTGGATGAAAAATATTGTTAAAATGCCCATACTATTCAAAGCAATCTATAGACTTAAAGCAATTCCTGTCAAAATACCAGAAGCATTTTCACAGAACTAGAACTATACTAAAATTTGTATGGAACCACAAAAGACCTCAAATAGCTAAAGCGATTTGAAAAAGAAGAATAAAACTGGAGATATTATAGTCCCAATTTTCAAGATACACAACAAAGCTGTAGTGACCAAAACAGTATGGTACTGGCACAAAAAATACCCCCCCCCCAAACAACAACAACAATAATAACAAAAGCCATTTAGGACAACAGAACAGAAAAGAGAGCCCAGAAATAAAACCACAATTATATGGGCAATTAATCTCAACATAGGGGGCAAGAATACCCAATGAGAAAAAGACTGTCTCTTCACCAAATGGTGAGGGGAAAGCTAGACAGCTACATGCAAAAGAAAGAGACTAGAATACTTTCTTATACCATACACAAAAGCGAACTCAAAATGGATTAAAGACCTACATACTAATCTGCAACCATGAAAATCTTAGAAGAGAGAATAGGCAGTTATTTATCTGACAGTCATAATAACACTTTTCTAGATATGTCTCCTTAGGCAAGAAAAATAAAAACAAAAACAAACTGTGGGGATTTCACTAAAAAAAAAAAAAAAAAAAAAAAAAGACTTCTGCACAACAAAGGGAGCTGTCATCAAAACTAGAAGGCAACCTACTGAGTGGGAGAAGATATTTGCAAATGACCTATGCAATAAAAGGTTAGAATCCAAAGTATATAAAAAACTTACATAACTTGGGCGCTAGGGTGGCTCAGTGGATTAAAGCCTCTGCCTTAGGCTCAGGTCATGATTGCAGGTTCCTGGGATCTAGCCTTGCATTGGTCTCTCTACTCAGCAGGGAGCCGGCTTCCCTCCCCCTCTCTGCCTGCCTCTCTGCCTACTTGCAATCTCTGTCAAATAAATAAATAAATAAATAAAAACCTTAAAAAAAAAAACTTATATAACTGAACTTCAAAGAAACAATTAATCCAATTAAAAATGGGCAGACATGAACAGACGTTTTTCCAAAGAAGAAATACAGATGGCCAACTGATACGTGAAAAGATGCTCAACATCCTTAATCATCAGGGAAATGAAAATCAAAATGTGATATCACCTCACACATGTCAGAGTGTTTAAAATCAAAAACACAAGAAAAAAGTGTTGCTGAAGTTGTGGAAAAAAAGTAACCTCTGTGCATGCACTTTTGGTGGGATCGCAAACTGATGCAGCCACTGTGGAAAACCGTATGCAGGCTCCTTAAAAAATTACAGATAGTATTACCGTATGATCCAGTAACTCCACTGCTGGGTAATCACCCAAAGACTACAAATACATTAATTTGAAAAGATATATGCACCCCCATATTTATTGCAAAATTTCTTACAATAGCCAAAATGTGGGAGCAACACAAGTGTCTCTCAATAGATGAATGGATAAAAATGTGGTATATATATATATTACATATTATTCAGCCATAAAAAAGAATGAAATCTTGTCATTTGCAACAACATGGATGGATTTAGACTGTACAATGCTAAATAAAATAAGTCAGTCAGAGAAAGAAAAATTCCATGACTTCATTCCCACGTGGATTTTAAGAAACAAAACAATAAAGGATAAAAAGACAAACAAAAGAACAGACTGAACTATAGAGAACAAAATGGTGGTTATCAGAGGGGAGATGGGTAGGGGATAAGTGAAATAAGTGAAGAGGATTAACAGTACATTTATTGGGATGAATACTGAATAATGTATAGAATTGCTAAATCAGGTATATTGCACATCTGAAACTAATACAACACTGTTCATTAATTATACTGGAATTTAAAAAACAAATAAATATATTTTAAATAAATAGCAATACAAACTAAAAAATGCAAAAAGCCACAAGAAGATATTTGATATAATTTTCTTTAATCATACTTAAAGGTTAAAATAGGAGATCTGTAAAGAAGACTGAAAAAAATATCAAGTCTATAAGGAATAGACCCCCAAGTTTGAAATAATCATTATATTATGCAATAAGGATCTACTTCAAGAAGTGCATAATAACTTAAATGTGTATATACATTTTTACAGTTTATTTATTGTATTTTTATAATTTCTTTTCAATGTCTAATTTGAATATCTTTTATGAAACTTAATAAAATTGTGTCTATATAGATCTTCTAAACAAATATGTAAATGTGCATGCTAAATATTTCTTTGATAGGGGTGCACAAAAAATTTTGAAACTGTTAAGTGCCAAAACAAACTATGTACTTTTTAAGTGCTTCTCCATTATTCTGATATCTGTTAGTATAATATATAAATATTTTATGTATCCTGAGGATAAAAGGAAAAAAAAAAGCTATCTTATTTTTCTTTTTATTCTCTACCAGATCTAGGACTAAGTTCTGTATAAATAGTCAAAATATATATGATATAGTCCTTTGGAGGAAAATGTGAACATGCGTCAGCAATAAATGACATTTAATAGATTACACTTCTGGGAACAGCACTGTCATACCACATCAACAATCACTTTTGGGTTCCTTAGCCAGGCAGAAAGATTAACAGAGAAGATATGTTTATGCACAATGAAGTTTGCATGTCTATTTAGAAGAATAAATAATCCACTCCATTGTTGGTGTTGATTCATATAGAATTCCTGGGGGTGCCTCGGTGGCTCAGTGGGTTAAAGCCTCTGCCTTCCGCTCAGGTCATGATCCCAGAGTCCTGGGATGGAGCCCCGCATTGAGCTCTCTGCCCAACAGGGAACCTGCTTCCTTTCCTCTCTGCCTGCCTCTCTGCCTACTTATGATCTCTGTCTAATAAATAAATTAAATCTTAAAAAAAATTGGAATTCCTGATCTATACCTCTTATGGATCAAAATTAAGAAAACATCAATCCAATCTATTTTTTTATTAATTTTTTATTTTTTATAAACATATATTTTTATCCCCAGGGGTACAGGTCTGTGAATCACCAGGTTTACACACTTTTTAAGATTTTTTCCATTATGAAATTTAATGAAATCCCCAAGAATCTAAAACTTAAAAATGCCTGTTTTATTTTACTGAGAATTGATTTGCTCTCTATTTCTGTAAGTGAAGTCAGAGCATCTAATATTATTATAACTGTAGCTCCAGAAAACCACTGGATTTTATGGTCTTGGGGATGAAGAGGATTTTATTTAATGCGCCCCCATTGGAATTTCCAGTTTCTGGCTTCTTCACCTTCAAGTCTGGGATATAAGATTTAATAAGAAAACTAAGATAACTTACACCATGCAGTTCCATGGATCTACATCCAAAGTCCTTGGCTATTTAGTCTTCTCTCCAACTTTCACATTGTTCTCATGTTTATTTTATATGTACTTTATAGGGTTTTTAGTTGTATGAGTGGGAGTGAAGGAGTAAAATATGCTTAATGAGAAGGCAAGCATAATAAATACTATTGTTAAAAGATGCATTTTGAACAATGGCTCCAGAAAAGTTAAAACAAATGTTGAGAAAAGGCACAATTTAAATATTAAAATTTTATTACCAGACCAGTATTTACTCAGGGGAAAAATATCATTCATAGGTATTTTTTATAATAATAAAGTATTCAATTCACAAAGACTATTTGTTTCATAAAGATTATAATGTCAGAAAATATATAACACATAATAGAGCCTCTACTCACAATGAAATTATATCCTCAGAAAACACAAGAGATTAGAAATATATCACTGGTAGGTAATTTAGCCCATGAAAGATCAGATAAATAAAGATGACTTCAGAAAACCTAAACAAGGAAATTAATTAAAAAACTATTTTACATATATAATATCTATTATCTTTCAATCACCTATTTATCTATCCATCTATCCTACATACATACATCTATCCATCCATCATCCATCTATCTAGAGAAAGATATCAGAGAATATAGTTATTTACTGGTATTCTTAAGAAATTTTCCAATAGAAAAGTCTATAGAGAAAACCTTAGGAAAATTTAGTTATCTGATGAAAAGCTCATAAAAAAAAATAAAAGGGAATGGGGAACAAGTGAGGGGAAAATGTCATTTATGAACTAAGTCACTTATATTTATTCACGGTGGTTCCTAGAAAATACTGTCATATGATAAATTAAGCAATAAAAATAAAAACAGAGCTGGTGCTCAGGAGACAAATATGGCATAACTTCAGGACTCGAGCCTTCATTCAGACAAGGAGGGATGTGCTTTCTCTGCACTAGTTTTTAAGAATATTAGATATCACCCCTGAGTATGAATGCATTGTTTAGAGTTACAAAGAACTCCCTAGAATAGCTAAATAGAAAGAAGGCCAGAAGTGATTATCTCTACAGAATATTATTTATAATTTTGCATACTTTACATTTGGTAGTTTTCCACAGTACTTCAATTTTTATAATCTTGTGGTCACATTGCTATAATAACTTTAAAAAAAGTCACTGCTGCAATAACTAAACTTGAGTCATCCTTCTCCCTTCTATACCTACCACACAACCTTCTTTATACTTTTCCTTAACATGTTTCTTCTTCCTATAATTGTTTATAATATCTGTTCCCTTCTCAAACTACGTTAGTCTCTTTAACATTTACTATTAACTACTTACACTTAATAGTATTTTTATTAAGTCTTATTAAAATACTAGCTCCCATAAATCTGCTTTTTCATAAACTCTAGAGAATTTTTATTTACTTTTGTAAATAATTGTGAACCTTATTAAATAAAATGCTATTTATATTTGAAACTGAAGTACTTGGATAGAAGATAATCTGGGTCTGGCTCTGGATCTTACCCATAAAGTCACCTAACTGGCATTTTAACTCTGTATCTTAGCTTCTTCTGTGTAGTAGTAGTAGTAATAATAATAATAATAATAATAATAATAATAGATAGTTACATCACATGTGATATATGGGTGACCATTATTCCATATGATGTATAAAATAAATTTATAAAATATATTTGTATTTTATTTATACAAATACTGGCATAACTTCAGGACTCGAGCCTTCATTCAGACAAGGAAGGATGTGCTTTCTCTGCACTAGTTAAGAATACTGGATATTTTTGTTCTTTGACATAGCTTGTAAAACAAAATATTGGGTGTCTCATGACAAGTTGCATATTATTTCCTTCGGACACACAGGTTAACATGATACAGCACATCTTTGGAGGAACATATCCACATACAAAATCAGACATTTTATAAAGAAAGCCCTTCTGTGCCTTGCATATACATTTTTTTACTTTGCCAGTTTTGCTGGTAGCCAATATATTTAATTTCAACTAGTTGTGCTCCTGACAGCAGTCACATCACATTACGGAATCTTCCAGACTTTTTTGGCACCTCCATCTCATTTTCTATGAAAAACATGCCTGTTTCCTTCATCATGAATCCATAATTATCTGAAAATCAGCAGCCTTCTGTTGATGCTAGCAAAGGAAATGAGGAAAGAATAATATTCTTTTCTTCACACATGCCTGGACATTCTTCAGAGACATCTGATATAATTGCCAATTAACAATCTTACACTGATGCACTTTTACACACCTATGGCTTAAACCTTTACATTTTTTAATCCTCCCTGAATCAGCTTATTCATGCATATATTAAAAATTGCATGGTCTTTTATTCTTTTCAGTAGAGATGATGTAAATCATTGGAAGATTTTTAGGCCAACTGTTTTTGGTGCGGTGAGATATTTCACTTTAAGTGGGCATATGTGTGTGTGTGTGTGTGTGTGTGTGTGTGTGTGTGTTTTGAAAATGGAATTGGGAATTTAGTAATTATGCATTCTTCTCAATATCAAAATAAATTTCTAGTCACTGAGCCTTACAAAATCATCACCTAGGAAATCATATCTGGGAAAACTGTTTTAGTAAAATAAAACTTAACTGGGTTGTACCAGTCAACCTAATCTTTAACTAATTTGGGGAAAAGCAATTTGCTTTTGTGAACCAAGAATCATAGAAATTCTACCCTCTTAGCAACTTTCAAACACAGAGAATCCTGTAATAAGTGTTTACTATGAGAAACTATTATATCATCCTTCCGTATTTAGAACATGCAGGTTTTACGTGGATCCTCCTATCTCTCTCACATAGAAATAGGAGATCCTCACTTTCACTTTCCACATCTTCTAGTAAATTCTAAAATGGCTTTAAATCTTTTACTTAACATTTTTACTGCAATTCTTTCATGTCATCATTACAGTTTTAACGCCATATTTCACATTAACACATTTAAATATTTGGAGTTTTGTATGTCTCAAAAAAAATTGTCCGTCGTATACTTGTGTATTCTCCATACAGCACAGAAAATATCTTCCTATTCATTGTGTTTTTAACAGATGATCTTATATCTTTTACTTCACACCCTCTGTAGTGTTTTGGGTTTTAAGAAAAATGGTAGCCAGAATTAATTATGTATTAAAATATGCAATATTGTATTTTCTCTATCATTAAAAAATATTTAAAATTTATACACAAAAGTTTCTGAAAGGACCAAAGCATGAAATTCATATATTGAATGCATAAAAGTTGAGCAAGATTCTTAAAATTCTGTCCCTCTAACATTTTTCACATATTGCTACTAGAACAAAGTGGTTTATTTGAGATACATCTCCTCAGACTATGAGAGAAGGAACTAGTGTTCCTATTAAGGCATATCCTACAGTAATAAGCCTCATGAATACATTGCATCAGCAGTAATAAGCCTCTACTAAGATGATGTCCATGACCTTTGACCAAACTATAGGTTAAGAGCACTGTACAAAGAGGCATCTAATATACTCAGTAAGTTTGTTTTTCTTTTTTTTTTTTCCTCGTGGGACAGTTTTTCTTTTAGACCCAGTGTTTTCTTGCAAAGTGACTCATACAAAAAATTATATAAAAGGAGATAACCAATTTTCACTTTTTGAATTCTTAAATATTAATAAAAGAAATGTTATTTTAAAATCTAAACTTTTGTAACTGCTATAAAGTTATTTCCTTTTAATCCTATATCCTGAGGATAAAAGTTTCACATAATTTTCTTTAAATAGTATGTAATAACATTTCTCTGATCTCTAAGTAACTGATGGGCATGGATGTTGATTCCATGTGAGTGATCATTTGGGTAAGTTATAGAAACATATTGTGTTCAGAGAAAAATCTGTTAGCAGGAAAGCCAGTACTAATGTATATATTTTTCTTGCTGGCAGAAAATTAGAAATTTTGCTAATTTATTCTTCCTATTGTGTTTCTTGTGATGTTTTACTAGTTTCATTTATTTAGTAACTCAAATTTGGATGTAATTTTTGCCGATGTTTAATTTTTCCTTCTTCATATGTAAAATAATTCACATTGGAACTAATATGCAATTGGCTATGGATTTTGGATTTGGGTTTAAAAATATACATCAAGATGATTCGTTTTAAAAAATCCTTAGAAGATTTTTAATTCCCAATGATCTGAACATATTAACATGACATCATAACATCTGCTTCCTCTTATTCACCTAGATTATCTTAATTATAGAAAGAGATATGAGAATCAGAGTTTCTGTGTACAAAAATGTGCCATAAATATGTATTAAATTATTTTCAGTCAGATCATTTTTTTTTATATTAATAGAGCCAGGGCCTTAAGGCCATTTTTATTTGTACTATATTTCACACAAAAGTCTAAGTAAGTATAATAATGAGGGAACACTTCATATGCCCTTTCAAGCTTTTGAAAAAACTTGTGTGTAGAGACACAAAGGAAATTTCTTATAGAAGGAAGTAAAGAATGATCTAATTCAAATCTCTTTATGAGCACTAATGCTTTGAATGTTTGAAAACCATTATTCCATATGATTACTAAAATAAAATAGCTATTTCATTATTAAACATTAAAGAAAACATGTGATGTATCTATTCTAGTGCAATCTTAAACATAATTGTTATAGTCTCCATGTCGTTTACTGTTTCATCGTATTAAAAAAAAAGTAAAATCCCTAAATCACCAAATCTCCCAGCAACACACATAAAAAACATATTTGTGCTGCAATTTAAATGGACTAGTAAAGAGAACATTCAACCATTTGGAACTGAAATATTCATGAGAGAACAATGAAACTAAATATCTTCAGATGTCCTAGAGGAACAAGAGTCAAAGAAACACAAGAATAAGCAGAGAGTATTCTATTTTAAACTTTCTTCTTTTTTCTTCCTTTTTCCCATTAGATGATAATATACAATTTAATCTTGTTACATTATGAGTAGGATGTGACATGCTCACTATTCTGTGCTAAAAATCATCTTAAAGCTTTTGACATAGTGAATTCCACACTTTTTGGGATATTGGGACTTAAGTTGGCTTTAAAGTATTTAATCAGGAAATTAGAATTATGAATAAAATTTTCTTTAACTAGGTAAACACTAAAGTATACTTCATGGCATATCTTTAGGTAAAGAAAAAAAATCAACATCTACTCTAAGTTCTGTAATGCAATAATAATAAGATAAAGACTCAGATTTTTGGAAATTTTAAGTCCCATAATCTCTATATTCTTCTGCAATTAAATAATTACTCTTTTTTTAAATACTTCATAATTAGTGATTTTATATATTTTATTTTATTTCTTTTCAGTGTTCCAAAATTCATTGTTTATTCACCACACCCCGTGCTCCATGCAATATGTGCCATCCATAGTACCCACCACGAGGCTCTTTATTCAAGGTATTAGTACATGGTTCCATTTTCCCATTTTTAATTTTAAATCAGCTACTTAACTTTAATGGGTACCTATTATACATAAAAGACATAAAAAAAGAAAGTAAAAAAATGATTATTTGGGAGTTTTAATCAGATTGTAATTCTCAAACAGGATGATTTTTTTTTTAATTTTTAATTTTACAAACATATATTTTTATCCCCAGGGGTACAGGTCTGTGAATCACCAGGTTTACACACTTCACAGCACTCACCAAAGCACATACCCTCCCCAATGTCCATAATCCCAAACCCCCTCCCCCCAGCAACCCTCAGTTTGTTTTGTGAGATTAAGAGTCACTTATGGTTTGTCTCCCTCCCAATCCCATCTTGTTTCATTTATTCTTCTCCTACCCACTTAAACCTCCATGTTGCATCACCACTTCCTCATATCAGGGAGATCATATGATAGTTGTCTTTCTCTGCTTGACTTATTTCGCTAAGCATGATTCGCTCTAGTTCCATCCATGTTGTCGCAAATGGCAAGATTTCATTTCTTTTGATGGATGCATAGTATTCCATTGTGTATATAGACCACATCTTCTTGATCCATTCATCTGTTGATGGACATCTAGGTTCTTTCCATAGTTTGGCTATTGTGGACATTGCTGCTATAAACATTCGGGTGCATGTGCCCCTTTGGATCACTACATTTGTATCTTTAGGGTAAATACCCAATAGTGCAATTGCTGGGTCATAGGGCAGTTCTATTTTCAACATTCTGAGGAACCTCCATGCTGTTTTCCAGAGTGGCTGCACCAGCTTGCATTCCCACCAACAATGTAGGAGGGTTCCCCTTTCTCCACATCCTCGCCAGCATCTGTCATTTCCTGACTTGTTGATTTTAGCCATTCTGACTGGTGTGAGGTGATATCTCATTGTGGTTTTGATTTGTATTTCCCTGATGCCAAGTGATATGGAGCACTTTTTCATGTGTCTGTTGGCCATCTGGATGTCTTCTTTGCAGAAATGTCTGTTCATGTCCTCTGCCCATTTCTTGATTGGATTATTTGTTCTTTGGGTGTTGAGTTTGCTAAGTTCTTTATAGATTCTGGACACTAGTCCTTTATCTGATATGTCGTTTGCAAATATCTTCTCCCATTCTGTCAGTTGTCTTTTGATTTTGTTAACTGTTTCCTTTGCTGTGCAAAAGCTTTTGATCTTGATGAAATCCCAATAGTTCATTTTTTCCCTTGCTTCCCTTGCCTTTTGCGTTGTTCCTAGGAAGATGTTGCTGCGGCAGAGGTCGAAGAGGTTGCTGCCTGTGTTCTCCTCAAGGATTTTGATGGATTCCTTTCGCACATTGAGGTCCTTCATCCATTTTGAGTCTATTTTTGTGTGTGGTGTAAGGAAATGGTCCAATTTCATTTTTCTACATGTGGCTGTCCAGTTTTCCCAGCACCATTTATTGAAGAGGCTGTCTTTTTTCCATTGGACATTCTTTCCTGCTTTGTCGAAGATGAGTTGACCATAGATTTGAGGGTCTATTTCTGGGCTCTCTATTCTGTTCCATTGATCTATGTGTATGTTTTTGTGCCAGTACCATGCTGTCTTGATGATGACAGCTTTGTAATAGAGCTTGAAGTCTGGAATTGTGATGTCACCAACGTTGGCTTTCTTTTTCAATATCCCTTTGGCTATTCGAGGTCTTTTCTGGTTCCATATAAATTTTAGCATTATTTGTTCCATTTCTTTGAAAAAGATGGATGGTACTTTGATAGGAATTGCATTAAATGTGTAGATGGCTTTAGGTAGCATAGACATTTTCACAATATTTATTCTTCCAATCCAGGAGCATGGAACATTTTTCCATTTCTTTGTGTCTTCCTCAATTTCTTTCATGAGTACTTTATAGTTTTCTGAGTATAGATTCTGTGTCTCTTTGGTTAGGTTTATTCCTAGGTATCTTATGGTTTTGGATGCAATTGTAAATGGGATTGACTCCTTAATATCTCTTTCTTCTGTCTTGCTGTTGGTGTAGAGAAATGCAACTGATATCTGTGCATTGATTTTATATCCTGACACTTTACTGAATTCCTGTATAAGTTCTAGCAGTTTTGGGGTGGAGTCTTTTGGGTTTTCCACATATAGTATCATATCATCTGCGAAGAGTGATAATTTGACTTCTTCTTTGCCGATTTGGATGCCTTTAATTTCCTTTTGTTGTCTGATTGCTGAGGCTAGGACCTCTAGTACTATGTTGAATAGCAGTGGTGATAATGGACATCCCTGCCGTGTTCCTGACCTTAGTGGAAAAGCTTTCAGTTTTTCTCCATTGAGAATGATATTTGCGGTGGGTTTTTCATAGATGGCTTTGATGATATTGAGGTATGTGCCCTCTATCCCTACACTTTGAAGAGTTTTGATCAGGAAGGGATGCTGTACTTTGTCAAATGCTTTTTCAGCATCTATTGAGAGTATCATATGGTTCTTGTTCTTTCTTTTATTGATGTGTTGTATCACATTGACTGATTTGCGGATGTTGAACCAACCTTGCAGCCCTGGAATAAATCCCACTTGGTTGTGGTGAATAATCTTTTTAATGTACTGTTGAATCCTATTGGCTAGTATTTTGTTGAGTATTTTCGCATCTGTGTTCATCAAGGATATCGGTCTATAGCTCTCTTTTTTGGTGGGATCCTTGTCTGGTTTTGGGATCAAGGTGATGCTGGCCTCATAAAATGAGTTTGGAAGTTTTCCTTCCATTTCTATTTTTTGGAACAGTTTCAGGAGAATAGGAATTAGTTCTTCTTTAAATGTTTGGTAGAATTCCCCCAGGAAGCCGTCTGGCCCTGGGCTTTTGTTTGTTTGGAGATTTTTAATGACTGTTTCAATCTCCTTACTGGTTATGGGTCTGTTCAGGCTTTCTATTTCTTCCTGGTTCAGTTGTGGTAGTTTATATGTTTCTAGGAATGCATCCATTTCTTCCAGATTGTCAAATTTATTGGCGTAGAGTTGCTCATAGTATGTTCTTATTATAGTTTGTATTTCTTTGGTGTTAGTTGTGACCTCTCCTCTTTCATTCATGATTTTATTTATTTGGGTCCTTTCTCTTTTGTTTTTGATAAGTCGGGCCAGGGGTTATCAATTTTATTAATTCTTTCAAAGAACCAGCTCCTAGTTTCATTGATTTGTTCTATTGTTTTTTTGTTTTCTATTTCATTGATTTCTGCTCTGATCTTTATGATTTCTCTTCTCCTGCTGGGCTTAGGGTTTCTTTCTTGTTCTTTCTCCAGCTCCTTTAGGTGTAGGGTTAGGTTGTGTACCTGAGACGTTTCTTGTTTCTTGAGAAAGGCTTGTACCGCTATATATTTTCCTATCAGGACTGCCTTTGTTGTGTCCCAGAGATTTTGAACTGTTGTATTTTCATTATCATTTGTTTCCATGATTTTTTTCAATTCTTCTTTAATTTCCCGGTTGACCCATTCATTCTTTAGAAGGATACTGTTTAGTCTCCATGTATTTGGGTTCTTTCCAAACTTCCTTTTGTGGTTGAGTTCTAGCTTTAGAGCATTGTGGTCTGAAAATATGCAGGGAATGATCCCAATCTTTTGATACCTGTTGAGTTCTGATTTAGGACCGAGGATGTGATCTATTCTGGAGAATGTTCCATGTGCACTGGAGAAGAATGTGTATTCTGTTGATTTGGGATGAAATATTCTGAATATATCTGTGATGTCCATCTGGTCCAGTGTGTCGTTTAAGGCCTTTATTTCCTTGCTGATCTTTTGCTTGGATGACCTGTCCATTTCAGTGAGGGGAGTGTTAAAGTCCCCTACTATTATTGTATTATTGTTGATGTGTTTCTTTGATTTTGTTATTAATTGGTTTATATAGTTGGCTGCTCCCACGTTGGGGGCATAGATATTTAAAATTGTTAAATCTTCTTGTTGGACAGACCCTTTGAGTATGATATAGTGTCCTTCCTCATCTCTTATTATAGTCTTTGGCTTAAAATCTAATTGATCTGATATAAGAATTGCCACTCCTGCTTTCTTCTGATGTCCATTAGCATGGTAAATTCTTTTCCACCCCCTCACTTTAAATCTGGAGGTGTCTTCGGGCTTAAAATGAGTTTCTTGGAGGCAACATATAGATGGGTTTTGTTTTTTTATCCATTCTGATACCCTGTGTCTTTTGACAGGGGCATTTAGCCCATTCACATTCAGGGTAACTATTGAGAGATATGAATTTAGGGCCATTGTATTGCCTGTAAAGGTGACTGTTACTGTATATGGTCTCTGTTCCTTTCTGATCTACCACTTGTAAGCTCTCTCTTTGCTTAGAGGACCCCTTTCAAGATTTCCTGTAGAGCTGGTTTGATATTTGCAAATTCTTTCAGTTGTTGTTTGTCCTGGAAGCTTTTAATCTCTCCTTCTATTTTCAATGATAGTCTAGCTGGATATAGTATTCTGGGCTGCATGTTTTTCTCGTTTAGTGCTCTAAAAATATCATGCCAGCTCTTTCTGGCCTGCCAGGTCTCTGTGGATAAGTCAGCTGCCAATCTAATATTTTTACCATTGTATGTTACAGACTTCTTTTCCCGGGCTGCTTTCAGGATTTTCTCTTTGTCACTGAGACTTGTAAATTTTACTATTAGGTGACGGGGTGTGGGCCTATTCTTATTGATTTGAGGGGCGTTCTCTGAACCTCCTGAAATTTGATGCTCATTCCCTTTGCCATATTGGGGAAATTCTCCCCAATAATTCTCTCCAGTATACCTTCTGCTCCCCTCTCTCTTTCTTCTTCTTCTGGAATCCCAATTATTCTAATGTTGTTTCGTCTTATGGTGTCACTTATCTCTCGAATTCTCCCCTCGTGGTCCAGTAGCTGTTTGTCCCTCTTTTGCTCAGCTTCTTTATTCTCTGTCATTTGGTCTTCTATATCACTAATTCTTTCTTCTGCCTCATTTATCCTAGCAGTTAGAGCCTCCATTTTTGATTGCACCTCATTAATAGCTTTTTTTATTTCAACTTGGTTAGATTTTAGTTCTTTTATTTCTCCAGAAAGGGCTTTTATATCTCTCGAGAGGGTTTCTCTAATATCTTCCATGCCTTTTTCGAGCCCGGCTAGAACCTTGAGAATTGTCATTCTGAACTCTAGATCTGACATATTACCGATGTCTGTATTGATTAGGTCCCTAGCCTTCAGTACTGCCTCTTGTTCTTTTTTTTGTGTTGAATTTTTACGTCTTGTCATTTTGGCCAGATAAGAGTAAATTAAGGGGCAAGTAAAATACTAAAAGGGTGGCAAGAACCCCAGGAAAATATGCTTTAACCAAATTAGAAGAGATCCAAAATCGTGAGTGGGGAGAAAGGGGATAAAAAAAGGTTCAAAAAGGAAGAAAGAAAAAAAAAGAACAAAGAAAAGAAAAAAAAAAAAAAAGAAAAGAAAAAATTTTTTTAAAAAAGAAAACACCTGAGAAAAATGTAAAAAAGAAAAAATATATATATTAGATAAACTAGTAAAAAATCGTTAAAAAAGAAAAAGGTAACAGTTAAAAAAAAAAAAATTTACCCGAAGGCGAGAAGAAAAAAAAAAAAATGAAAAAGAAAAAATTAAATTAACTGCAAGACTAAAAAAAATCACAGGAAAAAAGCCATGTGTTCTGTGCTTGGCTTTCTCCTCCTCTGGAATTCTGCTGCTCTCCTTGGTATTGAAACCGCACTCCTTGGTAGGTGAACTTGGTCTCGGCTGGATTTCTTGTTGATCTTCTGGGGGAGGGGCCTGTTGTAGTGATTCTCAAGTGTCTTTGCCCCAGGCGGAATTACACCGCCCTTACCCGGGGCCGGGGTGAGTAATCCGCTTGGGTTTGCTTTCAGGAGCTCTTGTTCCCTGAGCGCTTTCTGTAGAGTTCCGGAGGCCGGGGAATACAAATGGCGGCCTCCTGGTCTCCCTGGCCTGGAGGAGCCGAGAGCCCAGGGCCGCACTCCTCAGGGCGCCCTCAGAGAACAGCGCCCAGTCACTCCCGTCTGCCTGACCTCCGGCCGCGCTCCGAGCTCACCGAGCCTGCGACCGGTTCAAGGTCACCCCGAGCTGCGAGCTTACTGTCGGCTCTGTCTCTGCAGCCGGCTTTCCCGTTCCAATACCCGCAAGCTCTGCGACACTCAGACACCCCCGATCCTTCTGTGACCCTGCGGGACCTGAGGCCACGCTGACCCCGCGTGGGCTTTGCCCCGGTTTAGCCTCTGGAGCGATGTCCCCCGGGGTCTATCTTCCCGTCGCTTTGGATTCACTTCTCCGCCGGTCCTACCTTTCAGAAAGTGGTTGTTTTTCTGTTTCCAGAATTGCTGTTCTTCTTCTCTTCGATCTGCCGATGGATTTTCAGGTGTTTGCAATCTTTAGATAAGCTACCTAACTGATCTCCGGCTAGCTGAAGCAGTCTCAGCTTGCTACTTCTCCACCATCTTGACTCCTCCCCCCTGATTTTTTAAAATTATAATTGGTCCTTTTAGTAATAGGATGGCTTTATTTTGTCATATGCTCAGTGACATTTAGAAAAAGCATACCTGTGCAAAACTTTTATTTATTCATTTATTTTCCACATAACAGTATTCATTGTTTTTGCACCACACCCAGTGCTCCATGCAATCCGTGCCCTCTCTAATACCCACCATCTGGTTCTCCCAACCTCCTACCCCCCCCCCCCCGCCACTTCAACCCCTCAAATTGTTTTTGTGGTTTGAAGCAGGGAGGGATAGGAGGTTGGGAGAACCAGGTGGTAGGTATTAGTGAATACTAATAAGTGAAACCATATGATAATTGATTCTCTCTGCTTGACTTATTTCACTCAGCATAATCTCTTCCAGTCCCATCCATGTTGCTACTAAAGTTGGGTATTCATCCTTTCTGATGGAAGCATAATAATCCATAATGTATATGGACCACATCTTCCTTATCCATTCATCCGTTGAAGGGCATCTTGGTTCTTTCCACAGTTTGGCGACCGTGGCCATTGCTTCTATAAACATTGGGGTACAGATGGCCCTTCTTTTCACCACATCTGTTTCTTTGGGGTAAATACCCAGGAGTGCAATGGCAGGGTCATAAGGAAGTTCTAATTTTAATTTCTTGAGGAATCTCCACACTGTTCTCCAAAGAGGCTGCACCAACTTGCATTCCCACCAACAGTGTAAGAGGGTTCCCCTTTCTCCACATACCCTCCAACACCCGTTGTTTCCTGTCTTGCTAATTTTGGCCATTCTAACTGGTGTAAGGTGATATATCAATGTGGTTTTAATTTGAATCTCCCTGAGGGCCAGTGATGATGAACATTTTTTCATGTGTCTGATAGCCATTTGTATGTCTTCATTGGAGAATTGTCTGTCCATATCTTCTTCCCATTTTTTGATATGATTATCTGTTTCATGTGTGTTGAGTTTGAGGAGTTCTTTATAGATCCTGGATATCAACCTTTTGTCTGTACTGTCATTTGTAAATATCTTCTCCCATTCCATGGGTTGCCTCTTTGTTTTCTTGACTGTTTCCTTTGCTGTGCAGAAGCTTTTGATTTTGATGAAGTCCCAAAAGTTTATTTTAGCTTTTGTTTCCTTTGACTTTGGAGATATATCTTGAAAGAAGTTGCTGTGGCTGATATCGAAGAGATTAGTACCTATGTTCTCCTCTAGGATTCTGATGGATTCCTGTCTCACGTTGAGGTCTTTTATCCATTTTGAGTTTATCTTTGTGTATGGCGTAAGAAAACGGTCGAGTTTCATTCTTCTACATATAGCTGTCCAGTTTTCTGAGCACCATTTATTGAAGAGACTGTTTTTATTCCACTGTATATTTTTTCCTGTTTTGTCAAAGATTATTTGACCATAGAGTTGAGGGTCCATATCTGGGCTCTCTGCTCTGTTCCACTGGTCTATGTGTCTGTTTTTATGCCAGTATCATGCTGTCTTGGTGATCACAGCTTTGTAGTAAAGCTTGAAATCAGGTAATGTGATGCCCCCAGTTTTATTTTGTTTTTCAAAATTTCCTTAGCAATTCGGGATCTCTTCTGATTCCATACAAATTTTAGGATCATTTGCTCCAGCTCTTTGAAAAATACTGGTGGAATTTTGATCGGAATGACATTAAAAGTATAGAGTGCTCTAGGCAGTATAGACATTTTAACAATGTTTACTCTTCTGATCGAGGACCTGATGGATTCCCTGGGGAATTCTACCAAACTTTCAAAGAAGAAATAACACCTATTCTCCTGAAGCTGTTTCAATAAATTGAAGCAAAAGGAAAACTTCCATACTTTTTCTATGAAGCCAGCATTACCCTGATCCCCAAACCAGGCAAAGACCCTACCAAAAAGGAGAATTTCAGACCAATATCACTGATGAATATGGATGCTAAGATTCTCAACAAGATCCTAGCAAACAGAATCCAACAGCACATTATAAAGGTTATCCACCATGACCAGGTGGGATTCATCCCTGGGCTACAAGGATGGTTCAACATTCGCAAATCAATCAATGTGATAGAACAAATTAATATGAGAAGAGAGAAGAACCACATGGTCCTTTCAATTGATGCAGAAAAATCATTTGACAAAATCCAGCATCTGTTCCTGATTAAAATGCTTCAAAGTATAGGGATAGAGGGAACATTCCTGAACTTCATCAAATCTATCTATGAAAGACCCACAGCAAATACCATCCTCAATGGGAAAATGCTTGCAGCCTTCCCGTTGAAATCAGGAACACAATAAGGGTGCCCACTCTCACCACTCTTGTGCAAAAATTTCAAATTATATCATTACTAAAGCTAAATTCATGTCCTAATTCCTCACACCCACTACTTTCAAATCCACCTTTGTTCCTGTGACTTTTTTCTATTACCTTCAATTCTACTACCTTCTCCAAGTTCTGCAGTTAGAAATGTATGTGTGGTCTTAATAATGCAACATCCTCATTTGCTACTTACCTTGATAAACCACCATCTTCTCTGAAGGCTCCATGCAGCAATCACAACGACTATTCACAAGGAGCTCATTGGCCTCCAAACTGATCTCTTCAGTCCTCCAGCAGGCTAATTAATTCACCTAATTAGAATAGCTTGCAATGAATGCATCATGAACAGTCCTCAATATTTCTGCTGGTTTCCTACTAACTTTTGTACATAATGAACTTTTCAAGGATGTGTGTCTGTATAGTAAACAGCATTGGGTAATGGTGTGTCATCTTCTGGAAGAAGAGGAAAGGTTCATTTTCTGTCCTGTGACAAAGATGAGTCAGGTTTGTTGTATCCTCCTTTACAAAATTGGTGTCTCCTAAACTTGGGGATCCTTTGTGACACAAACCCACTTTATGGGCAGCATCCACCTGGCCTGTTTCTTCATTGCCCCTTTGGGACTTAAGAGGCAAGGGAGAAGGAAGTTATTGCTGCCTTCTGTGCTGCAAGTAAGTCTTTTGTCTCAGATCCAGGAGCTTCGTATCTTCTGCCACCATCCGTGGAACTGAAGCAGGCTCACTTGTTAATTCAAAAGAAGAATGTAATCTCAGACCCTTCACAATTTTGATCATGCCCTTAGAGTAAAATTTCAGTTCCTGATTTAACCCTTATTATTTTATAATTTTCATTTGTTTTTTCCTCTAATAGAGCCACACTAATCTTATTTCAGTTTTTTTTTGAAATTACTGTTTTCCAGTATCACTGAAATTATGTGTCTTCTATCTCAAAAATCTCTTCATTCTAAATTTCACCTGAATATCCTTGACTTGCCTATATATACGAATAACCTGCCTCCACCCAGATATTTCTTTCCAAGTATTTTATTCTTTTTCCCTTATAGTACTTTTTGTTTTTTTCCCCTGTATATTTAAGTAAAAGCAACAGAAGATATTCCAGGGTTCTGCTCATAGTAAAATCCCTTCCTGGTTCTTTCTTGGAACATCAGGGCCTGAGGATACTATTGTCAGCAATTACACACATAGTTTTTAAGTTGTGATTTTGTGTTTCACAGGAGCTTACAGGTTTTCAGTACCCTATGATAGTAGGTTGTTCACTCATGACAGGTTATGTGATAGATGAAGAGTTGGGGGAGGAATCAGAGACACTGGAATGTACTTTGTCCTTTGGTCTTCTCTACTCTGCTTCTGTTTTCTCTTTGAGAGACAGTTCTCAGCTTTATCATCTGCCTCCTCTCCCTTTACCCTTTTTTAAAATTTATCTTTCTTTTTCTTCTAAAACTTGATTTCTGTGCCCTTTTCCAAGGCAAAAACAATCAAACAAAAGCCAGTTTCTTGGTCTTAAACTTTGAAAGTTTTGACCTTGGTTAATGTAGACTGATGGAGGGAAAATATCATTGTGTTACAAGCGTAAGAATTGGGGGAAACATCTAGAGATAGTACTTGCTTACTGCTTAGTAATATAAGCCAACCATATATATTTGTATTTTCAGTTTTGCTTAATGTTTATTGCACTAATGTAGTGCAAGCTTTGAGGGAATGTACAGTTTTCAACTCTATGCTTAGTTCTAAGCACAATATCAAACACAAAGAATACCCATTATGTATATTTTGATTGAATTATTTCAGATTCTCCTAAATGGTTTCTCTGCCATAAGCCCTGTTTTGTCTTCAGCCCAGAGAGAACACTTCATACTCAATGTTCTTTCTGTATGAATATATATTATTAGGCATCTATTTCAAACATGTATAAGATTTCATATTGCTATAAAAGTTCCAGTGTATTTTCCATGATTTTAGAAATTATGTCTCAACTGCTTTCTCCATATATTAAACAGAATCTTCCTTCAATGCTAGTTGCCCCCTGTAGCACCATGAATGTATTTCATCATTGTATTTATTCAGCTGATTATAATTGCTTATTTAGTTTTTTATTTTTTCTATAAGAACGTGTTTGCATAAATTATATCCTCAGAACCTTCTTCAGTCTGAGGACTAAGAAGACAACAAATAAATATTTCTTAATTAAACTGATAAATCAATCCAGTTGTACTATTGCACTTTCACAAAACAATAGATTTTTCAATGGTAAAATTAATTTGTCTGCCCATTTGTTTATCATGTAGTGGTATATAACTTGGGTTTTATTTTCCAAGGATTGTGCTAGTGATAATTGTCATTTACTTACTGTTTTTATCTATACTCTTTTCCCTTATATATGAATAGCAGCCTCTACTAGTTGAAGAATGGCTGTTAAAAAATCTAAGATACTGTCAATTGTATTACAAATAAGAAAAAACACAATATATAGTACTAGCATACAGGCACAAATTAAGTTCAGAAATCAATATTTTATACCCCCATAGGTTTAGGGACATCAATAATTTTATTTTTAATGCATCATGAAAATGTGAGTTATTATAACTCAGTGATTAACAATACAACTAAATTGCATATATAAAATCCAGAATTTATTTCAAGTATCCTGAATTAATAAAAAAAAGAAGTAATCTTGTAATACATGCCATGAAAAATGCTGCAAATACTTTCCAATAATTGTGCATTATTTAAAAGAGTCCAGTGTTGTTTATTGCATATTTTACATTATTCTAATTGTTCAAATAATTCAAATAATAAACTATATTCTTCCTTTTCTACCTAATTGGAAGTTGTGAGCAGGCAGCATGTGCTATACAATATGGTCATTTTAAAATAATCAGGTTGTACAAAGAGGGTTAATCATTCATCATGCACTTATGATATCATAGGCTATCACAACAACGTATTTGATTTTATTGTCTAACTATTCAGAGAGTAAAGAAACAACAGTGTCTGTTATTATAACCTAGACTATAATACATGTTCAGTTACTCTGTTTTTTCTATTTTGTTGGAGCTTATGGTATGCCATTGGCTTATCTGGAAATATATTAGGAAAAATTTCAATTGAAATTGAATGTTTCGATGGGAAACTCCTGGAACCACTTTCATACTGAAATTGGGCAAACCGTTTGTTTGTTTGTTTGTTTGTTTGTTTCTAATAAAAAAAAACCTCTTTTCCACACACGATTCTTTATTCACCCAGGAGAATATCTATGGCATATAGATTGAAGTCTATAGAAATAAGTTCCTAAGAAACACCATTGCAATAAAATATACAAATATCTTTCGACTAATTAAAAGTTATTTGATTTTTTAAATCTCCATTTTAGTCAATCTTCTCATTATTATATTTTTACCATCACACTGAGGCTATAAAGAAAATAAAATAATCTGAGTCTTTTTAAAGATATTATGTCTTAATTTTGGAATGCACAAATCTAATTATGATCACCTTCCCTCAGTTATGATACATTAGACAAAATAACACAACCCAAAACCTGGCAAAATTAGTAGTTGGGGGGGGTGGTTACTGCAAGAGACCATATCTTGCTAGTATGGTCTAAACTATAGTTAGGGCTAGGTATAAGACTTGAGAATAGCTGATGTGTCCCTTAATTTTATAGTGTCAGTGGAAAGTAAGTAATGAGAGGTTTGCATGCATGTGGAAGATTCTCAGGTTGTAGAAGATAACACATTTTTCTCATCTGCTTTGTTTGCTCTAGTGTTTCCTTCTACTTGGTAATGGTGCCATTCAGGGCACATGTGGCAATGTTTACACACACACACACTGGTTTATGCAACCACACCAAATTTAGTAGCTCTGTGATAGTTTTACAGACCCTACAGAACTCTATATCATCCTGACTCAATGCATTCCCTTTGGGAACTGAACAATTTACTTTTCTTCTTTTATATAATTCATTTATTTAGAATTTAACACTTTCCTCTTATTTAATGTTTATTCTGCTATGTAAACAACTCCACATACTTCCCCAGTTCTTTTTCTCTAAGGTGGAATTAAATTATGTATTGTTCTATCCCAGCATGTTCTTTATTCATTGTCATATTTCTAATTTAACTATAATTTTATTAACATGAAGAGAGGGTCTCACTTCCATGGCAACCAGGAGAAGGGCCTGGACAGTATAATCTCATTTATATTACATAATCTATTTAGTCATACTTAAACTCTAAAACTGTGGCTCATCTTACTCTTGTAATGACAACAGTGCAGACACTCTGCAGTGAGCAATGTCCTTGCACTGGTTTTATCTGGTAAGGGTGAGAATAAAAGTGGGAATTAAGCAGAAAAATATTTATATATTTTTTTTAATTTATTTTTTATTTATTTTCAGCATAGCAGTATTCTTTATTTTTGCACCACATCCAGTGCTCCATGCAATCCGTACCCTCTATAATACCCACCACCTGGTACTCCAACCTCCCACCTCCCACCCCTTCAAAACCCTCAGATTGTTTTTCAGAGTCCATCATCTCTCATGGTTCACCTCCCCTTCCAATTTCCCCCAACTCCCTTCTCCTCTCTAACTCCCCATGTCCTCCATGCTATTTGTTATGCTCCACAAATAAGTGAAACCATATGATAATTGACTCTCTCTGCTTGACTGATTTCACTCAGCATAATCTCTTCCAGTACTGCCCATGTTGCTACAAAAGTTGGGTATTCATCCTTTCTGATGGAGGCATAATACTCCATAGTGTATATGGACCACTTCTTATTTATTCTTTCGTCCATTGAAGGGCATCTTCACAGTTTGGCAACCATGGCATCACTGCTATAAACATTGGGGTACAGATGGCCCTTCTTTTCACTACATCTGTATCTTTAGGGTAAATACCCAGTAGTGCAATTGCTGGCCCATAATGCAGTTCTATTTTTAACATTTTGAGGAACCTCCATGCTGTTTTCCAGAGTGGTTGCACCAGCTTGCATTCCCACCAACAGTGTAGGAGGGTTCCCCTTTCTCCACATCCTCGCCAGCATCTGTCATTTCCTGACTTGTTGGTTTTAGCCATTCTGACTGGTGTGAGGTGATATCTCATTGTGGTTTTGATCTGATGCTGAGTGATATGGAGCACTTTTTCATGTGTCTGTTGGCCATCTGGATGTCTTCTTTGCAGAAATGTCTGTTAATGTCCTCTGCCCATTTCTTGATTGGATTATTTGTTCTTTGGGTGTTGAGTTTGCTAAGTTCTTTATAGATTTTGGACACTAGTCCTTTATCTGCTCCCTGATATGAAGAAGTGGTGATGCAACATGGGGGCTTAAGTGGGTAGGAGAAAAATAAATGAAACAAGATGGGATTGGGAAAGAGACAAACCATAAGTGACTCTTAATCTCACAAAACAAACTGAGGGTTTCTGGGGGGAGGGGGGTTGGGAGAAGGGAGGTGGGGTTATGGACATTGGGGGGGGGGTGTGCTTTGGTGAGTGCTGTGGGGTGTGTGGACCTGGCGATTCATGGGCCTATACCCCTGGGGATAAAAATATATGTTTATAAAAAATAAAAAATTTTAAAATATTCCAATAAGTTACAATCTGAGGTGAGGACACTAAAGGATCTTAAAGCATGAATGTAGTGATTCTAGTCTTTTTGTTTCAAAATGTAGTGGTAATTGGGGTCCAATGATGATCACTTCAGAGACACAGTATCAGTAAACCTGAAAACTCTGGCTATGTCCCTTTCCACAGCATTTATTTAATATGATAATGAACTGGAAGTCCCTTTTGGAAAGAAGAGGAGAAAAACCTAAAGTATGTATTTCTTAGCTATGGTTAGAGCTCAAGGGGCTCTGAGTCTGTTAGCTGCTTATATCTGGAAAATCAGAGAAACTACTAACATTCTATTGTAGATAAAGTAGACAGGATGTACAACAGATCTAAACTGCCTTTCCTATTTTGTTTGTTCATTTTAAAGTCATTATAAAAATCTATCAAGATCTTAGTAGACCCAATTATAATTCAGTACTTGGGACATCATGATGATCCTTACCAGTTAAGTCATTATTTTTATCACTTAGTCTCTGTTGACCATTTGAGTATCATGCTCATCATGGCTCAGTATTTAAGAACAGACATTTAACCACTGCTTCTTCAGGATCTAATTCTTCTAAATATATAAAATTTATAAGGATGTACCTAAATAATTTTTTAATCAGGTGAACCATTGATTTTATATCCCCCATTTAAGGCAAATACTTCATGGTATTTATGTGAGATATAAAATGTACATAATGATATGATATAAAGTCATAGGCCCAACTCGCTTATTGCAGCCATTTAAAGAAAATGGAATGTATTTAAAATGAACCTTTTATTGGAGAAGGGACAAGATGGCAGAGAAGTAGGAAACCCTGTTTCAACCTGTCCCCTAAAGTGAGTTAATTATCTACTAGAACACTAGGAACACCCATGGAACCAGCCTGAGATGGACAATTTTATACACTTCTGGATCTCTATGGGAATAGAAGACACCAGTGGACAGGTAAAGAATACTGGGAATGATCAGACTGATATTGAAGGATAAACAGAAGGGGAAGGGAACCATGAGAAGCAAACCATTGGAAAGTAATATTCCAATATGAAAGTGTTCTGTGATAGGGGCCAACATTGACTTGGAGTCTAGTTTAAAGCACTCAAAAAGAGCAAAATATCTTAAAGGGCAACTGGTGGAATCAGGTGGTTATGGCCAGAGGCTTAAGCACATGGACCCAGGATGGCCACCTCCAGAGACCACCCCAGCCAGAGAGAGTGTGGCGGCAGAGACTCCAGTTCCTGGCCCCAGAGTTGTGAGGCTTAAGGGCCTCTGGTGGGCACTCTCTAGAACCACAGCGTTTTGCACTCTGCAATCACTACTATGTGACCAAGGTCTGAACCGCGCTCCCCACTGATGACTGACAGTCATTCGTGCAAGTGCTAGCTGGTGGTCTCTAGGACCAACTGAGAGTCTGAAGACTCCCAGCCTGGACTTGAAAGAATTACCCCAGACAGCAGTACCCGCCAAGGCAGCCACTGGAAGAGGGCTCCTTGGACCATTACCGCTTGTGGTTTTGGCTTGGGGGAGCAGGGACAGGCTGGCGCTTCAGGCAACCCCAGAGATGGTGGCTGGGGATGTGCACTGCCTGTCAGAGGTTGCATGGCTCAGAAAGGTTTGCAGAGGCAGAGTCTGTGTGTTCTGGACCACCCAGAGAGGAGCAGGCTGAGGCTTCTCTCTGAGACTGGAGGTCTGGGTGCAGTTTGCTTTCCACTTAACTCTCAAAAAGCCACTAAAAGCTGTCAAAGAACAAAAACCTCAGAGAACCCATTTCCACAGAGCCCAGCCCTTGATAGGGAGCAGGAGGACTCAACCCAAGAAAGACTGGCTGAAAAACAACTTGGCAGACCCCCTCCCCCAGAGAGCCAGCCAAACAAACGAGAAGAAAACCAACACAGAGTCCCCATAAAACTGTAAAACCCAAGTACAAGGGGAAAACAATGTATTAAGCTCTTGGTATTGCCCTAAAACCTGTATATTTCATAGATACAACTTTTATTTTTAATTCTTTTTCATTATTCTTACTCTGTTTATTTTTTTAACCTACTTATCATTACAACTAGAAGTTTAATACAACATATTCCATAATAACCTTTTAATATGAACTTTTTTCATACATATACGTATATTTTTCTTTTTTCTTTTCTAATTCATTTTTTAAGTACACATATAGATATAAGCTTCAAGGTAATCTTCTTTCCCTAATCAATACTATCCCTAAATATAAACCAGTTTTAATCTCCCTTTATCTCTGGAAAGTTGAGTCCTTTAACAAAGATATCAAGATACACCCAGGAAGAATCAAAATAACCTTCCTTGCCCACACTGAGGATTTATAACAGCCTCCTAGCTTTTTCTTCCGTGTTTCTATGTATTTGTTTTTGTTCTGGTATTATATAAATCTCACCCTTGGCGTTCATTTTGGCTGATTTTTTTTTCTTGTCATTTTTTTTTCAAGATTTTATTTATTTATTTGACAGAGAGAGATCATAAGTAGGCAGAGAGGCAGGCAGAGAGAGAGAGAGAGGAGGAAGCAGGCTCCTTGCTGAGCAGAGAGCCCGATGTGGGACTCGATCCCAGGACCCTGAGATCATGACCTGAGCCGATGGCAGTGGCTTAACCCACTGAGCCACCCAGGCGCCCCTTTTCTTGTTATTTAATTTTGTTGTTCTTTTTGTTTGTCCATTTTTATTTGTATATCTTATAAATTTTACCTTTGAGGCCCATTTTAGCTGGATCTTCTGTTTTGTTTTGTTTTTCTTTCCTTTTTTCTTTTCTGTTTCTCTCTTTCTCTCTCTCATTTTTCCATTTTTCTTTCTTTTTGGTGGTGACTTCCAAATGTTCAGAGGCGTTCCAGGGTGTGCCTTGCCTGGATCACAGTTGACATATTCAGCAATATATCCTCTCAACCACCCCCCACCAAAATGACCAAGAAGAGAAAAAACAACAGAGGCAAAATGTACAGACTGTGTCCTCTCCATCAGAGCTATTGGATATGGACATAAACAGTCTGTTGGAAAGGGAATTCAGTGTAACAGTTATCCAGGCAATGGCTAGATTGGAGAAAGCCATTAGTGACAACATGGAATTGAAGTGGGCAGAAATAAAAGCTTCCCAGGAAGAAGTTAAAAATGCTGTCAGTGAGATCCAATCTAATCTAAATATTCTAACATCTAGGGTAACTGAGGCAGAAGGTAGAATTAGTGACATAGAGGGCAAACTGATAAAGAATAAGGATCAGGAGGAGGCCTGGAACAAAGAGCACAGAAGCCATGAAATCAGAATTAGGGAAATAAATGACACCGTGAAATGTTCCAATGTCAGAGTTACTGGGATCCCTGAGGGGGAAGAGAAAGAAAGACTAGAAGATATAGTTGAACAAAATCTCCATGAAAATTTTTGCAATCTGGGAAATGGAACCAGCGTTCACATCCTAAAGGCAGAAAGATCACCCCCCAAGATCAATGAATTTAGAAAGACCTTGAGACACTTGATTGTTAAACTGATGAATTATAATATTAGACGAGAGCTTTTGAGAGGGGCTAGGGGGAAGATTAGGTACAGAGGAAGGTCCATCAGAATAATGTCAGACCTGTCCACAGAAACCTGGCACACTAAATGAGAGAACATGCAGCCAAGAATACTTTACCCAGCAAGGTTTACATTCAAAATAGATGGAGAAATAAAGAGCTTCCAGGACTGGCAGGGTTTAAAAGAGTATATGACCACCAAGCCGGCACTACAAGAAATATTAAGAAAGGTTCTATAAAAGAAGAAAGAACCCAAAAGTGTCATAGAACAGAAATTTACAGAGACAACTTATAGAAACAAGGAATTCACAGGCGATAGATGGCAATAAAAACATCTTTCAATAATCACTCTTGACATGAACCACCTAAACACTCCCATAAAACAGCACAGAGTTGCAGATTGTATAAAACAATAGGACCCATCCATATGTTGTCTACAAGAGACCCATTTGGAACCTAAGGATACATCCAGACTATAAGTGAAAGGATGAAGAAGCTTGTCATATCAGATAAATTAGATTTTAAACTAAAGACTGTAGTCAGAGACAAAGAAGGACACTGCATAATTCTTAAAAGATCTATCCACCAAAAAGATCTAACAACTGTAAATATTTATGCCCCCAATATGGGAGCAGCCAACTACATAAGAAATCTGTTAATCAAGATAAGGAATCATAATGATATGAATACAATAATAGTAGGGGATCTTAACATGCCTTTCTCAGTAATAGACAGATTATCCAAACAGAAAATCAATAAAGAAATAAAGAAACAAGAGCATTGAATGACACATTGTACCAGATGGACCTCATAGATATATACATAACATTCCACCCTAAAACAAAGAACATTCATTCTTCTTGAGTGCACATGGAGCTTTCTCAGGAATAGACCATATATTGGGTAATAAATCAGGGCTCAATCAATACCAAAAGATTGAGATTATTCCTGCATATTCTCAGGCCACAGTGCTTTGAAACTGGAACTTAATCATAAGAAAAAGTTTGGAAGGAATTTAAACACTTAGAAGCTGAAGACCACCCTGCTTATGAATGTTTGGATCAACAAGGAAATCAAAGAAGAACTTAAAACAATTCATGGAAAACAGTGAGAAAGAAGACACTTTGGTCCAAAACCTATGGGATACAGCGAAGGCAGTTCTAAGGGGAAAATATATAGCCATCCAAGCCTCCCCCCAAAATACTGAAAAATCCAGAATACACCAGCTCTCTTTACACCTTACAGAAATGGAGAATCAACAACAAATTAAGCCAACACCACACACAAGAAAAGAAATAATCATGATTAGAGCAGACATCAATGAGATAGAAACTAGGGATACAGTAGAACACATCAATAAAACTAGAGGATGATTTTTTGAAAGAATCAATAAGGTTGATAAACCATTAGCCAAATTAACTCAAAAGAAAAGAGAGAGGACCCAAATTAATAAAATTATGAATGAAAATGAAGAGATCACAACTAACACCAAGGAAATAGAAACAATCACCAGAAATTATTACCAACAGTTATATGACCATAATTAAGCAACCTAGACAAAATGGATGCATTCCTGGAAACCTATAAACTTCCAAAACTGAATCAGGAAGAAACTAACAACTTGAATAGACCAATATCTAGTAACGAGATTGAAGCAGTGATCAAAAAACCTCCCTAATAAACAAGATCCAGGAACTGATGAAGTACATGGAGAATTCTACCAAAAATTCAAAGCTGAAATAATACCTAATCTCCTGATGCTGTTCTACAAGATAGAAACAGAAGGAAAACACCCAGGCTCTTTTTATGAAGCCTGCATTACCCTGATCCCCAAACTAGGCAAAGACCCCGCCAAAAAGGAGAATTCCAGACCAATATCCCTGATGAATATGGATGCCAAGATTCTCAACAAGATCCTAGCTAATGGGATTCAACATTACATTAAAAAGATTATCTTAATCTCACAAAACAAACTGAGGGTTGCTGGGGGGAGGGTGTTTGGGAGAAGGGGGTGGGATTATGGACATTGGGGAGGGTATGTGCTTGGGTGAGTGCTGTGAAGTGTGTAAACCTGGTGATTCACAGACCTGTACCCCTGGGGATAAAAATATATGTTTATAAAAAATAAAAATTAATTAAAAAAAATTTGTATGGAACCAGAAGAGACCCTAAATTTCTAAGGAAATGTTGAAAAAGAAAAAGAAAACTGGGGGCATTTTGTTGTGTGATTTCAAGCTTTATGACAAAGCTGTGATCACCAAGGCAGCATGGTACTGGCACAAAAACAGACACATAGTCCAGTAGAACAGAGTAGAGAGCCCAGATATGGACCTGCAACTCTTTGGTCAAATAATCTTTGACAAAGCAGGACAAAATATATAGTGGAAAAAAGTCTCTTCAATAAACGGTGCTGGGAAAATTGGTCAGCTATGTGTAGAAGAATGAAACTGACCATTCTCTTACACCATACACAAAGATAAATTCAAAATGGATAAAGACCTCAATGTGAGTCAGGAATCTATCAAAATCCTAGGGAAGAGCATAAGTAGTAACCTCTTTGACAGCAGACACAGCAGCTTCTTTCAAGATATGTCTCCAAAGGCAAAGGAAACAAAAGCAAAAATGAACTTTTGGGACTTCATCAAGATTAAAAGGTTCTGCACAGCAAAAACAACAGTTAACAAAAAAAGAGGCAACTCACAGGATGAGAGAAGATATTTGCAATGACACTACAGACAAAGGGCTGATATCCAAGATCTATAAAGAACTACCCAAACTCAGCACACACAAAACAGATAATCACATTAAAAAATGGACTGAAGACATGAACACACACTTCTCCAAAGAAGACATACAAATGGCTAACAGACACATGAAAATATTTTCATCATCATTAGCCATCAGGGAGATTCAAGTCAAAACCACATTGAGATACCACCTTACACAATTTAGAATGGCCAAAATCAGCAAGACAGTAAACAACGTGTGTTGGAGAGGATGTGGAGAAAGGGGAACCCTGTTACACTGTTGGTGGGAATGCCAGTTGGTGCAGCCACTTTGGAAAACAGTGCAGAGATTCCTTAAGAAATTAAAAATAGAGCTACCCTATCATCCTGCAATTCCACTACTGGGTATTTACTGTAAAGATACAGATGTAGTGAAAAGAAGGCCCATCTGTACCCCAGCGTTCATAGCAACAATGGCCAAAGTCACCACACTGTGGAAAGAACCAAGGTGCCCTTCAACAGACTAATGGGTAAAGAAGATACAGTCCATATATACAATGTAGTATTATGTATTATTATTATCAGTATTTGGTAGTATCATCATCAGAAAGGATGAATACCCAACTTTTGTATCAGCATGGACGGGACTAGAAGAGATTATGCTGAGTGAAATAAGTCAAGCAGAGAGAGTCAATTATCATATGGTTTCACTTACTTGTGGAGCATAAGGAATAACAGAGAGGACATTGGGAGATGGAGAGAAGTGATTTGGGGGAAATGGGAGGGGAGACAAACCATGAGTGACTGTGTGTTTGGAGCACTGGGTGTGGTGCATAAACAATGAATTTCAGAACACTGAAAATAAAATAAAATTTGAAAAAATATATAAAATGCATCATTTACTAACGAACCACAGAATATTGGTTATTTTGTCATTATAAATAAGATAGTGCTTCCTTAAGAAATTTATATCATCAACAAACTAAATCTTAAATACACTTATTAATGTACAGTTGTGTAAGATGTCAGATATCATTGGTTCAAATAATCCCTCTGGAGCTGAGGAGTTAAGATGGCTGAATGGTAGGAAGACCTTATATTTGCCTCATGTCTAGAACACAGCTAGGTAAATATCAAATCATTCTGAATACCCAGGAAATTGATCTGAGCACTAAGAGAACAAGCTGTATAACTAGAGGGAGAAAAGAGGCCACATTGTGGAAGGAAGATACAAAGACTTGATTTGAAGAAAAGGATCACTGATGCCTTGGAGGAGATGGAACTCTGATCAGGAAGAGAGGAGAGAAAAAGAGAGAGAGTGAACCAAGTATAGGGCATTGCACAAGAAAAACACTTCACCAAAACCATGAACGGGGGAGAAGAGAGAGGCTGATTATTACTAGTATTCACAAGCAGTGGAACTCAAAGTCTAAAATTTTAGAAGTCTGTGCCATCAAGAGGTATGTCCTAGCAAGTGTAGAGGTGCTTCTCTGGAGGACAGTGTGGTATGAGGATCCCCTCAGTCATACTGGGAGAGACAATTCCCCTTCTTGGAGTGCATGTGGTACAGGTGGCCCTACCTCCCCAGGGACAAAAGAGTATGCATGCACCGTTGAACTGTTATATTTAACACATAAGCAGAGATGCCTGCTGAGGGAAGCTGACCTGGACACTGACTTCTTGCTGTGTATTATCATAAACTCCAAGACCCTGTGCATTCCTACAACTGGCTTTCTGTGATAAACCAGAACTAGCCACAAAGACACTCCCGTAGAAGGTCTCAGTCCCTGCAGTGTCCCTAAAATTTAGAGTTTTGAAATCCAGCCCACATGCCTGAGATAAAACACTAGAGTACTAAGCCAGCAAGCAGGCAGGCAAACAGCACAGAAACAGGGTGAAACCAGGGATCTGAGGGATGTCTGGGACTAATGAGGGTAAATTGTTCCCTCTTCTGTGAAGGCTTCCTGAAGAGGGAAAGTTGTGAACTTCCCTTGCCAGGGAGAGAGCCATCTGTAGGGATCGGCCTCATGGAGCATCACAATATCCCACAGTGGAAGTTTGAGCCTCTTACACCAAGCCCTCCCCACCCTGCACTCTGCAGGTTCTTCTGAGCTAGGGCAAGTATGCCTGAAGGTCAGAGCAGCAGCAGACCCTTCCACAAGAAGACCAGCACAAACCTTCCTCATTTACCAGGTCTAGTGACCATAGAATGCACAACACTTAAGCTTTAAGGGAAATAGGATCTAGTCTCTTTTAACAAGCAGACCAAAACCCACCTAATTAAAACTCGCCACACACTGGGCATGTTCTAAATGCTCCCCACTGCAAGCAAGAGGAAATCTGTACAAGACTTACCCAGGGGAAAGAGCAGCCAAAATACAATAGCAGAGTGCACACAGCATACATTAGCAACATTTTCTGAAGTACCAGTCCCTGGACAGTATACTATGTCTTCTTAATAAAGCCATTACTCTCAGGAGCAGGAAACATAACAGGCCTTACTAACACACAGAGAGCTAGACCAAATGCCAAGATGAAGGAATTCCCCCCAAAAGAAAGAACAACAAGTCATGGCCAGGGATATAATCAAAACAGATATGAGCAAGAAGCCCTAAACCAGATTTTAAAATAACATTCATAAATTTACTAGCTGGACTTGAGAAAGCATAGACGACACCAGGGAGTCCCTTACCACAGAGATAGAAGACCTAAAAAGTAGTGAAGCTGAAATAAAAAATGCTATAATCAAGATGAAAAACTAACTGGATATATTGACCACAAGTAATACAATGGCACAAAATTCATAACTGTCAATAACCACTCTGAATGTAAATGGACTAAATGCTCCAATCAAAAAACATAAGGTATCAGAATGAATAATAATAATAAAAAAAGACCCATCTATATGCTACCTATAAGAGGCTCATTTTAGACCCAAAGACACCTGCATATTGAGAGTGAAGGGATGGAAAAGCATTTATCATGCTAATGGACACCAAAAGAAAGCCAGAGTAGTCATGTTTATATCTGACAAACTAGATTTTAAACAAAAGACTGTAACAAGAGATGAAGAAGGGCACTATATAATAATAAAGAGATCTATCTAACAAGAATATCTAACAATGTAAATATGTATGACCCCAAATTGGAAGCACCCAAATATATAAATCAGTTAATATCAAACATAGAGACTCATTAATAACAATATAATAATAATAAGGGACTTTAACATCCTATTCGCAGCAATGGACAGATCCTCTAAGCAGAAATTCAACAAGGAAACTAGGGCTTTGAATGACATACTGGACTAGATGTACTTAACAGATATATTCAGAGGATTTCATCCTAAAGCAGCAGAATACACTTTCTTTTCAATTGCACATTGAACATTTTCCAGAATATATCACAAACTGGGTCACAAATCAGGCCTCAACAAGTACAAAAGAACTGACATCATACTATGTTTATTTTCAGACTAATAAGACTATGAAACTTGAAGTTAGTCACAAGAAAAACTTTGGAGAGACCACAAATACATGGAGATTAAAGAATATCCAACTAAAGAATGAATGGATTAACCAGGAAATTAAAGACAAAATGAAAAAAAAAAAATGCATGGAAGCCAATGAGAATGAAAACAGGATAGTCCAAAACATTTGGTATGCAGCAAAAGTGGTCATAAGAGGGAAGTATATTGAAATGTAGGCCTACTTCAAGAAGCAAGAAAAGTGTCAAATATACAAACTAATCTTATACCTAAAGGAGCTAGAAAAGGAAGAACAAATAGAGCCTAAATCCAGCAGAAGAAGGGAAATAATAAAGACTAGAGCAGAAACAAATGCTATGCAAAGAAGAAACAAAAAACAGTAGAACAGATCAATAAAACTAAGAGCTAGTTCTTTGAAAGAATTAATAAAATTGATATGCCCTAGCCAGATTTATCAAAAATAAAAGAGAAAGGACCCACATTAAAAAATATATATATATATCATGGGTACCTGGGTGGCTCAGAGGGTTAAAGCCTCTGCCTTCAGTTCAGGTCATGATCCTGGGGTCCTGGGATCGAGCCCTGCATCAGGCTCTCTGCTCAGTGGGGAGCCTGCTTCCCTCTCTCTTTCTCTGCCTACTTGTGATCTCTGTCTGTCAAATAAATAAATGAAATCTTTTTAAAAAATCACAAAGAAGAGTGATCACAACCAACACCACAGAAATACAAGCAATTATAAGATAATATTACTATGCCAAAAAATTGGGCAATCTTGAAGAAATGGATAACTTCCTAGAAACACACAAACTACCAAAACTGAAACAGGAAGATATAGAAAGTTTGATCAGAACCATAACCAGCAAAGAAAATTAATCACTAATAAAAAAATCTCCCAATAAATGGAAGTCCAGGGCCGGATGGGTCCCAAGGGCATTTCTACCAAATATTTAAAGTAGAGTTAATATCTATTCTCAAATTGTTCCAGTAAGTAGAAATGGAAGGAAAACTTCTAAACTCATTCTACAAAGCCAGCATTACCTGGATTCCAAAACCAGAAAAAGATGCGACTAAAAAGGGCAATTATAGGTCAATATCCCTGAGGATCATGGATGCAAAAATCCTCAACAAGTTACCAGCAAATAAAATTCAAACTACTTTAGAAGAATCATTCACCATGTCAAATAGGATTTATTCCTAGGCTACAAGGGTGGTTTAATATGCACAAACCAATTGTGATACATGAAGTTAATAAAAGAAAGGATATGATCCTTTCAATAGATGCAGAAAAAGCATTTGACAAATACAGCATTTATTGTTGATGAAAACAATAACAACGAGCAGATGAAGGGAACATACGTCGCATCATAAAGGCAATATATGAAAGACCTACAGCTAATATACCCTCAATAGGGGAAAAACTGAGAGCCTTTCCTCTAAAAAGTCAGGAACAAGACAGGGATGTCTACTTTCACAATTATTATTCAACATAGTACTGGAAGTCCTAGTCTCAGCAATAAGACAACAAAAGAAATAAAAAGCATCCAAATCAGCAAAAAAGAAGTCAAACTTTCTTGATATGCTGATGACATGATACTCTATGTAGAAAACACAGACTTTAAAAAATTGCTAGAATTTATACATGAATTCAGCAAAGTTGCAAGTTACAAAATCAACGTAGAGAAATTCCTATACACCAATAATGAAGCAGCAGAAAGCTAAACCAAGGAATCAATCCCATTAACAATTACACCCCAAACCATAAGATAGCTAGGACCAAAAAGGTAAAAGATTTGTACTCTGAAAACTAAAGAAAATTTGTGAAAGAAATCAAAGATGACACAAACATGTCATGCTCATGAATTGGAAAAACAAATATTGTTAAAATGCCCATACTAACAAAAGCAGTCTACACATTTAAAGCAATCCCTATCAAAATACCACAGCATTTTTTACAGAGCTAGAACAAACAATCCTAAAATTTGTATGTAGCCACAAAAGACCCCAAATAGACAAAGTAATCTTGAAAAAAAACAAGCCTGGAGGCATCACAATTCCTGGTTTCAAGCTATATTACAAAGCTGTAGTCATTGAGACAGTATGCTACTGGCACAAAAACAAACAAACAAAAACAAACAAACAAACAAACAAACAAAACAAAACAAAACAGACATAGGGATGAATGGAACAGAACAAAAAACCCAGAAGTGCACCCGCAATTACATAGTCAACTAATCTTCCACAAAGCAGGAAAGAATATCCAGAGAAAAAAAGACAATCTATTCAACAAACGGTGTTAGGAAAGGTAGACAGCTACATGCAAAAGAATGAAACTGGACCACTTTCTTACACTGTACACAAAAATAAATTAAAAATGGATCAAAGACCTAAATGTAAGATAAGAAACTTTCAAAATCATAGAGGAGAACATAGGCAGTAACCTCTTTGACATCAGCTATAGCAACTTCTTACCAGACATGCTGCTGGAGGCAAGAGAAACAAAAGCAAAATGAGCTATTGGGACATCATCAAGATAGAAAGCTTCTGGTGCACCTGGGTGGCTCAGTTGGTTAAGCATCTGTGATTCAGCTCAGGTCATGATTCTAGGGTCCTGGGATTGAGCACCCTGCTCAGCGGGGAGTCTGCTTCTCCCTTTCCTTCTGCCCCTCCCCTCCTTGTGCTCGCTCTGTCTCTCTCTCTCTCTCCTCCTCCCTCCCTCTCAAATAAATAAATAAATAAATAAAATATTTTTAAAAAGATAGAAAGCTTCTGTGCAGTGAAGGAAAAAATGAACAAAACTAAAAGGAAACCTTCAGAATGGGAGAAGATATTTGCAAATGACATATCTGATAAAGAGTTAGTATCCAAAATCTATAAAGAACCTATCAAAATCAAAACCCCAAAAACAACCCAATTAGGAAAGGGACAGAAGACATTATTAGACAGCTTACAGACACATGAAAAGATGCTAATATTATTCATAAATCAGGGAAATACAAATCTAAACCACAGTGAGATACCTCGAATCTGTCAGAATGGCTAAAATTAACAACACAGGAAACAACAGGTGTTGGTGAGGATGTGGAAAGGAGAACCCTCTTATACTGTTGGTAGGAATGCAAACTGGTACAGCCACTCTGAAAAAAAAAGTACTGAGGTTCCTCAAAAAGTTAACAATAGAACTACCCTATAATTCAGCCATTACACTACTAGGTATTTACCCAACAGTTACAAAAATATGGATTTGAAGGGATACATACACCCTGATGTTTATAGCAGCATTATCAACAATAGACAAATTGTGGAAAGATTCTGAACATCCATCAACTGATGAATGGATAAAGATGAGGTGGCAGACACAGACACACAGACACACACACACACACACACACACACACACACACACACAGGAATATTACTCAGCCATCAAAAAGAATGAAATCTTGCCATTTTCAACAACATGAATGGAGCTAGAGAGTCTTATGCTAAGTGAAATAAGTCAGTCACAGAAAGACTAATGCCATATGATTTCACTCATATGTGGAATGTAAGAAACAAATAAGATCAACATAAGGGAATTGGAGAAAAAAAGAAGACAGGTAGGCAAACCATAAGTGACTCTTAACTCTAGAGAAAAAACTGAGGGTTCTGGAAGGGATGTGGTTGGAAGATGGGCTAATTGGGTGATGGGTTTCAGGAGGGCATTTGTTGTGATGAGCTCCGTGTGTTATATGTTAGTGATGAATCATTAAATTCTATTCCTGAAACCAATATTACACTATATGTTAACTAAATAGAATTTAAATAAAAACTTCAAAAAATTCACATAAAGCATAATGTTGCACTTCATTTAGATCAATAATCAGAAATATGGACTGAAATTTTTGAGTACTATCACTGATACCAATTAGTATTTCTACTGAAAATTCCCTAAAATTTATACATGTTGCAAAGCAGTAACCTAAAAGAGCAAAGGTTACCCACAGAAATACAGCCACAATTAATTCAGGCATCCACTAAAGCTTTCATAGTGGCACATATTCAGCAAGGATAAAACTAACCATAATGTTTTTTACCAAATAAATTTTAGAACACAGAAGTCTGGGTTGAAACCTGAATACAGTTACTTACTGTGAAACTGGACAAGTTGCCTACACCTCAGGCACTTCACTTTTTTCATGTATAAAATAGATATGTGTATGCTATTTACTTCCTATTGCTTATGTGAGAATTAAATGAGTTAACGCATAAAAATGGTTACAATATTGCTTAGTGTGTAATAAGCTCTCAATACATGTTACTTATCTTATCAGTTGGAAGAGTAGTATGTTGTGCCTTTTGTTTTCATAAATTAAAATTTCTTTATGAACAATAATATCTATGATACCTGCACTGAGAAAAAACCCACTAACAAATGGATGGATGCCCTGAAGCTGAGTTTCTGCTAAACAGGTAGGCTAGTCCCATCAATCTAAGGAACTTATGAATCATTTCTTCTAAATTTGAAATATAATAGACCTGTCAGACTGGACTGAAAAAGTTTACATTTCCTTTTCAAAATCTTAGCTTTTCTCCAAGCAATAAACTCACTGAAAGCAAACAAATTCTTCACAAATCTATTCAACCTAAAAAGTGTGCTTGAGTGTATATATGGGAAACAGAAAAAGGAGGAGATAGAGTATAAAGTTAATATAGAATGAAACCAACAAAAAGAGACAAGGAGAAAAATATTTCCAAAATTAAGTTCTTGGAAGATTTTAGCATGAGGTTTATAATGTATTTATTTTCTTTAGGTTAGAATTAGTTCTTCTTCACTGCGTTTACATAGTAGAAAATATTTGATATTTCCATAAAGCAGATCTTAATGATTTTATATCCTAATATCATATGCTCAAAATATTATTTATTCTTAGGTATTTTCATGTAATTATAAACATGACACTCAAGCTGATTTATAGCAAATATTGAGAAATTAATGTGAGTTAACTAGTCCAGAAATAAAGGGAAAATTATGATTAAAGTTCATCAACCAGCCCAACACACAGCAGTTTAACAATCCTTTGTTGATCCACTTCATCATCATCTTTAAACACTTTTTAAGTTTGAGCATGTATACTACACTTTCTGGGAAATTCACTAAGAAAATATAAAAAAGATAAAATTCACTGTTTTTCTCTAAAAATAATAGCACACAGTAACACCAAATGTAGAAGTAAAAAATCTTTCATTGTCATTATGTTTGCTTTCTAACTTAATTCTCATTGACCGTAACTCTCTACATGCACAGAAATCCCCTTAGGTCAGAGACTATTCGTTGACCCCAAATTACTCTAACAGCAAAATGACTCATTCCTCTCTCAGTTATAAGTGTCAGAGAACTAGGAGTTTTTCCTCTGAATACCTCCTTCTCGCCCAACTTCTAAACATTAAGTCTTCTATCAAGTCCCAGAAAAGGGAGAAGCATAAAATATTTGAATCAATAATGGATAAAGTCTTATCAAATCTGATAAGATTTGACCTCCCAGAAAGGATGATACAAAGATCAAGAGTTATAGAAAATGAAATAGGAAACAAATTAACAATGGAGAAAATCAATGGCATCAAATTTTAGAAAGATCTAAAATTGCTAAACAAACTCATAAAGATAAAAGAGAACAAAATTATCAAAATTAGAAATGAAAGAAGGGGCATAACTGCTGATTCTGTGTATGTTATGAAATCAGTATGGGAATATGTGGTATTACTGGTCACAGGGATTTTGTTCCAGATGAACCAAAGATTTGGAAGCCTGAGGTGAGAAAGGGGAGACATAGTTTATTGAATAGCTCTAGACTGCTTTGTGCATATGTAAATTTGGCTTTGATTGACATTTTTTATTGACAGCTGGTGGTTGTATTACATTTTGGCTTCTGCACATGTGACTCTCCACGATGCATTTTCTTATAATTACATTTATTTACGTATTATACATTTATGAGTGCCTAATGAGCTTTTGTTGTGACCTTTAAAGCTGTACCCTTTGTGATCAGCTCACTTCTACAAGTCATGTTGGGGCTTTTGAAACAGCCCTGTGGCTAGGGCTTTCCCCTTGTGTTAGCCCTTAGAGGTGGCTCTGAAGGTGTGAAGATGTGGCTCTTAACTCTCGGGGTTGGCACTGAGGATGTGGCCAGCATCTGCTTTATCTCTCCTTGCTCATGCCTAACTAACTGCCTAACAGCAGACCAGCACTATGCCAATAAAGATTACAACCTTGATGACAAATTTAAATTGCTTAGTAGATGCAAATTACAAGAGTTGATAAAAAAGAATATATATCTGAATTGCTTTTTTTATTAGAAAAATGATACTTAAAATTAGAGTTTTTTTCTCAAAAAGAAAATTCCAGTCCCACATGTGTTCACTCCATCAAATATTTAAGGAAAAAAATTGTATCAATCCCATGAAACTCTTTCAGAATTCAGAATGGAAACAAATGCTTGTCAATTTATTCTGTGAAACCAGTATTACTTTGATTTTCAAACTAGATAAGGACATCACAGAACAACAACAACAACAAAATATATATATATATATACACACACACATACACACACACACCCCAATATACTTCTTGAACACAGACACAAATACACAAATGAGGATAAAATTTTTATCTGGCTATCTCTCCATTCCCTGTTAAAAATCATGAAATTTAAATTTGTAATGAACATTTGCCTTTATACCAAATGCCTTCTTATTGGCACCAGAGACTGGGGGAGTTTTCGGCCCTGAGACTACAACCAAGAGCAGGTGCCAGGTTTTTGACTGCACCACAAGAAACAATTCAAGGCCAAGTCGGAGTGAAACATAGCTGAAGTTTTATTGAAAAGCAAAAGTGTACAGTGTGCCTGAGTGGCTCAGTCTGTTAAGCCTCTGCCTTGGGCTCCGGTCATCTGGGATCGAGCCCCACATGGGGCTCCCTGCTCAGTGAGAAGCCTGCATCTCCCTCTCCCTCTGCTCCTCTCCCTGCTTGTGCTCTCTCTCTCCCTGTCAAATAAATAAAATCTTAAAAAAAAAAAATGCAGAAGTACACACTCCAGGTTAGGGACTGGGGTGCCGACACACTCAACAATTGACCTGAGTTGCCTGGGATGAACGTTGGATTCTGAATATTACAGGCAGTTATAATGAAGGGGTGGAATATTTATGTAGGGTTTGGGGAACTGGCAGGGACTTCCAAGAACTTTGTATATCATTAGGCCTGCTCAATGGTAGTCACTAGGCACAGGCAGTCTGATTTTATCTACTAGAAGTCCTGTAGCGGCCCCCAGTGGAGGGATGATGACGTGCACCTCACGCAACATATGTAGCTTCTCCTAGCAACAAGTATCCTGTTACTCAACAGGTGTTATGTCAGTTCCCTGTTCCTTGTCCTTCCTTCTGCAGTTGCCCAACATTTCTCTATTCTACCAGCCTCATTCTGAAGTTTTATATGTATATTACTTTTTAAATTTTTAAATTACTTTTTAAAAGATTTTATTTGAGAGAGAGTGTGAGCTGAAGGAGAGAGAGAAAGAATCTGAAGCAGACTCTGCATTGAACACAGAACCGTGGGTCTTGATCCCAGAACAGGGAGATCAGGACCCCAGCCAAAAACAAGAATCAATCACTTAATGCACTGAGCCACCTGTATATTCCTTTTTAAGAGACTCTATTTTATATATTCATTTGCCTCACAATTATTTATTTAGAAATTATCTCTAAATTGTAGTGACTTTATTTATCATGAATTGAACAACGTCTTTTATGTTGTCAACTATGTATCACTTAATACAGGCTCTCATTTGTAAATATGAATTATTAATTGCTGATGTTTAGTTGTCAATTGCTTTTTGAGCCTAGTGTAACTGAAACTGAATAGTGGTATTAAACTATATTCTGAGAAAAGAATTCCTAATATTATTTTGGAAATAAAATGAAAATATTTCAATGATTAAATGAATAGTAAAACATTTAAAAACCAATTTATCGATAAAAATCACTTGATATTAGTAAAAATAATATCAAGTTATCTAATTACAACTAATTCCATAGATGTCAGATTTTCCCAGAAGGAAAAAAACCTAATACTGATATCATGTATGTGATATATTTATTCCCTCTGAGAACTAGGAAAAAAAAAATCCCCCCCAAATCGTTCTTTGCTATACCTGTGCTGATAAACCATATGTAAGAAAGAAGCTATAATGATAATATATCAATGTTATTTTCATTTTCCAAACTTTGAACGTTTGGACTGTCCTATTAAGGACTTAGAGGAAGTTTTCTACAGTAATAAATATAAACATAATGAGCAAAACTTTCTACCTTGAACAAGTCTTAACAACACCTTGGCAAGATTGTAAACTTCTAACATATGGTTCATTTACATGAAGAGCATCTTGGCAGAAAGTTTTTAAATATCTAAGCCTCAAAGATGAGAAGACAAACATCCTGGCCCACGAGGTGATTAATACCATTGTAGACAACCATGATTGATTGCCCAGAACACGTTCTTCTGTCAAATTTCTCCTGGTAAAAACTCAGTGCAAATAAAACTTTTTTTTTTTTAAGTCATTTTGAATATTTTAACAGCTTCATTTCCTTGGGTAAAATGATTAGTGCATTATAATTAGCATATATCCTTGGGTTGACTATCATGAAAATAAAGTTAGTGTACACTTGCAGAATATAAACTACTATAATTTAATTCTATTTTGTTTCTTTTATTTAGTACTTTACAGAGATGTATTCTTATGTCAAAATGTAAAAGACAATGTAAATGCTAGCAAATACACAGATTCACCCATAAAAATCTTGAAAAATGTATATGTTCTAATTAAGAAATTTATTGAATCATGGCTAGAAATTACTAATTGTCATTGACAAATAAATCCCTGATTTCTATATGATACAGTATCTTAACTTTCACTATACTTTAAACTTTTGAACGTTAATTATATATTTGCCTATGACATTGAATATATCAGATCTTTCCATTATATCTGCAGAAGTGCATTTGTTTCAATTTATAATGCTAAAATCACAGGGGCACCTGGGTGGCTCAGTTGATTAAGTATCAGTCTTCAGCTCAGGTCATGATCCCACAGTCCTATGATAGAGCCCTGCATGGGGGGGGGGGTCCCTGCTCAGCAGGGAGTCTGCTTCTCTCTCTCTCTGCCCCTCCTTACTCCCACTTGGGTTATCTCTCTCTCACTCTCTCTTGAATAAAAAAAAAATCTTGGGGTGCCTGGATGGCTCAGTGGGTTAAAGCCTCTGCCTTCAGCTCAGGTCCTGATCCCAGGGTCCTGGGATCGAACCCCACATTGGGCTCTCTGCTCAGCAGGGAGCCTGCTTCTTCCTCTCTCTCTGTGCCTGCCTCTCTGCCTACTTGTGATCTCTGTTTGTCCAAAAAAAATAATAAACAAATAAATCTTAAAAAAAACTTTAAAAATATAATCTTAAAATCACAGAAATAATTGTTTCTCAATATTTGCTCATAAATTTTGGGTTTTTTTTTTTTCAAAATTATATCAACCAGCTCTCAAATTATCTACCTTGTTCTTTATATCAATCTATGTCTGTATCTGTATCTATCTCAAATACATAAAGACTAACATCAAACATCTAAGAATGAACTTATTTAATCTTTACAAAGTAATATGAATATATATATACATAATCTGCCAGTGTAAATCACCCCATAATATAATTTCTCCATGTAAGATGTTATGATAAGAGATGAAGAGAGCATTCATATAAAATCAGTTTTGAATCCTTGATTCTCTAATATACTGTTGGAAGAAGTAGTCATATAAACAGATAAAATAATAGAGTGTGACTTGCATGGTTTTGGGTAAAGGATAAGCTGCTGCAACAAGAATGAAAAAAAACCAAATACACAAGCTTAAACCAGATTCATCTATTTTCTCTCTCCTGTAACACTTCAGAGACAAGCAATCAAAGAAGACAGAAAAGTTGTGTTTTCCTCAGTATATGGCTTTCATCTCTGACTCCCAGGTCATTCCAGTTGCCACTATCTCTAATTTCAGAGGTCGTAGAGAATGACAAATATGCAGAAGAAGAATAATATGTAAATATCTACTTGTGGCTGTAATTCACAGAGAAGGCCAAAATCCATTTAAAGTTTCTTTTTGAAGTTTATATCAAGTGAAAGCTGTTCATTTGTAGGATGGAACTTCAAGAAACTCAGGCAAAGGTGAACTTTTGGAGACTTAAGACTAGAGTAGATATTTTTGTTGCTAAACAATACAGGTGAGGTAGTGGATGGATATCAAGGTCTTCCAAAATAGAATGACTTTTATGAACAGACCAGGTTTTCCTCTGAAATTCCAGAAGCTTCATATTGTGTGTAGAAGAACCATAGCACTAAACTAAGGACAAAAATGACTAGCCCTAAGCAAGTCTAAAGCAAAACTAGATAGTGTCAAACCGATCCACCTAGAAACTCTGCCTGCCAGAAAAAAAGAAACAAATAAACTTGTCTGTGAAGATGATAATGTTATCCAGACTCAACATAAATTTCATTTATGCAGATTCCTCAAACATACAATTCTTATTAAAATACATGACCAAATAATCAAAAATAGAAATTAAACAGAAAATAAAAACATAACTAAAGGTGGATCAGATATTTGTGTAATTAAACATATACCTTCAAATAACTAACAATATGATCAAAAAAGGAGAAAATGATAACGTTTATTTCTGTAGATCAGTTATCACATTTATATTTATTGTTACATCAGACCTTTTTAGTGTTAATTTTGTAATTATGTTTACTTAATTTTATAATATTACACATGAAATTTTGATATTTAATAACCATGCTACTTTATTTTTCATCTTTTACAATATTCTCCATGAGTGCTTTTATAATTTTGATTATTTTGTTCCTTCTGATATATAGGTATTCTGATACTTTTCTTGGTAATGTATATATTCCTTTTAATCTCTATTTCTTTGTTTTTCAGTTTAATTTTTTTAAAAGATTTTATTTATTTATTTGACAGACAGAGATCACAAGCAGGTAGAGAGGCAGGCAGAGAGAGAGAGAGGAGGAAGCAGGCTCCCCGCTGAGCAGAGAGCCCGATGTGGGACTCGATCCCAGGACCCTGAGATCATGACCTGAGCCAAAGGCAGAGGCTTAACCCTCTGAGCTACCCAGGCACCCTTTCAGTTTAATTTTATTTATGGCTCCATGCTGGAAATTTTTAGAGATGCTAGTGCTGACATTCCCATTTATCTTCTCACTAAGTACTCAACTGGTGTTAATATAATCATGACTTTAATTTCTTTATATTTAGTATGCTTATTCTGTTTATTTCCATATAAGAATAGATTCAGTGCCCATCCAAAGAGCTTTCCATACTCAGTTACACAGCTCCCAAATTATTTATTTTTATTCATTATGTATTTGGTTGTATTTAGAAAGTTTCATGTTTGTTAAATCCCCCGAATCATTTTAAGATTAGATAATTTTATACTTCCTTAACATGAGAAAAATTTCATCGAACTCATCTCACAGCTAGAGCAAAACTTGGGTGCTAGGAAACGGTCAAAATCTTGTATAAAGAATGGCTTGAAACAAATGTGTTTGAACAGAGTTTGTGAACATTTAGTGAATTCTATAAGTCTATTTCATGTATTGCAATCCAGCTGGTCATGGAGATGGATTAAAAGAGCTGTGTATACATGTCTATAATAATTCTGCATTTGCTAGCTCTATATGGGATCTTGATCATGTCAGTCAGTAAGGAAATGCTTCCACACTGTGTTGTATAAAACTCTAAGGCCATATTTTTGTTCATATTGCTTGGTTTAAAGTTTCAATAACTTTTATTTTCAACACTGTCAATAAATTTCACATTGTAAGTAACATTTATTAAAATCAATTTAGAATAAAAAAAGACCTGTATATAACCAGGCATACGGTGTCCTTATCCTTCCCACTGAATTTGAATTAAATAGAAAAACAAAATCTTCTACTTCAACAAAATTACTAAGAAGATTTAAGTCAGAGACGTCTGGATGGCTCAGTTAGTTAAATGTCTGCCTTCAGCTCAGGTCATGATCTTAGAGTCCTGGGATTGAGCCCCACACTGGACTCCTTGCTCAGCAAGAAGCCTGCTTCTCCCTCTGCCTGCCATTTTCCATGCTTGTGCTTTCTTTCTGACAAGTAAACTTAAAAAAAAAAAAAAAGGTAAAAAAAAAAAATTAAGTCAGTTGTTAAAGATATAGAAAGGCCAGAATCTCTGTTTGTCTTTGTCACTGCACTTGCAAGATATGATGGGGTAAAAGAAATAATTTAGAAAAATGACAGAGCATGTAGTCTTAACTTACAATACAAAATAAGGTTCCATGAAATAGCTTGCATTTAAAAAGAATATTTGGATACTAATAGTTTTATGGGACTAGCGCCCATTATTTCATCAGATTCAGAAATAGTTATAACCCTCAAATGTTTTTTAAAAAATCTCTCTTTAGGATTCCATTTGTGTAATATGAGTGCATACTAACTTCTGCTGCTTCTGAAACAAAGCTTATACAATCCATTTGTATTAGAAATACAATTGGACCAGAGGTGGAAACACAGAAGTGTGATTTTGAAGTGTTGTGCTAAACATTCTACAAACTCAGCTATGTAATTATGAGCAGTTAGACCCTCTAGCAAGAAGGCACCATAACCATGTTGTGCTTTTCTAGTTTTCACTTAATGAATTACTGAATGTGATAACAGGGTGCCCAGTGCAGTGCTAATTGGATGCAATGTTTTCAGTGGTGCATTGACATTTTTGGGAAAATGTGTGTAATAAAGGTATCTGCCTTAGACTTGAGACTTTCTGCTTCGGAAGACACATGATTTTGGAGCCCTTTCTTTTCTAATATAATACATGTTCAATTTTTATCTTACGTGTGTGTGTTTAGTACCCAGGATTATTTGATAAACTTTTTCCTTCTACTTTTCTATTTTTTTCCCTTAATTTATTTTAAGCTTTTATTAAAACCAAAACAGAAATCAGGACAAGGACATCTCCTCTGCCAATTCCTTTTGGAAAAAAATTATTATACTTTAAATTACATCTAGAAGGCCTCACTGAACAGGGAGGTAAGTTCATGAATGACTGATTAATGTGGAAGCTGGTACTCTGGAGAACATATTGTAATACCAAGCAGATTGGAAAATGTGTGCTGAATTATTGTTATGGTAATTATTCTCCACTGAATTTATCTTAGTGTTAAAAAGTAATAATAAAAATCTTGAATAGGTAGAATAATTACACTTAACTGCTGTAATTAATAAATTAATTTTAGAAAATGATTCATATCAAGAATGACTGAAATTTAAAAACCCTCTGTGCTCACACTTTATACAAAGTTTTATCAAATTGTGCTTAAATTATTATTAAAGAGAATATTTTTCTGACAAGTTTTTTTGTATCTTAGTTTTGATTTTCTAACTACCTGATTTTAATATCTAATCAATATGTTCATATTATAAGGATGTGCAAAACAAATACATTTTTAGGAACAGTTACCCTCATTCACAGGGACAGTCATGATTTACTGTGTGTCCTCAGACACACACACACATACACATCAATGAAAACACATGCACAAGCTACTTGATATATGCCACATAAAACCACTTCCATAGATGGATTTGATTACTTATCACCAAAGCTCATAAAAACTTCATGAAGACTGCTCTAACTAGAACTTAATACTAATCTTTATGCTTATTATCCAAAATTCCATGGTAATTTTGGATAGAATTCATAAAATATTTAAGAAGACATTATAGTCAATTTCTTTTGATTCAAAAATTTATTTAAGAATATTTTTAAGAACTTCCATGTAACTTACTTTAAACATTAATTTGTACATATTTCTTAAAATTTCCCCAAGTGCTGTAGGAATTTGAGCCGGACAACTGCTAAGAAGGCTATGAGGTATAATAGGTGCTGCACTGGTGAGGAATGAGAAGGTTCTGTTCTGCATCTATCATTAGATTTCTCAGAATCATCATTTTGTTTCTATAAAATCTATCAAACTGCATACTGCATAAATATTTTATTATGTTATAGTAAACACATATAATAATTTGTGAACAGATATTTTGAAAATATTAAATTATATTAAAAATTTAAGAAACATTATCATATTATTATAGTCACACATTTCTAAATTTAACATGTGAAACAGGTACAATCTCAGGAACAATGGAAAAGAGCATTTATTGACTAAAGTCCAAGTACTGCTTCAGTATAATTTTTTAATCCAGTAAATAATGATGCCATTATTTATGTCCAGGGCCAAACGGAGTGTCTGGATTATTAACACAGCTTTACTCCCTTCTTCCCTTTCTCCTTCCCTCTCTATCTTGTTATATTCTTCTTTACTTTTCTTCCTTTCTTTCTTTCTCTCTTTCTTTCTTTTTTCTTTTTCTTTCTTCTTTTTCTTCTTTCTTTCTCTCATCTTTTTTTTTTTATTTTTAAGATTTTATTTATTTGTCAAAGAGAGAGAGGGAGAGAGAGCACAAGCAGGGAAGCAGCAGGCAGAGGGAGCAGCAGGCTCCCTGCTGAGAAAGGAGCTGATTGTGGGGCTCTATCCCAGAAACCTGGGATCATGACCTGAGCCAAAGGCAGACACTTAACTGACTGAGCCACCCAGGTATCCCTGTATTTGGGACTTTTTTTCATTCACTTTTTTCCCTGCCAATTAAAATTCCAACACTACGCTGTGTTCTATCATTCACTGTTAAGATCTGACAAGTTTATGTATCTGAGAATAATGATTGCTGAACTGAAAGTGAAAATATGCTAAATACCAGTTTAATTTCCATTGAAAATAATGCTTCCCTTGCCTTTAAAAGAGAAATGTTTCTTTATTTTCTTGAAGCTATATATTTTCAATTAGACTTGAAAATGAATGTAAAATAGGAAAAAAAGTTTACAGTGAAGGGTATCCAATAGAAAACTAGCAACTACATAATTAGTGAATCCTCATTCAACACAGTTTCATGTATTTTATTTACTTACATCCATTCCTAACATGGATAGGCACTAAATACCCAGAGTGTTAAGGAAAGAAATTAGTCCTATTGGAGAAGATCCCATTGAATGTTAATATAATTGCTTATTTCATAACAGGCATAAATTAAAGTAACCTTATTCCTGGTCTTCCCTCTCTAATGTGGATAGCATCTAGTGGCAATGCATGCCAAGTACAGACAGACTTAGGCACTGCATCTGTGATATAGGCAGAGACCAACTATTTTCATGGTTAATTCTTTAACAAATACATTTGGCATGGCTAAATTCAACAACATGCACTATCTCCTCTTTGTTTTATTAAAAATATTGTGGGACAGATAGCCAAACTTTCTGGCTTTTGCTTATATTGAGTAAATTACTAAGATTCCAGATTCACACTAAAGCAAAAGCTGATGACCATAAGTCAACTTCACATCCTATTTCTCCAGGGCTAATTTTACTGTTTGCACTTTTCCATTCTGAACATAAAAGTTTTTCATCATCAAAACATAGTTTTCTAATTCATCTAAAACTTCTCAATTGTTACCTTCCTGAATTTATAATAGCTATTTTAACCAAAGATAATTGGCAAATTATTTCCTGTATTTCTTATTTCCTGTCTACTTTTAACTGATATTTTTGCCCCAAATTTCAAACAAGGCACAATGTATTCCATTTTGGAACCCCAAAAATTAAGCATCATATATATATATATTTTTAAAGATTTTATTTATTTATTCGACAGAGAGAGATCACAAGTAGGCAGAGAGGAAGGCAGAGAGAGAGGAGGAAGCAGGCTCCCCGCTGAGCAGAGAGCCCGATGCGGGACTCCATCCCAGGACCCTGAGATCATGACCTGAGCCGAAGGCAGCGGCTTAACCCACTGAGCCACCCAGGTGCCCAAGCATGATATATTTAAAGATAACTTTATATAGGTAAATTTTGCCAAATAACATTAAAATAAAATAGTGATCTTAATTTTTGACAATTGACAAGAAAGGAAGTTGAAAGTTGCCTGATTTGTCTAGTGGCTTCATTATTTTTCTTTTTTCATTTTTTAATTTAATTTAATTTTCTTCAGTGTTCCAAAATTCATTGTTTATACACCACACCCAGTGCTCCATGCAATACATGCCCTTCTTAATATCCACCACCAGGCTCATCCAAGACCCCACTCCCACCCCTCCAAAACCCTCAGTTTGTTTATCAGAGTCCATAGTATCTCATGGTTTGTCTCCCCCTCCAATTTCCCTTATCTCACCTCTCCTTTCCATCCCCCAATGTCCTCCGTGTTATTCCTTATGCTCCACAAGTAAGTGAAACCATATGATAATTGACTCTCTCTGCTTGACTTATTTCACTCAGTATAGTCTTTTCCAGTACTATTCATGTTGATATAAAAGTTGGGTATTCATCCTTTCTGTTAGAGGCATTATAACCCATTGTATATATGAACCACATTTTCTTTATCCATTCATCTGTTGAAGGCCACCTTGGTTCTTTCCAGTTTGGTGACTATGGCCATTGCTGCTATGAACCTTGGGGTACAGATGGGTCTTCTTTTCACTATATCTATATCTTTGGGATAAATACCCAGTAGTGGAATTGCAGGATGATAGGGTAGCTCTATTTTTAATTTCTTAAGGAATCTCGACACTGTTTTCCAAAGTGGCTGCACCAACTGGCATTCCTACCAACAGTGTAACAGGGTTCCCCTCTCTCCACATCCTTTCAAACACTTGTTGTTTACTGTCTTGTTAATTTTGGACATTCTAACTGGTGTAAGGTGGTATTTCAATGTGTTTTTTATTTGAATCTCCCTGATGGCTAATGATGATGAACATGTTTTCACGTGTCTGTTAGCCATTTGTATGTCTGTCTTCTTTGGAGAAGTGTATGTTCATGTCTTCAGCCCATTTTTTGAGGTGATTATCTGTTTTTTGTGTGCTGATTCTGAGAAGTTCTTTATAGATCTTGGATAGCCCTTTGTCTGTAGTGTCATTTATGAATATCTTTTCCCATTCTGTGGATTTAAATAGAAGATGCTCCCCTCCTGAATGCATACACACCCAAACAAATGAAGGCACCTGGGAAGGCAGAATAGTAGTTATAATTGTAAACAACCTAGAAAATTACCAGTCTGACATTTCTTCTCACTCCATTCTAGAATGTACCATAATTGAAAGTAGAATCCTGAGACATCTTTTGACTGTTTGAAAATGAAAGATTTATGCAATCCAATCATTCCAACTTAGTCCTAGTAATAGGGGTGGAAGAGGGGATAATACTTTCAGCCTTTATTTATTTTGTCATAACAGCATTTTATCTTATCCTCCTACTTGGAATCTTAGCTCCTGCTTCAAAGAAAATTGGGATTTACAATATGAGAGTTTAAATTCAGAGAAATGACTTGGGACATGTTCACTCCAATGAGGCACTATGTATTCAAATATACAATGTGCCAGTCCTTTGTTTGATCTTCTACTTTTTAAAAATATTTTATTTATTCTTTTGACGGAGAAAGAGAGAGAGAGAGACCACAAGTAGGCAGAGCAGCAGGCAGAGAGAGAGGAAAGGAAGCAGGCTCCCTGCTGAACAAGGAGTCTGATGCAGGGCTCAGTCCCAGGACCCTGGGACCATGGGACCATGACCTGAGCTGAAGGCAGAGGCTTAACCCACTGAGCCACCTAGGCGCCCCAATATTCTACTTTCTCTTACCTACTGTTGAGGGACTGGCTGACCACAGTAGCTCTCTGGCAGTCTCTGAAAGTTCTTTTTCCTATATGACTAGCTGGATGGTGATAAAATCCTTGGAAATTATTTATCATAATGGAAATCCAAACAGTACTTGCTTCAGTTAAAAAAAAAATTAACAAAAGAATTTATTGGTTTATGTAGCAAAAAGTAGTGCTTTAGATACAGTAAGTCCAAAGTCCCAATAATGTTCTAAGAGTTCTGTCATGGATACATTATCTCCTTGTTTCCTAGATGGCACTCAGTTTGGTTAATGAGCCCATCAAAAAGAGAAAGGCTTTTTTAAAAACTGTGGTGAAAAGTCTCTGGTAAAATGCTGGCCCAGCTTTGGTCCATTTCTAAAGCACTTACACTGGGTGTTAGGCTACTATGGTTGACCATGCCTAGATGTGATGTTCACCATTTCACTAAATGTCATATAGCACAGCCTCAGCCATATCTTGTGTGATAAGTAGGACAAATGAACGAGGAATTAAGCATCCAATTGTATCATTTAATTATTTCTGTTTAATAAAGCACTTGAATACCTAGCATCATAAAAATATTATATATTATTTCTTACAAGGGTATGGATATTTAGGTGATTCTACTAGTCTTGGCTCCATTCAGCTGTTTTTTTTTTTTTTTTTTAAGATTTAATTTATTTATTTGACAGAGAGAGACAACACAAGTAGGCAGAGTGCAAGAGGTAGAATCAGGCTTCCTCCCAAGCAGTAGCCCGATGTGGGGATTGATCCCAATGACCTTAGCTGAAAGCAGGTGCTTAACCAACTGAGCCACCGAGGTGCCCCTGGATTCAGCCATCTTATCTAAGTGTGTTCTTATGTCTGCACTTACTGGTTAAATTGAGTGGAGCTGGGTCATGTAAGATGGCCTTAGGTGTCAGGACTTGGTTCTGCTTCATGTTGTATCTTGTCTTCCAATAGTCTGAGTTTGTTCTCATGACAGAGGCAGGAGTTTAAAAGTTTGAGAGTGGGAAGCACATAAGACTCTTGAGATATAGGTTCAGAATTGACTTGTCAGATATATTGCATTCTATTGGCGAGGCCTTCATTCAAGATTGGAGAATTTTTGTCTTTTGATTGAAGGAGCTTCAAAGTCACAGTGCGAAAGTCATAGATGGAGGAGTTGCTGGAAAAATGGGAATATTAATGCAATTAATCTTAAATATCAAGAAAGGGAGAAAAAGTAATGCTGGGCAGGCAATTTAATAAAGTTTGAAAGTGTCTTTATTTTGTCTTCATTTTTGGACTGTAGCTTTAGCGTCAAAGATCATGCCTGAGCCTTTGGTCTCAGGCTCATGGCTAACTCAACTTTAAGAAGCTTCACACTGAATTCTTCCTAAAAAAATAATGACACCTCAAAGATTATAAAACAGCATCTCATTTCTCATTTGTTTTCTTTTTCTTGCCTATTATCTCCCTGAAGAACCATACTAGGAGTATATATTTTTCAGAGAAGATGTGGACATTCCTTTGTTAGAGGCCATTAATAATCAAAACCCAAGTCTAATTTCTAACAGTGGTTGAAATATGAATCCCTGACACTGTTGAGACTCTACAATTTATCCGAGACTTTTTAGAAAAGTGGCTCTTTTAATCCTCAAACTCAGTAAACTGTAATTTATTTTTGATAGTCCCATTTTTCAAGTAAGAAGATGAATCTTCCCAATTAATCTAAGTGAATTGTGGAATACTTTGAGGAGGATCAGCTTACCAACACTTCTTTGTGAAACAGAGTGAGTGACTACTAACATATAGAAGAATAACAATGTTATTGGGGTGAAAATTTAAACAAGTTTTTCTCTCCATGACTTAAAATAGAGTTAGTGTTAGTAGAATCTCAGTGCCTCAGGAAGAGTGAGGTCCAAAGGGCACGTGTTTTAAATTTAAGAAATTCCCTTCCAACATTGTTCTTCTTCTTCTTTTTTTTTTTTTAAATCTATTTATATATTTGACAGAGAGAGAGAGAGAGAGAGAGATCACAAGTAGGCAGAGAGGCAGGCGGAGAGAGAGGAGAAACCAGACTCCCCGCCGAGCAGAGCCCGATACAGGGCTTGATCCCAGGACCCTGAGACCATGACCTGAGCCAAAGGCAGAGGCTTTAACCCATTGAGCCACCCAGGTGCCCCTCCAACATTGTTCTTAACATGACTGTTAGGGCATTGATATTTACCAGTAAGTTCATCTGTTCATATTTTCTTATGTTCACATGTTCATATATGTTCATATATCTTCTTTTTAGAGAGAGGAGGGGGGTCAGAGGGAGAGAGACTATCAAGCAGGCTATATGCCCAGCACGTGTGGGAGATCATGACCTGAGCTGAAACTCAGAGTCTAATGCTTAACTGACTGAACCGCCCAGGTGCCCCTGCAAGTTCATAGATTTTCTTTTTTTATTATTATTATGTTCAGTTAGCCACTGTATATTACATCATTAGATGTAGTGTTCAGTGATTCATTAGTTGCATAAAACACCCAGTGCTCCTCTCAACACTCCTCTCAACTCCCTTCAACCCTTCTTAAGGGTAAAGGGCCACCCTGCCCTAGACAGGTGGGGTGGGTCTTGTGGGGTGGGTGTCATTAAAATAACCACCTGTGGCCAACAAAGACTAACCAGCCCCTAAAAAGGAAGTAAGCCTCTGAAGATGTAAACAATAGAGATGTTAAAAGGATTCACATTCCCGCTGTTAGCTATCTTTTTAATTTTTTCTTTTTTATTTGACAGAGAGGGATCACAAGTAGGCAGAGGGGCAGACAGAGAGGGAGAGGGGAAAGCAGGCTTCCCGCCGAGTAGAGAGCCTGATGTGGGGCTTGATCCCAGCACCCTGAGATCTTGACCTAAGCCAAAGGCAGAGGCTTAACCCACTGAGCTACCCAGGTGCCCCCCTCCACGTTAGCTATCTATAAAAGACCAACACTAAAGGCCCTCATTGGCAACCCTGTCGAGATCCCTCTCACTCTTGAGAGCTTTTTCTGCATCTTCACTTAATAAATTTCTATTGCTTCGCTCATCAAAAAAAAAATATATATATATAGATAGATAGATAGATAGATATAGATATCTATATCTATATATATCTATAGATATAGATATGGTCTGGAAATGTGATACAATTAAGATTCTTATTAATTTAGAAAATAATTATTAAATAATATTAATTTAGAAAATAGAATTTGTTTCAATATATCATTGTATTATTTCTTTGAACAAAGTAAACAGCATCATATTTAATTATATAAGAATAGAGGAAGCGTGAATATCAGTGTAGGGACAACTGGTGTTATGCATTTTCTTACTACTTTAAAAGGATATTAAGAAAATTTATTAATGAGTTCATAAGAAAAAAGGGATACCTTAAAGGCCATGATGTTGGTAACTCCAGCTCCTACTTCAACACTTTCTGTGTAGTAACAGATTTGATTTATGCCGATATCCAAAGTACAAAAGAAAATTCTTAATAACTTTAATTCTTAAAGGCTTTACTTTGTATGTTTAATCCAACATATAAATTATTATTTGTAATAACTTTATTTAGCTTAACATCTCAACTGAATGTGTTAATGACATTTTTCATGTGTTAACATTTTTCAATGTTAATGACATTTTTCCCACTAAAGAAGATAATAATTGGTAAAATTTGGGAAATACATGCCATTGGAGGAAACCTTGTGTTTATTCTTACTCAATATTATAGCATAATCCAAACAGACCACCATTTTATTTACAGAGCACTAACAAGTAAAAATTGACTTCTTGGATGATTGTTCATTATTAACATGCTAGCTGGTGTGCAAAAAAGATGGCCTAAATGTCTCATTGCAAGTGTGTTTTTGTTTTTGTTCTTTTTAAGATTTTATTTATTTATTTGACAGACAGAGATCACAAGTAGACAGAGAGGCAGGCAGAGAGAGAAAGGGGGAAGCAGGCTCCCCGCTGAGCAGAGAGCCCCATGTGGGGCTCAATCCCAGGACCCTGAGGTCATGACCTGAGCTGAAGGCAGAGGCTTAAACCACTGAGCCACCCAGGCACCCCCCTAAATGTCTCCTTGGAGAGAAGAGGAGGTCTTATCCTAGCAACAAAGAGTACCAAAGTAAGCCATTTTATAGTGGCTTTAATTCACTCTCTAGCCATATAATTCTATAAATCAGAGGGTTAATTTACTGTGTGCAATAAATTTGCTCACCCAAAGATTCAGGTCCATAAATTTATTAAATTATATTTACATATTTCCATTGAGGTGTAAATTGTGTATTACAGAAGAAGCTGAGACAACTCATACTTCTGCCTTCCATGAAACCCAAAATGCAATGCAGAGTAATTAAAATTAAAAAACACAAGAATAACAGATTGAAAGATTTAAATAATGATGGGATTAAAAAGTTACTAATTACCTCTTATGTAATTTATTTCTTGTCTCTACGTACATATTTTATTTCATATTCTAAGTAATTTGGCATCCTGAAAACATTTTTTAATTTTTTTTTAAAGATACCTGGTAATTCAGACATCACTGCAATTTGGTTTCTGAACACTTTCTGATAAGTAAAAGAAATGTAACATTCTACAGAAAAGAGCAAAATGTTTTGCATCCACTTTTCTGGATAGTTCAGGTAAACAGATTTAATTTTATTTTTGATGGGGAAATTTTTGTTAATTGCATAGACTTCAATTCTACCTTTGACATACCATATATAGATGGAACCTAAAGACGCATTTCATGTAAGGCTGAAATTACTATTGTATGACCAAACAAACAAACAAACAAACAAAATACTTACAGAAATAGATTCACTCTTTGCAGCTACTAAATTATACTGACTGTATTTGATAAGAAGTATACAAAGCTCCCTCAGTTTTCTGAACTTCTGTTCCTGTTTTAACAAGTCTGCATCAGCTCAAACCTCTGCCAACACATTATGATATAATGCTTCATACAGTAATACTTTTAGGAGTATAGAGACTTTCATGTTTTAGTTTTGATTAAAATCTGAAAATGTATCATGCAATATTGTTATATGGTAATGGGAAAAAGTTTGATTTATTTCTGGCCAGGAAAAATATATGTTAATTGCTTCTAAAGGCATCTTTTGAATGTTTATTGGCTAGTTTATTCAAAACCATTTATTACAAGAAACCATCAGGATAAGCATGCTTTATTTGAAGTTAAGTTAAAGTTAATTTTGTTTTAAAACTGGCTCAGTGCCCCTAACTATTGATATATTCAGTGTTGATATAATAAAATGAAATGTGTTTATCATTTCTCAGGCAAGTTTAAACAAAATGGAACATTTTAACTGTACTTGATTTTATCATTGTTAAGCTGATCAACCTTTCTTATCATACATAGACATAATGTTACATTCACTTTTTGAATAATGAGAAGAAAAAGATCACAAAGGAGGAGGAAGATGAAGGGGAGGAGGATGAGGCTAAAGAGGATAGTGGGAAGTAGGAGGAGAAAGAAAGAACAGCTATAAGAGATGAAGATAATTTAAAAGACATCACTTAGCTCTCAGTGCATTGAACACTAAATTTATACAACATACATTAAGTTAACACTGAGAATTAGAGAATTTTTTTTTAGTATAGAAGATTATTCAAGATTCACATCTCAATGAACTGTTTTGATATATGAGATTTTCCAGTTTGTGTTTTCTTTTTAAACCAATGAATATTTACTTCACCTTGCATACACAGATTCTGCCTTAGTGGTTCACAGTTTATAAATGTGTATGCAAAGGAAATGGAAAAGCTAGTCTATTATTAAGCTAACTTATTTCCAGCACTATGTCCCACACCTCAATTTTACTGTATTATTTTTAAATGAGTTTCATAGTTTTTTCCTTCACTTGTCATAAGTGAAATATGAAGTTATGCTATATGTCACTGGAGAGATAACATGATATCAATTTTTGTAACACCTGTATAAAATATTACATTTATATATAGTAAGAAGTGGGAAGATAATACATATTTATGTTCAATTATATTGATATCTCGATGTTTTTATTTCTTATGTGAAAGTCAGATCATTCTGACATTTATGATAAGGGTCAAAAAAATTGAAATGCCAATTCACTGAGATTATTTCACATATACAAATATAGTTTCAGTCCTATGCAGCTTTTCATTTTACAAAGAAATAAAGAGACTACCTGTTGGCAGACTTAATCTGGAATTAAGACTGATTAGTTTGCAAACTAAGAAAGATAATTTTTGTCCTTAAAAAATAATCATTATTTATTTTTCTCCCCACTATCACAATATTGTGACATCTCATGTGCTTGAGATTTTCTGGAGAAAGCTTCTACCCAAGTATATTTTAATCAGATATAAAGTTTTTATTTATTTTTATTTTGCACCCTCAAAGTACTATATCTGAGCTCTCTTTGTGCCAAGTGTAGCAAAACATGCAGCTCATAAGGTTATCCAGACCAAAGCAAAGCTGCAAATGCAACATACTGAAAAGAAGATATTAATTATCTACAGAAATTTCAAGTTTCTATTAGTTCTTTCCATCAAAATTCTGGTTTGTGAATTACCAAACCCTGACTTTTATCAAAAGCAATTATGAGCATCCATTCCACCATGACACTACAGAACCTAGGGAATAGGATCAAGCTTTTCAACTCATTCATGCAGTGCAGTAATTCACTCTTTATATTATAATTGCATAGGGATTGGAAAATGTGTGGCTAAATCTAACCTGACTCAAAAGAAGACCATAAAGTTGACTTTTAAGTATAAATTTAGACTCCCATACATAGATTTTTAAGGATGGTTTAACTGACATTTCTGAAAATCTAAAATTATTCCTTGTAAATTTAAAATATTTCACAAATACTTGAAAAGTTTTATCAAAATTTATGAAATTTGAATTGTTAGTATACATCTGGGGCATACAATGTTAAACTTTATATATAGGTCCTGATAAAGTAAGGCTTGTTATGATCTGAGAGTTGGATTCTCCTACCATATTATGAATAACTTATTAAATCTGCACAACTAAAAAGTGTATGTGGTAGTTTACTATTATCAGGCTTTGACAGATGATTTCTGTTATGATGTGGATTGTACCTATCTCAAAGACAAGTAGGGTCTCTGTATACTGACTCCTGCTCATAGTTTTCCACCTGCTTTCCCCAAATCAGTTGTTAATACATACTTATGTCTGGATACATATATCCACATTATTTCTGCAAAAGAAATAAGCTCACCACCTTGATCACCAAGAAAGGCCTTAAAGTTCACTGCAGTTTGACTAAGCTTAAGCCAAACTTATTTCTAACTAGAAGCCCCAGACTTCCCTTTGTTTCAAGCATTTACTTTAGAAAACTTGCAATTATAGATTCCTTTCTTGCATCAACTGCAATTACCAAACACATATGGCTTAATCACATTGATCACCCTTCCTCCAATGTCCTCCAGTACTCTTCACAGCATTTGAAAATCCCCTGCCTTTTGTTTCAGTGGAGTTGTGTTTAATATCTCTCCCCTATTGCAAGACAATTGCAATAGTCTTGACTCCCATTGTAATAGTCTCAAATGAAATATTTGTTGCCATTTTTAACAAGTGTTGAGTGCAGTTTTTTTTTTCTTTTATAGTCCCCTGGTTAAATTATTAACCTACATAATTCATGTATTATAAAAGAGTTATTTTATGCCATTAAGTTGTAGGGGCATTTTATTAAACAGCAATAGTAGTTAGAAAAATTCTTCTGCAAAAAGTACTAATGTAACATTTAGTTGAAAAAGAATAGAAATCCAAAACATGGGAAATAATACTGTTTCAATGAAAGTATTAGAAAAAGAAAAACTAAGATTGAAAAATTTAAATTGACCCTATTTACATTATACCATCATTGTTTTCCCCATTAAGCTTTAACTACATGAACCTGGCATCATTAATATCTGAATGAAGGAAACTTTACCTTCACTTGGTCAGCCACTGGACTGATGGTTACTGATAGAGAACATTCCTACCAGAGAAGATCAGAACTAATCAGATCCTCTGTCACAACTATTAATGGGAGCTGATCCTTAGTTGCTACCTAGCACCCCCACTCCACACCTCAGTCATAATCTCACTTAGTGAGAATTTCAAAATCCTCCAGTATCTCCAAGTTTTCCCTTTTCAATTTTCTCATATGTTACTTCCTTCTTTAATTCTTTCTTTACTTCTCAGAGTAAGTAAAAGCCATACAACCACCATAGTGTGTGATCATTTGTTATTTCATTTCTCTAGTTGCAATGAAAGAGATCAGATCATGACCTAAACTGAAATCAAGAGATGGATGCTTAACCTATTGAGCCACCAAGCACCCCAGTCCTCATCTTACAGTAAAGTATTGGTGAAGAGGTACTATATGGTGTCCACATTTATGAAAGAGTAAAAACTAAGGCTTTAACTAAGTAATAAAGCTAAGTAAGAAAAACTAATTTAAACCCAGATATTCTGACTCTGGGTTCCATGCTCCATTATATATTTAAAACTTTATATTTAAAGTTAAAACTGTATATTTAAAACAGTTGTAGAACCTCGGGTATATTCCATGTGCATATCACTAAACTTCAGTACAAAGAAATAAGGGAGTTTGAGATCAAATAAAAAGTCAAAGCAAGGTAAAAAGATAGGAAAGCCATGAGAGACTATGGACTCTTAAAAACAATCTGAGGGTTTTGAAGGTGTGGGGGGTGGGAGGTCGGGGTACCAGGTGGTGGGTATTATAGAGGGCACTGATTGCATGGAGCACTGGGTGTGGTGCAAAAATAATGAATACTGTTATGCTGAAAATAAATAAAAAATAGATTAAAAAAAAGATAGGAGAATAGAGGGAAAAAAGGGAGGAAAGAGGAAAGAAAGGGAAGTAAACAATCCAACCTTTTATCTGGGAGATCACATAAAATAAATGCAACTTCATATTAGTTTTCTCTGAGGCAATTTCCACCTTCTCCAGAAACAATATGTTATTGTACAAGAAAAAGCTTGAGTTTAGGCTTCAGGCCACTTTTTGTTCTGACTACCTTGTGTGAATACTGCCTTTGAAGCTGAACCAAGCCATGTTCCTTAGACTTCAGTGATATTCAGGATGAAGATGGAGTAATCCAGAATATAGTCTGACAATAGGAATTCAGGAAGAGTTTGTTTTATTATCTACCCTGAAAACCATTCTCTACCCAAATTCATTTATTCCTGAACCTTCCTTCAGTGTCCCTCACTGACTCAGGCTGCACCACTGAAATGTTCCTCTTGCCTCCACGGTAGCTCTTCCTGTGTTGGAATGCAGGATCCAGTAAGGAGCAAAGAAATCTTAGAAAATATTTTGGTTCATTTCAAATATGTGTGCAGCCCAAAAAATACAAATGTATTGGGTATGAAATACTGCTGAAAGTGAATATTATTTTGTAGTGCTTCTGTTTCACATGATGGCAAAAAGAAAGGCTATTAACTCTCTCAGGCCAAAAGCATACTACTCAATAAATCATTCCATAATTGTGTTAAGTTGTATTTAAGATTGTTATCCATCAAAGTACAGGTAAACTTCCTTTTTTTTTTTTTTTTTTTAAAGTCTGGGACGCTTAGCCAACTCCAGAGACTGATTCATTTAAATTTGATTGAACCGAAGGCTGAGATTTCCTTACCATACTATTCTGTATCAAATTCTGTCTTCTTTTAAAAAAAATAATAATTATAAAGTCAAAGAACACCAAAGCTAAATAGATTGGGAGACAGAATAAAACAACTGTTCTATGAAAAATGAAATAGGTTATTACTAATATGATAAAAGTTAAAAAAAATCTTAAAGAGTTCTCTACAGGTGCTAATTTTACTACTTGAGTGAAATTAATAAGACTCTCTATAAAACAGCAGGAGATCCTTAGATTACACGAGTAATCAGCAAGAAAATTTATTGTGGTTTCATGAAGCATAAAATGTTTGTGTAATATATGCAAAAGTGGCACTTTATTCTCTGCAGTGAACAATTCTCTGTCCTTATAATAGAAAAATATTTAATAGTTTGACACCTCTTGAGCCATAGTTTTTAAAAGTTGTTCAAGTGTGATTAATTTGACTCAATACAAAATAACAGTACAGCAATGCTGAATCATGTAAAACTATGGAAGAATCTTATACACTAATATAATTACATATAAAAGGGAAAATGTAAAAGGACATCTGGACTTTCTCTTTGAGATACAGGCCAAAGTCTAGAAGAATCCAGAGTACACATTTCTGTTTCAGAAAACATATGCATAATAAGTAATGAGGGAAGAATAAATAATCAGAAACTAACTAGAAAATAATTGATCTTAGACCTGGGAAGGAAGTGATACCTAGAATATCATATTTTCAGAGAGTATTAAAGCAGATAATAACTGACTTTAGACAATAAACTTCAGATTATGTATTTTACACTTAACTGAATTTAATCAAGTGCTATATTGTACTTTGTTCCATATTGCTGGAAAAAATAATATATATTTTTAATTAGGGTCTTTCCCCCCATATTTTCCTTGATTCAATGCATTAGTATACATAAATGTTCTTTGGATTGCATATGTTTAGGCATAGGGTATGGCTGCCTTTGGAGAGGACCCTAACCAGGTCAGGCATAGTCACATATTCAGTTCAATGCAGAGTAAATACTGCATGGTGAGTTTTGTTATTAGGTCCTTTCCTTATGAAAACAACCAAGATCCATCAAGAAAGATTTCAGTGTAAATGGTATACAAGGGAGTACCAGCATTGAGAATCCATCTGGGACTCCTCTTGCAGCTATAGTTTCAGAATAATTCTTAGGAATATAAAAATAGAGAATAGAGATGAACAAGAAAAAATAAGGGTCACAGCAAAATTTATAAACATTTTTAAAATTAAAGTACTCTATACATGCTGGAAGGAATACATACTGTTTGCAGATAACTGCTAAGAACATATTACATGCCAAACAATTTTCTAAGATGTTTTCATACTAACTTACATAATTAAAATACTAATAACTGCATGAAGTAGTTATGGTTATAGCCCCATTTTACAGATAAGGAAACTGAAGCACAAAAATCAATTGCCCAACATTTTATTTGGCATAGTCAGGATTTCAAGGAGTGTAATGGTTTTAAACCCTGGTCTCTTAACTAATAAAATATATTGCCTTTTATACAGTTCAGTAAAAGATATAGTGCTGGCTTCATTTAAAATATGTCTTATGAACAAATTATGTTCCTAGATCTATGTGTGACTTATTTTGAAACTTCTCAGATTCCTTTTCCCCTCCTTACTGCAAAATATTTTGTTTTGTCTCTTCATATTTTTCCAAGTGCCCCACTCTGATGCCCAACAAAGTGCATCATGTTACAGGGAGGATTTGATTATCTAAATTGCTAAATGATGGTAAAACTGGATACTTTTAAGTAAACCAGGAAGAGAATGTACCTGAGTGAGAGAACAAAGGTTCAAGTCATATAAGAACAAGTCATGACAATCAAATGGATATTTATTCTGGACTGAACTTCAAAATGCTTCTGATGAAGAAGGATGAAATAAAGTGAAAAATTGCCCTAATAACCTATCAATCATTTATGATAATACATGCTTCTCTGAGTTAAACTTCTATCTTTTTAATATGCATAATAGTATAGCTAACTAATAAATAATAGTTTGCCATTCATAACATAGATATGCTAAGTCTGTTTTCAATTATGATGAAAATTTTAATGTCCAACTTCTTTGTATAAAGTTCATTTGTTATTATTCATAAATATGTTTTGAATTTATGAATATTTGCCCATTGGAAGCATTCATTGACTTGTGACATTAAGTGGAATATTTTACATTTTTTTAACCAAGTGACTAAAAGCATCAATATAAAATAGTTAAGAATTTGAAGTTGAATTGAACTAGAGCTAAGCAAAAAAGGATTGAAAACAATGCAAACTCTAATATAATCTTCTAATCCAACTGCTTTCTCTAAAGTCATTTTTCGTTTCTATGTTAGAAACATAGCTAACCAGATCTTTTTGTATTGATGAATAACAGTGGATATATACTTTTAAGATCAATCAATTTATTTATTTATTTATTTGACAGAGAGTGAGAGTACAAGCATCGAGAGGGGGAGAGGGAGAAGCAGACTCCCTGGAGAGCAGGGAGCCTGGATACTGGGCTTGATCCCAGGACTCTGGGATGATGCAGCAGGCTCTTAACCAACTGAGCCACCCAGGTGTCCCCAGTGGATATTTTTCTATGTTCAGATCTACTATGTTATTGTGACTAAACTCAATCAAAGATAGTCATAAGCTTATGATAGCATACATATACCAATTCTGAAATATATAACATCTATCCTTTGTTTAGCCATACTGTAAAAACTATCTTCATCTATTTTCTTTCAGTTCAGTTGAAGTGTATTTTATTTGAGAAATAGTTTGCTACTCAGACTGGACCCTTAATTGTGAATTATGTCTACTCCTCAACTTTGAAGTTCTAGACCCATAATTTTATCACTCCATCTACGAATGATCATACTCTCAAGATACTAATTCTTATATCAATGCATTGATTCAAAATGGGATATAATTCCTGCATGATAAATGAATATTTTTGTTCATAGCCCTCCCTTCTATTGATAAACTTTACTCAAAGGACATATTTCTGAGTCAGAAAGAAACCTAGAATAAAAAATAGACAAGATGGGGCGCCTGGGTGTCTCAGTGGGTTAAAGCCTCTGCCTTCGGCTCAGGTCTTGATCCCGGGGTCCTGGGATCGAGCCCCACGTTGGGCTCTCTGCTCAGTGGGGGCCCTGCTTCCTCCTCTCTTTCTGCCTGCTTCCCTGCCTACTTGTGTTCCTTGTCTATCAAATAAATAAATAAAATCTTTCTTTTTTTTTTTTTTTAAAGACTTTATTTATTTATTTGACAGAGAGAGATCACAAGTAGGCAGAGAGGCAGGCAGAGAGAGAGGAGGAAGCAGACTCCCTGCTGAGCAGAGAGCCTGATGCGGGACTCGATCCCAGCACCCTGAGATCATGACCTGAGCCGAAGGCAGCGGCTTAACCCACTGAGCCACCCAGGCGCCCCAAAATAAATAAAATCTTTAAGAAAAAATAGACAAGATAAAAAATAGACAATATTTAAATATTATTAGAAGTACACCTAAAGGAGCTGGAAAAAGAACAAGAAAGAAACCCTAAGCCCAGCAGGAGAAGAGAAATCATAAAGATGAGAGCAGAAATCAATGAAATAAAAGCCAAAAAAACAATAGAACAAATCAATGAAACTAGGAGCTGGTTCTTTGAAAGAATTAATAAAATTGATAAACCCCTGGCCCGACTTATCAAAAAGAAAAGAGAAAGGACCCAAATAAATAAAATCATGAATGAAAGAGGAGAGATCACAACTAACACCAAAGAAATACAAACTATTATAAGAACATACTATGAGCAACTCTACGCCAATAAATTTGACAATCTGGAAGAAATAGATGCATTCCTAGAAACATATAAACTACCACAACTGAACCAGGAAGAAATAGAAAGCCTGAACAGACCCATAACCAGTAAGGAGATTGAAACAGTCATTAAAAATCTCCAAACAAACAAGAGCCCAGGGCCAGACGGCTTCCCGGGGGAATTCTACCAAACATTTAAAGAAGAACTAATTCCTATTCTCCTGAAACTGCTCCAAAAAATAAAAATGGAAGGAAAACTTCCAAACTCATTTTATGAGGCCAGCATCATCTTGATCCCAAAACCAGACAAGGATCCCACCAAAAAAGAGAGCTATAGACCAATATCCTTGATGAACAGAGAGGCAAAAATACTCAACAAAATACTAGCCACTAGGATTCAACAGTACATGAAAAAGATTATTCACCACAACCAAGTGGGATTTATTCCCAGGCTGCAAGGTTGGTTCAACATCCGCAAATCAGTCAATGTGATACAACACATCAATAAAAGAAAGAACAAGAACCATATGATACTCTCAATAGATGCTGAAAAAGCATTGACAAAGTACAGCATCCCTTCCTGATCAAAACTCTTCAAAGTGTAGGGTTAGAGGGCACATACCTCAATATCATCAAAGCCATCTATGAAAAACCCACCGCAAATATCATTCTCAATGGAGAAAAACTGAAAGCTTTTCCGCTAAGGTCAGGAACATGGCAGGGATGTCCATTATCACCACTGCTATTCAACATAGTACTAGAGGTCCTAGCCTCAGCAATCAGACAACAAAAGGAAATTAAAAGCATCCAAATTGGCAAAGAAGAAGTCAAATTATCACTCTTCGCAGATGATATGATACTATATGTGGAAAACCCAAAAGACTCCACTCCAAAACTGCTAGAACTTATACAGGAATTCAGTAAAGTGTCAGGATATCAAATCAATGCACAGAAATCAGTTGCATTTCTCTACACCAACAGCAAGACAGAAGAAAGAGAAATTAAGGAGTCAATCCCATTTACAATTGCACCCCAAACCATAAGATACCTAGGAATAAACCTAACCAAAGAGACACAGAATCTATACTCAGAAAACTATAAAGTACTCATGAAAGAAATTGAGGAAGACACAAAGAAATGGAAAAATGTTCCATGCTCCTGGATTGGAAGAATAAATATTGTGAAAATGTCTATGCTACCTAAAGCAATCTACACATTTAATGCAATTCCTATCAAAGTACCATCCATCTTTTTCAAAGAAATGGAACAAATAATGCTAAAATTTATATGGAACCAGAAAAGACCTCGAATAGCCAAAGGGATATTGAAAAAGAAAGCCAACGTTGGTGGCATCACAATTCCGGACTTCAAGCTCTATTACAAAGCTGTCATCATCAAGACAGCATGGTACTGGCACAAAAACAGACACATAGATCAATGGAACAGAATAGAGAGTCCAGAAATAGACCCTCAACTCTATGGTCAACTAATCTTCGACAAAGCAGGAAAGAATGTCCAATGGAAAAAAGAAAGCCTCTTCAATAAATGGTGCTGGGAAAATTGGACAGCCACATGCAGAAAAATGAAATTGGACCATTTCCTTACACCACACACAAAAATAGACTCAAAATGGATGAAGGACCTCAATGTGCGAAAGGAATCCATCAAAATCCTTGAGGAGAACACAGGCAGTAACCTCTTCGACCTCAGCCGCAGCAACATCTTCCTAGGAACAACGCCAAAGGCAAGGGAAGCAAGGGCAAAAATGAACTATTGAGATTTCATCAAGATCAAAAGCTTTTGCACAGAAAAGGAAACAGTTAACAAAATCAAAAGACAACTGACAGAATGGGAGAAGATATTTGCAAATGACATATCAGATAAAGGACTAGTGTCCAGAATCTATAAAGAACTTAGCAAACTCAACACCCAAAGAACAAATAATCCAATCAAGAAATGGGCAGAGGACATGAACAGACATTTCTGCAAAGAAGACATCCAGATGGCCAACAGACATATGAAAAAGCGCTCCATATCACTTGGCATCAGGGAAATACAAATCAAAACCACAATGCAATATCACCTCACACCAGTCAGAATGGCTAAAATCAACATGTCAGGAAATGACAGATGCTGGCGAGGATGCGGAGAAAGGGGAACCCTCCTACACTGTTGGTGGGAATGCAAGCTGGTGCAGCCACTCTGGAAAACAGCATGGAGTTTCCTCAAAATGTTGAAAATAGAACTGCCCTATGACCCAGCAATTGCACTATTGGGTATTTACCCTAAAGATAAAAATGTAGTGATCCAAAGGGACACGTGCACCCGAATGTTTATAGCAGCAATGTCCACAATAGCCATAATATGGAAAGAACCTAGATGTCCATCAACAGATGAATGGATCAAGAAGATGTGGTATATATACACAATGGAGTACTATGCAGCCATCAAAAGAAATGAAATCTTGCCATTTGTGACGACATGGATGGAACTAGAGTGTATCATGCTTAGCGAAATAAGTCAAGCAGAGAAAGACAACTATCATATGATCTCCCTGATATGAGGAAGTGGTGATGCAACATGGGGGCTTAAGTGGGTACGAGAAGAATAAATGAAACAAGATGCGATTGGGAGGGAGACAAACCATAAGTGACTCTTAATCTCACAAAACAAACTGAGGGTTGCTGGGGGGAGGGGGTTTGGGAGAAGGGGGTGGGATTATGGACATTGTGGAGGGTATGTGCTTTGGTGAGTGCTGTGAAGTGTGTAAACCTGGTGATTCACAGACCTGTAAATATATGTTTATAAAAAAAAATAAAAAAATTAAAAATTAAAAATTAAAAAAATATTATTAGAAGTAACACACAAATTTTCCAGTTACTTAGTTAATTCAACATAAATTTTCCTAATCTTGTGCAAAATAATTAACTGTGTGTCTTTCAGTTTCCAGACATTGCTCCTGGTGCTGAAATGCAGAGGTGAAATATGTAAAATCCTTGATCTTACAGTGTTTACGTTCTTGCAGGGAAGCTGGATTATATATGAATGCATCCTAAGTGATGAAAAGATGCAGTAGATATTTTAGGTTGAATGGTAAAGGAAGGTTTCTCTGAGGAGCTGTCCATTAATCAAAGAACAAAATGGGGGAGTGGGAAATGTCAGGTATGTATCAGCAGGAAGAGAGCTCCTAGCAGGAGAATCAGCAACAGCAAATGCCTTGAAGTGGAAATGAGTACTAGAGTGAGGGAGAGTAGAGCTAAATGAAAGAGAGTGAGGGTGGAAATGTTTGAGAAATACATGGGAGCCAGATCACATAAGCCCATTAGCCATGTTAGGCATTTTAATTTGATTTTGAGTGATCAGAATTCATTTAAGAGTTGTAAGCAGGAGTATGATATGATTTGATTTAAATAGATAAAAAATGCTGACTGCTATGTGGACAGTGTATGAAAGCAGTGTAGAGGAAGGAGCACCAGAGGGGAGGTTATTACTGAAGTCTAGGTGAAAGACTACAGTGGCTTGAACCAGAGGAACAGTGAGGAAGTGATGAGAAGCAATAAGGCTATTGGGTTAACCCAAGAAGATGTGCTGGTATAAAGGATGTAGAGTATGATTAAAAGGATGGATCAATAATAAATCTTAGGATTTGGGCCTGAGCAATCAGGTGAACAGTGATGACATTTAGTGAGGTGGTAAACAGGGACAGAAGCAGGTTTGAAAGGAAAACCAAATATTCTGTTTTTTCTCATTAACTTTGATATATTTATTAAAAAATGAAATGGAATTGGCAAGTAGGAAGTTGGATGCATGACTTCATTGATACATTAGGGTCTTAAGATAAAATGTGGGTGTCATCAGCATAGAGAACTTATCTGAAGATATGAGACTTGATAAAATTATTGAGGGCACAAATAAAATGAGAAGGAAGATATTAGGAGTATTTTGCTAAAGGCAGAAAAATACTGAATGTTGCACATCCAGAGAACAGATAGATTTAAGTGGACAGTGAGGATAAATGTGAAAATATAAGATGCTATTAACAAAACTAGGGAATGCGAGAGCACTAAAATGTTTGGAGGACAAAGGTAGAATTTGGGAATGAACTGATGATTGTGGGTGCATTTACTAATTGTTTATTTCTATAAACAAGAAAACATGGTATTATCCCAAAGGAAATCCCAATAGGACATCTGGGGAGCATCTGCCAATTTAGAATTCATCTTCATGCACAGGTAAATTCCAGAGCATGAATACACCACGTAGAGATAAAAGTAGAATTTTTTTTTTTTATTTGTACATTTTAGATTTTTGTTGCTTTTGTTGTTATGGGAGTTGAGAGACAATCTCACAGAGATAGTAGAACCTTTTGGGTGAATTGCTAAATAACCAAGGCTATAGTCCCCATAATGTTGTTTAGCATTTATAACTACAAAAGTTCACACTAGGAATAGCCAACAGGACAAGAAGAAGTAATATTCAAGCTTGTTTAATCTTACATGTAATCTTCTTACATCATTTATATGTCTATATTATAAGTAGTAAAATAGGAGAATAAAACAAAAATCTGAACAAGACAAAAAAATCATGCAACCAGAGAACTTTGAGGAATCCTCTTGGAAATTACAGTATTTTATAAATATTTTACCTTAAAGATTATTTCCTTCATCTCACTACTAATAGATACACTTTCATATCTTTCGGTTATCAAATGTTTTGCTGAGTTTAATTGGATGATTATCTCTACTATAATCTCTAAGTTACTTTGGTGGATTTGTCTTTGTCTTTGTAAAAGGAGCAGTCCCAAACCTCTGAAGTCATGGTGGGGGAAGGAAGGAAACTTCCAACTGAAGGGAAAATTTTGTAAATAATGAATTGATTTTCTACAATGCTCAAAGTTGAGGAGCATGACATGGACATGGTTAATGGTTGAATTTGTATGTTTTATGGTTCCTTTTAGAGAGTGAGTTAAGATAAGAGTATCAGATGAGATATGCATGCACCCATTATCTTTTGGAAGGCTTAATATACTTCCACATATTAAAAACAGATTTCACTTGGTGTGAGGAGAGCTGGTTGTTATGTATAAGTGATGAATCACTAAATTCTACTCCTGAAACCAATATTACACTATATGTTAACCAACTAGAATTTAAACAAAAACTTAAACACATAGAAACAAATTTAACTATATCCGTTCCTCTGTTAACATGCAATATCTTTAAACTGTCATGAACAACTGAGAGAATTTTATCTGTAAATGTAATGGGTAAAATCACAGTATCTTCACATAATTATTAGTGACTCATGATACTTTGTCTGTCACTTTGTTACTGACGGACAAGGAGTATGCTAGGATAGTTCCATGTCTAAGACTGTCAGCTACAGCAACCACAGAATAATTTATTATCCGACTTTAGTATCAGAATTAAATATTTACAAGATTAGAAAAGAAGGGGTGATATATGGCTACATTTCATTCACAAAATTGAATTTGAAGGTAACTGTATTAGTTTCATATTGTTGCTGTAACAAATTACCACAAATATAGTGGATTAAAAGAACACAAAATTATTATATTAAAGTTCTAGATATCTGTAGTTGATAATGATACTCAGCATGCTGAAATCAAGTACCAGAAGGGGTGCGTATCTTCTAGAGGCTCTAGGGGAGAATTTATTTCTTATTTTTTCAACTTCTAGAGGTCACCTGCATTCTTTGGGTCCTAGCAGCTTCACTCTAAAATTTTGCTTCCCTCATTATATCTCCTTCTCTAACTATAACATTTCTGCTCTCCTCTTGTAATGACACTTGCGATTATACAGGACCTGCCCAAATAATCCAACTTAATCTCCCCAGCTCAGGTCTTTAACTGAATTACATCTTCAGAGTCCTTTTTGCTATGTTCTGTGACATATTCACAGATTCTGGAGATTAGGACATGGACATCTTCAACATTATTCAGCTACTCTAGTGGTCATTAAGCCTTAGTTTGAAACTTATGACTCTTCTTGAGATGAGAGTCATTCCACTACTCTTGATATGGTATGACTGAAATTTTATACAAATACAAGTGAAACCAAAATCATTCCATATTTTTTAAACTGGATTAAAATATCCTGTGATTATAAATTTATCTAGGTAATAATGTCATCAAAGATACCATTCAGGAATTCTCAGGTAATTTAAATGTATTTCAAAATAGTGTAAAAATATTTCACAATAGCAAATAAATATTGAAAGGTCATTAGAGTTAAAAGTATTTTCACAAATGTTGTCATATAGCCAAAGGATTCCCTTTTTTTTTCTTTTAAGATTTTATTTATTTTTTTGACAGAGAGAGACACAGTAAGAGAAGGAACACAAGCAGGGAAAGTGGGAGAGGGAGAAGCAGGCTGCTGGCTGAGCAGGGAGCCCGATGTGGGGCTCAGTCCCAGGACACTTGGATCATGACCTAAACAGAAGGCAGAGGTTTAATGACTAAGACACCCTGGTGCCCCTCCAAAGGATTTTCAAAGGAGATGTAGATCTTAGTTTCTTTTATTCTCTTAGAAGCCAGAATCTAAAATCTGTGTAATCGTGGGGGGGGGGGGGGGTTCTAGTACTTGAGATAAAAAAAAAAAAAAAGCTTGTGTGAATTCATAATTCAAGTTTACTTAATAAAATTTGAATTTTAGTTTGAGATGTCTATGAAATAAGTGACAAGAAAGGATGCACTTCTTTTTTTAAAGAGAAGTTATATAAAACAGCCATTAATACATGCAATCTCTTTTTAAGCAGAGATCATTCCAATAAGCCTTTTACACAAGTCATCCTAATAATGCAATTGGTGAAGAACATCATTATCTGGCTGTTATAAACCAGACCCCACCTCCAAAATGAAAATGGAGCAATGTTTCTAAAAAATTCACTATAGCCTAATTCTGTACTTACTAGGGGAATGGTAGATTCTTCATTCAAAATCATCTGAAGAAAAGAAAGTGAAGAAAAGCCACATTTTCAATGAGCCACATTTCAATACAAATATGTTGTAAAATTACTAAAAAGGTTTCTATGACTTCTCAGCATTATATCTATACATAATATTGGAGCAAAACCTCAAAATGGGTGAGGAAACTTTATTATCAAGATGAGACTTAATAAACAGCAATACTCTGAATTTTGAGCATAAGTAATATTGACCTGAACTGAATGAATTTATGCTTCTCAGTGCTGTGCAGCAATGCTGTCATATGGGTGGGTCTGAGTCTGAGTTTCTTGGAACATGCAACTGTAGCAGTTGACAAAATCTAGCCCTTAGGGACATTTTACAAATCTGTAATCACCTCTGGAGAACTGCGAGTCTATAAGTCCATGAACAGATAGGCATGAATATAAAGCATGAATATAATATTCTCATCACCAAGGGATGAAATCTTTCTCTGGAATTGCTTATATTTGCTAAAAGAATATTTCCTCTATTTTCTTTAGACCAATATTCCAAAACATTAAGGAAAAGAGCAAATTATACCCCACTATTTAAATTGAGTATTGTATATGCCTTTAAACTGTCCATTGTTCTGTAATGTAGATACATGTACTTCTGGAAAATGGTCTTACAAATCAATATGAGTGAAAAAAATAGTTTATGAGATTCTTTTTTTTTTTTTTAAAGATTTTACTTATTTATTTGACAGACAGAGATCACAAGTAGACAGAGATACAGGCAGAGAGAGAGGAGAAAGCAGGCTCCCCGCTGAACAGAGAGCTCGATATGGGGTTTGATACGGGGCTCAATACGGGGCTCGATCCCAGGACCCTGAGATCATGACTGGAGTCGAAGGCGGAGGCTCAACCCACTGAGCCACCCAGGCACCCCAATTTATGAGATTCTTGAATGATTCCTAGCAGGTAGCAGGTGGAGTTTAAAACAGAAGTTAGAAGATTTTGCATGCTTTTCTGTTTACAGTAGAGAAAGCTGTATCCTGGGTCAATTTAGAGAACTTTTTGGAAGACAAACTTTGCTGTCTTGTTTGTCATGTATCACTAGGTGCCAGGCTACACCTTGCATATCGATGTCACCATGGTTGATGCGGCATGTCCTGCTATGTTAGAAAAAATAAAGAGCTCAACATCAGACAAGAGACCTTCGCAGAGCAGACATGAAGGCAGAGGTTCTGGTTGTTTCTAGTTCAAATGATATTATATTTGGGAATAAATATTGTGATTTTTGGTCTCTGGCCCTCGGGGTAATAATTATAAGCTATAAACATTTTGTAATATTTTGCATTGAAAAGAGATGACTTTACCAATGTTGAAATTGAAGTTCCATAATTCATATATATGTCTCTCTTGACTCATTTTTTATTGTTCCTGTATTTCCCATAGATCATGTAGGTAGCACCAAGACTAGTTCATAATTACCTGTTTTGTTCTGTTTGCTAATCATTTCATAAACATTACTCTTAGAGGGCATGGATTTGATGTTATCCTTGATCACATGCTTATGTTATCACCTTCATAAAAATGGCCTATTAATAGAACTATAATATGAAATAAAGTAGTAGAAGTAGTAACCTTCCATTTTCATCTAATATACAGGAGCATGTAAAATTTGACCAGTATGAATATTTTGTAAGTCCAAGTTTTTTGGTGTATACAATTTGCATTTTTAAAAAAATGTTAATGACTTACATTAAGAACAATTTAAGTGAAAATCTCCTATGACTGCAACTTTAACACAAGTATGAGTGTGATTAAACTGCTCTTTTATGAAATGCATATTCTTAATGTCAACAAAATCATACTTATATAATTATAAAATACACATCCTTTTAAGGTGGCTAAAATCATACTTATACAATTATAAAATATACATTCTTTAAGACGGCTAATGTCATCTTAAAACAAAACTGCTTTTACAGTTTTAAAGATTAGTGTGCTCATTGGTTGAAGAGGGATCAGTTTTTCAAATGTGTGTACACAATAATTAAATACATTAAAATGATGACTTAACAAAAAATTTAAAAATCATAATTCCTAGTCATTTCTCTATGCCCTCATACATTATCAACAAAGAGACTATTCATTTTAATAAATATTATGGCATGATATTACTCCATTTTAAAGTCTTACTTTTTACTGATAGTTTTCTATTAATGTGCAATGCTAAGTCCTGTATAAAAGCTTAAGTTATTTTTCCTTCTGATAAATGTTACCACCAGATAGGTCGCATTCCTTTCCTTCTAGTGGGCCAGATTTTACTTCACATTCTCTTCCATATAGGTTTATTTTCCATAATCAATTATACTTTAATATTGGCCAAAACTGTTACTTCAAAACAAATGACCAAGGATATAGATTTTTATACTAACGCAATGCATTAAATGATTACAAAGAAACTTGAACAGCATTTTAATATATAGGTCTCCTTTGCTTTTTAAAAGCCCGTGCAAAGTCATTTTACTTTTATGAAAGACCCACAGTAGCATCTGTTTTCGCTAACTGAAAGAAATTCAAAGAGAGTTTTTGCTTTTAAGGGGTTGGGGAAATACAGCCGTGGTTGATTTACAGTGAGCAGAGAGGGAAGAGTGGCGCCTCCATGCTCTTTCCCTGGGAACTACACTCATCATCTCACATCAAGTGGCCATAGCTTCGAAGTATGTCTGTGCTTTATCTCGATTTATTTTGGGCCTCCGTTAGCAAGATAGTCCTAAGGTACCAGAAAAGCCTAAGAGAGGTGACTCGTTGCATCTGGAAGTGCTCAAAAATTTTTCCATATAAATTAATTGTAATTGGTTTTTCACTTTACCGCATTTTGGCTAAACAGCGTTTGTTGTTGTTGTTGTTGTTTTTAATTTATTTATTTGACAGACGGAGATCACAAGCAGGCAGAGAGACAGAGAGAGAGGAGGAAGCAGGCTCCCCGCTGAGCAGAGAGCCTGATGCGGGGCTCGATCCCAGGACTCTGAGATCACCACCGGAGCCGAAGGCAGTGGCCTAACCCACTGAGCCACCCAGGCGCCCCTAAACAGCGTTTTAATAAGAAAGCTCTACTTTTGGATAGCAAAGGAAACTTGCATATCTAAAATATTAAAGTGCTTTATTATCCCACACACAATTTATTTTCTACAGATATAATAGCATGCAACATTTGGAAATGCCAAGCATAGAAAGGAAACAAATCCTAGATAAAACTATTTAAGATTAATTTAACATGCATAGGATTTCCCAATTAGAACTTTCACATTAGCATTCCATTTTAAACAGTTGATCTCCTAATGAGACAACCCCAGCAATGTGATGTAAGTTGCAGGACTGAACATAGCTGTAAGGCCTGCATCTGGAAAGGACTACCTTTGGTATTTTAAAAACTATTTCTTTTGGAAAAGAAAGTGCTACACTGCCACCTTCTGACAATGACTTTCTCCCGGATCAGAAAAATTTCTGGTCTAAATGGGGTATACATTGCTGATATGTTTTTGGTATCATTAATCCTTTTAAAGCATAGAAGATTAGAATATCTTACAGTGTCTTTAAATAATTATCTGTACTGTTACACACAAATAATTTAAGTTGCACATATGTATATTACGCAAAATCATAGTAACCAAATACTCACCATCCAAATGAAGAATTAAACATTATCAACAACCTTGAAGCTCCCTGTACACATCTCTCCTATGCTAAATTTAAAATTTAACTTTGAAAAAAAATTTCACTCTGAAAATATATTATTTTTTTAGCAGTTGCCATTAGAGTGACCTTCATGCAGGTAATATTTTTGTAACTTGTTTACTTAGCATTTCTGTGGTTTTCTGTTACTCCTAGCCTATCTGCATGCATGTGGTTGAAAGTGCTTGTTTTAATAGATAGGAAACCCTTCTTTTTTTATCTTTTGCTATGTTGGGGAAAATACTTTGTTTACTTAACAAAGACTTATTGAACACCTGCTATGTGTCAGTTTCAATAGCGAGTAGAATAGATCGAATGGACAACCAGATGAAATAATTGGTTACCCACTGGACAAGTTTTATAAGGAACTCTGGGAAACTACCAAACAATTAAAATCCAGATAGATAAGTGCCATAGTTAAACTAATACAAAGTTCTTTTTTCTCAATCTGGCTGATTTTCAAGAACCTGAGGGTAGTGCAGACACTGACAGAAGACCTGGGCAGCATAGAAGCTTAATTAAATAATGGATTGGTTCAGGGCACTGTCATCTGGTCAGTAATGTGATTGAACCCAGGATTTTAAATCAAATGTCCTGTGAGGAATTCTTTTTTGTCACAGTTCACTTAGTAAAGCAATAGATGTCTTGTAATACACAATACTGTTCCTTTAGTAAAACTGGCAAATACTGTTGACTATAAGATTCATAAAGAAATACTTGAAAGAGATATATAGCTGACACTTGAACAACACAGGTTTGAACTCTGTGGGTCTACTCATGCGTGGATTTAAAAAAAATAAATACAAGACGTATTTTCCCTTTTTTATGAATTTCGTAATGACAATTTCTTTTCTCTAGCTTAACTTATTTGTAAGAATATAGTGTATAATACATACAACATAAAAAACACGAGTTAATTGTTTATGTTACCAGTAAGGCTAATGGTCAACAGTAGGGTATTAAAAGTCATTCTGGGGTTCAGAGTTGTACGTGGATTTTCAACTGCATGAGAGGTCAGTGCCCCCAAACTCCTGCATTATTCAAGGGCCAACTGTAGATGAAAATAGTATTAGCTCTCTTTCATAAGGAAATAATTCTAAAGGTTGAGATGATAAAGTTTGCTTATAAATGTCCAGGCAAAAATGGTAGTCACTATTGTTCATTGTCGTTTTCCTTAGAATTTTAAAATAAAATGAAATTGTAGTCTCATTTACATAAACAAAAATATTTTCAAAAGTAAAAAGCTTTTCAGATGAACATTAATTGAAATAACTTATCTTCACCATTTGGAATTTCTTATTAATAATAACCTATATTTAAAAACATCTGATTTTACTGGTAACCACAAATCATACAATATGCTAAGAAAAGTTAAGTTCCTGTACTTTCAGTAGGTAAGCATATAAAATGGATTAAGTTTGGAAATGGCTAAAAATCTCTCTTTTAGTTTTGTGCTTTTAGCTCTACATCAGTTTTAAAACTTATATACAGATGTTGTCTGATGTCATATTGCCTTAGGTAGAAATATGAAAAGTCATTCAACAATTATTTTTACGGTTTTCCATGAAAAGAATCTCATCCTAATTCACTGGAAGGGCACTGAATAAATCTCATAGTTTTCTGAAGTCATCTTGTACCTTGTGGCTTGCATAAAGCCAATCCTACCAAAGCTGCTCTTCTATGATTTCCTGGTGGGTCCTGGTTTGTTTCTAAGGAAAATTTCAACTTTTTTTCATCTAAATGATTTTTTTTTAATTTAAGCATTTCCAAATGATGTAATTCTTAACATTCATAATCTTTAGCAAGGCTGGATTTAGAGCATATAAATATCAATTGATTTTTTTTTCCCCAAGGAGATTGGTATCACATCTGGATCTTATATGATATTATTTTTATGAAATCCATTGTCTAAACAATAATTGGATCACCTTCATTAATGCACATTAAACATCTTGTTTAATTGTTTAAGCAATGAAATTAAATTATATGTTACACAAATACGATTGTTCTATGCTTCAATAGTTTTCTCATCCTTTTATATGCGGTCTTTACAAAACATTGTAGAATTTGCCTTTTCTACTTATGTCCCTTTTTTATTATTGCTATTCATCTTCATTTCTTTTAAAAGTACTGTCCTTTAATTTACAATATACTTACTTAGAATTCTGTTTCTTCTTCTATGTTTTCTCCTTCTATGTTGAGCTTAATAAAGTTCCTCTTTATTACTTGTTATCTGTTTCATCTCCCTAAACTTTAGTGGAACTTATAAAAGCATGTCATTTTTAAAGCCTAGAGCAAGCATAAGGAAGGCATTTATATTTGAATTATTTAGTGCTTGAAATATTTTTCAGGGAAGATAATGGCAGGTATTGCTCCTTCCAGACAATTAGTAATCTCTATTTGAAAGACAAGTCTGCACCAAGGTGCATATTGCCAGTTTACATATTGTGGTATTTGGACAGATTCCTGACAGGGCACCAAACAGTCTATGCACTCAGACATCAGAGAGAAAATAAGAGCATGATTTACTCCATGTGGGTACATGATTGTTGGTTCCTGTGTTTACAAGTATATAATTTAAGATGGAAAACTGGGCTGGAGTAAAATTTTAATAAAATGGCTTGGGAAAGAAAATTTTCCCAATACTTGATCTAAGCCATTTATAGAGACTGAAATAAAAGCAACTTTGAAATATTATCAAGTCTTTCATTTGCCTTTTACTCAAACAGGATTGGCATTGCACAAGGTTAAATTATGCACCTAACCACATTGAGAATTTTGTTTTACTGTGAATTAAATTGCAAGTGCCTCACCTTGCAATATTAGAATTGTTTTCCTTTAAGTCCTAAAGGTTTTTCAATCTTCAGTAGTTCCTTATTAAAATGCAAATACTTTAGGATTGGAAAGCCCTTAACTCAAAAGTATTTAACACCTTAGGAAGCAGAAGGGCGTGATGACCTCTGAGAGTAAAGTCACTGATGTCAGGATTGAAAAAGAGGATTGTGTGCTGGGGAAGACCAGAGCACCCACTTGGAATTGTCAATATTGCCTCTCTACAGCTTAAATATGTTACATTTTTGATGTATTTAATCATTTCTGTTTAATCTATCTTTTCTTTAATACATGGAGGTGGAGTTTTTCCTCTCATTTTCCAAAGGGTCCAGCAAGCAGCAAAATCATACCAATCAAAATATATATATATATTTTTTTAGATTTTATTTATTTACTTGAGAGAGAGAGAGAGACAGTGAAAAGGGAGAGAGAGAGAGCACAAGCAGAAGGAGAGGCAGACAGAGGGAGAGGAAGAGAGAGAAGCCGGCTTCCCACTGAGCAGAGAGCCCAGTTCGGGGCTGATCCCAGGATTCTGGGATCATGACCTGAGCTGAAGGCAGCCACTTAACTGACTGATCCACCCAGGCACCCCCAGACCAATCAAATTAAGCCCTTGCCAGTCAAGCTAGAAGTGATATGCTTCCTCCTCAAACAGCCTATAGAACAATTGTTTGATCACGGCCCATAGATGAATAGAATATTATTTACTTTCCATAGGATTTCCTTCAGTGACACAATGATTTGTTAAAAGAATATGATTAAGAAATATTAAATGCTTCTTTAAGCATATGTACATCTATAGTTTCTACTTCAAAGAATTACATTTTGGCCAATGTACCTGTAGAAAACTAAATTTATTTTAAGTTTATTACCAAAGATTGGAATAATAACATGTTTGTTTAAGTATTCCCATTCATCGTCATATGACAGCATGGGGCCCCATATAGGTACTTTATTATTAAATGTAAAACAAGAATCATGAAAATCATATTTAAGTAGTTTGTGAAGTTCTTTTTAAATAAATGAATGAATTAGTTGATGAATCCTGAATTATGCTGGAGAATTGAAATATATCTGTATCTGCTAAGAGTCTTTGGTAACAAAAGTCACAACAAAAATCACACTCTAAAACATAAATGTATATTTGCTAGCTCCTTTAACTTCAAGATGAAGAGACAAGGAATTTTTCCTTTAATGAAGGGATCTACTTATTTTTAATGAAGTAGGAATCTTCTCATGTTAGCGAGTACAATCTATTTATTTTAGAAAGAACTCAATTTTACCTCTCTCTACATCTCATACTCTCAGCTTCCTAGTAATCCTAAATATTGCCCTGAGTACAGTGGTTCCCAGCTTCCCATCTGTATATCACAGAGGAAAATGTTAGCTTCTTATAGCCATTTCAGGAAAGAGAAGAAATTTTATAACCATTATTTTTCCAGAAAACTGCCTCGCATATCTATTGATCCAAATGAACTCAAATGCCCATTGTTAAACATATAATTTTATCCAGGAAAATGCTTTGTACTGGTTAGTTTGGCATGGGTATCTGAGCTGATGACTGCAGCAAGAAGGAGTGTGTGAAAATGAATTTGTATTTGAGTGTGCGAAAATGAAATTATACTTGAGTCATAGAAATAGCATGGTTGCTGAACATGGTGAAAGGGATGCTGGGAAATCAACCACATTATCACATACAGCCTATCCCAAATATGACTTAAGGCTCCTCATTGTTTTTTGTTAAAATTCTATTACATCACTTAAAAATATGAATAAGAATTCATAAGGAGATTATAGTCATAGATATCTGATTCATATTAACATAATGGTACATAGGGACAGAATGAGTACTTTTCACACACATGTGGACATAACCCTGCAATACCACACACATTCATATAGAAAAACACAAAAGCAATATGAAGGCCAGAATGTGTATCTATGTGTGCTTCAAATTTATATGCATAGATGCATATCTGAAGCCTTGGAGTTTAGATGAGAAGTCTCACACTGATATTAAATAAAATGACCCCCCAACTCTATTTTAGCTTTGAAATATATGTTTTGTACAATGTTTATAGCATGTTATATGCTTATACAAAGTAAAATTCTCAGTCAGTGTCTCTTTTGAAATAACTACAATTCTTTCTCTTTTTTTTTTTTTTTTGCAGTAATTCCCATTCTTGAAATATTACAAAAGCAATACATTTTTAACCATAAAAACAAATTATGTTTTTAAATAGCATTTTAAAGAGGCACCTGGGTGGCTCAGTGGGTTAAGTATCAGACTCTTGATTTCAGATGTGGTCATTATCTCAGGGTCCTGGGAGGGAGCCCTGCATCAAGCTCCGTACTCAGTGGGGAGTCTGCTTGAAACTTTCTCTACTTCTCCTTCTGCCCCTCCCCCTGCCCATTTTCTCTTTCTCATTTTCCTTCTCTTTCTCTCTAAGATGAATAAATAATTTAAAAAAATTAATAAAATAAAATAGCATTTTAAGCATTTGAAAATGTGTCAAAGATAATTCCTAAATCTATCCTGTAAAATGAATATGCTATTCTAAAATCTGGTTTAGCAAATTTTTTTAGCAAAAGGACAGATAACAAATATTTTCCACTGGGCATGCCATATGGTCACTATTGATGTTATAGTACAAAACCAGCAATAGCCAATATGCAAATGAATGAACTTGTCTATGTTTTAATAGAACTTTATTTCAAAAACAGGCAGCAGACCAGATTTGGTCTGGAGGTGGAAGTTTGCCTATCTCTATTATATGAAATCATTAATTTATCCAAACAAATAAATTTAGATGTATTGCTCATTCATTTTTAAGTAATATATATTTTTGAGGTGGTTGTCTCATAAGAATAAGCTTATTGCATCTAATAGTGGTGAAAAATATAATTTACAGATGTCGATCCAAGAGATTGCATAGATTAATTCATGTAAATATGACTAATCTTGTCTAATTCTGTTATGATACTTTTCATATTACCTTGTGATCACAAAGACACATTTCTCATAAACTACACAGTTATTGTTACCTAATAACAATTGTATGTATTTCTGGTTCATAAGGAATTTCACTCATTTCTGAATAATTAAATATATAGCAAAACATAACTAATTTATGAGAATTTGGAGATTTTGAATAAAAATTATATTTAGATATGTGTTCACATGGAAATAAAATGGTCTAAGCAAGCAAACTGAATAGAGACAGTGGAAGCATCCATAGAATTCCTTTAATACAAATAATGAGGAACTTTTTTTTTTCTTACCTCCTTTAGTGAATATGTTATGTGCCAAGTGGCCACCACAGGGATAAGCAAACACGTGACCATGACCACAATTTCAGGAAGAATATCCAAACATATACAGTAAAGTTACCTAGCTAGATTTTTTTTAGTCACTAAGAATTTAGAACTATTAATCAGAGTTTAAATTATAGCATCTTAAAATCAAAGGAACATGGTAGATATTGATTAGATAAAAATTGCAATAGGTGAAGGAAAGTATTGTGTAGTTATAGATGAATCAAACAGAAACTTAAGCTTTACATTATGTGACTTCATTAAATTAAAGAACTCTCCAAAAACCGTTTCAAGAAATTGTATTCTGGAAATGAATTTTTCTGGAACTATCTGTGGGCCTTCATTGTGATTAATCGTCTTAATAGAATTGAGAGAAATTTGGTCATTTGTATTGAAATTTGGAGATGTTGCCTTGTTCTAAATACTCAAACTTCTTCAAGACACTTGATTGCTATTGTGAAATGTAGGACAAAGATTTGACACTACGAGATAAACAAGAGAAGACCACAGAAAAACTTAGCCATAGAAATATTATAAAGTTAGAAGTCCCCAAAGTCTGAGAATTTCACTGCTTGTAAGAGAGTCTATAGAGTCTAGTGTTGGGAATTGTCAAGTGATCCTAATTTATAGAAATGTTATTTTCTGTTGTTGTCATAGACAAGGTTGAAATATTGAAAAAAAAATACATGTGGCAGGGTGAATAGTCAATGGATTTGTGGCAAAAATACTTAATGATCAGCAAATTTGCTATGATAGACCTTATTCTTCCAGTCTTCCTTGCAGTTAGATAGGTGTCCTGTGACTGTTTCTGGTGACTAAGAGACTAATTAAATACATTATTTCTGGGCAAAAGAAGTGAAATTTGATAGGCAATCTCCATCTGGTTCTTACAGTTCCAGGGAAAATTTAAAAGCCAGATATTCCAGTTGTTGCACTTTTTTAAAAATTTTTTATTTTTTATAATCCTATAATATATTTTTATCCCCCAGGGTACAGGTCTGTGAATCGCCAGGTTTACACACTTCACAGCACTCACCATAGCACATACCCTCCCCAGTGTCCATGACCCCACCCCCTTCTCCCAACCCCCCCTGCCCCCAGCAACCCTCAGTTTGTTTTGTGAGATTAAGAGTCACTTATGCTTTGTCTCTCTCCCAATCCCATCTTGTTTCAATTATTCTTCTCCTACCCCCTAAACCCCCTATGTTGCATCACTACTTCCTCATATCAGGGAGATCATATGATAGTTGTCTTTCTCTGCTTGACTTATTTCGCTAAGCATGATACGCTCTAGTTCCATCCATGTTGTCGCAAATGGCAAGATTTCATTTCTTTTGATGGCTGCATAGTATTCCATTGTGTATATATACCACATCTTCTTGATCCATTCATCTGTTGATGGACATCTAGGTTCTTTCCATATTATGGCTATTGTGGACATTGCTGCTATAAACATTCGGGTGTACGTGCCCCTTTGGATGACTACGTTTGTATCTTTAGGGTAAATACCCAGTAGTGCAATTGCTGGGTCATTGGGCAGTTCTATTTTCAACATGCTGTTTTCCAGAGTGGTTTCACCAGCTTGCATTCCCACCAACAGTGTAGGAGTGTTCTCCTTTCTCCACATCCTCGCCAGCATCTGTCATTTCCTGACTTGTTAATTTTAGCCATTCTGACTGGTGTGAGGTGATATCTCATTGTGGTTTTGATTTGTATTTCCCTGATGCTGAGTGATATGGAGCACTTTTTCATGAGTCTGTTGGCCATCTGGATGTCTTCTTTGCAGAAATGTCTGTTCATGTCTTCTCTCCATTTCTTGATTGGATTATTTGTTCTTTGGGTGTTGAGTTTGCTAAGTTCTTAATAGATTTTGGACACTAGTCCTTTATCTGATATGTCGTTTGCAAATATCTTCTCCCATTCTGTCAGTTGTCTTTTGATTTTGTTAACTGTTTCCTTTTCTGTGCAAAAGTTTTGATCTTGATAAAATCCCAACAGTTCATTCTTGCCCTTGCTTTCTTTGCCTTTGGCAATGTTCCTAGGAAGATGTTGCTGAGGCTGAGGTCGAAGAGGTTGCTGCCTGTGTTCTCCTCAAGGATTTTGATGGATTCCTTTCTCACATTGATGTCTTTCATCCATTTGAGTCTGTTTTCGTGTGTGGTGTAAGGAAATGGTCCAATTTCATTTTTCTGCATGTGGCTGTCCAATTTTCCCAACACCAACATCTGGAAATCAATCAATGTGATACAACACATCAATAAAAGAAAGAACAAGAACCATATGATACTCTCAATAGATGCTGAAAAAACATTTGACAAAGTACAGCATCCCTTCTTGATCAAAACTCTTCAAAGTGTAGGGATAGAGGGCACATACCTCAATATTATCAAGGCCATCTACGAAAAACCCACCGCAAATATCATTCTTAATGGAGAAAAACTGAAAGATTTTCTGCTAAGGTCAGGAACACGGCAGGGATGTCCATTATCACCACTACTATTCAACATAGTACTAGAAGTCCTAGCGTTAGCAATCAGACAACAAAAGGAAATTAAAGGCATCCAAATTGGCAAAGAAGAAGACGAACTATCACTCTTCACAGATGATATGATACTATATGTGGAAAACCCAAAAGACTCCACTCCAAAACTGCTAGAACTTGTACAGGAATTCAGTAAACTGTCGGGATATAAAATCAATGCACAGAAATCAGCTGCATTTCTCTATACCAACAACAAGACAGAAGAAAGAGAAATTAAGGAGTCAATCCCATTTACAATTGCACCCAAAACCATAAGATATCTAGGAATAAACCTAACCAAAGAATCTATACTCAGAAAACTATAAAGTACTCATGAAAGAAATTGAGGAAGACACAAAGAAATGGAAAAATATTCCATGTTCCTGGATTGGAAGAATAAACACTGTGGAAATGTCTATGCTACCTAAAGCAATCTACACATTTAATGCAATTCCTATCAAAGTACCATCCATCTTTTTCAAAGAAATGGAATAATCCTAAAATTTATATGGAACCAGAAAAGACCTCGAATAGCCAAAGTAATATTGAAAAGGAAAGCCAACGTTGGTGGCATCACAATTCCGGACTTCAAGCTCTATTACAAAGCTGTCATCATTAAGACAGCATGGTACTGGCACAAAAACAGACACATAGATCAATGGAACAGAATAGAAAGCCCAGAAATAGACCCTCAACTCAATGGTCAACTAATCTTTGACAAAGCAGAAAAGAATGTCCAATGGAAAAAAGACAGCCTCTTCAGTTGTTGCACTTTCTGATGAAGACCTACGGCAAGCTTTATGAATATATAAATCTGCTATGCCACTGAAATTTCAGGGTCTGTTTATTATGCCTGCTCCTATTAGTTACTCTGACTAATACAGGGTGTGTATGTTAACTGGATAACTATTTGTTGACAGGGAAATGAGAAACTATCTGCCTAGAAGAGAAATTTTTGCAGTTGACAATCTAAGGGGGTGGCATAGAGCAGTTTTAGAGATGCATATACTCCAGAACTGAGCCACTGCTGCAGAGTTTGTGGCAAAGAGTTATGGAACAAACTTAAGTTTCCTGGCTTCTATGATTCTTTTGAGAAGAATCATAGTAAGGATGAGATCTGAATACAGAGGTCAGATACTTGATCACAGTCAGTTTCCAGCGCTTGAATTTTATTTCCCACCAGCAAGTTCCCAGGGGAAAAGTAGAGATCAATTTAGAGCCTAGTCAGACTTCCAACCACCCCCACTCTCATATTTTAATCTAGAGTGCCACTATGGGCAGCATACTGGGACTACCCTGGCATCATTCCCACAGCATTTTGGAGACTTCTAAATGGCTTGACCAAATTGATTTACACAATGCAGCTTGGCCAGGATTTTGATGAAACTTGCGATGTTTTTGTTTCAGATTTGTGAGAAGTAGATACAGAGACTAACTGCCTTATGTGCTTTCATAGGAAAAAAAAAAAATGTCAAGGGTGCCTGAGTGACTCAGTCATGAAGTGTCTGCCTTTGGCTCAGGTCATGATCCCAGGCTCCTTGGTTCTAGCCCTGTGCTGGGATCCTTGTCAGCTGGAAACCTGATTCTCCCTCTTTCATTCCCTCTGCTTGTATTCCCTCTCTTGCTGTGTCTCTCTCTGTCATATAAATAAAGAAAATCTTTTAAAAAAAAATGTCAAAGAAAGAGAATGAAATTCTGATGCTCATGTTTTCACCATGACCTCACCAAATTTTGTGTGTGTGTATAGTTCTTAGGCTTTCTACAAGTAACTTTCTTAGACATAACCTTACTAAAGTAGGCATAGACAAAGAAAGAGAAGGAGATAGGCAATATGAAGGAGAGGTTAGAAGACATGGCAGACAAGGAATGCATAGCATATGTCTAATCTGGGTGCCAGAAGGAGAAAAGAGTGGGAAGAAGGTAGTCAATCATAATTTGAAAGAGACACCAATCCTCAGATTCTAATGACCCAGTATACCCAAAGCAATATGGAGAAAGAAAGGAGCAAGGAAGGATAGGAAAGAAAGAAGATAGGTCCCAACTTAGCTATATCATAGCATCATAGGAAAACCACAGACGGGAAAGAAGACAATATATAACCAGATGAATATCCCATGTCCTGGCAACAGGAGAGGTAGTCTCGTAGTAGACACAGCATAAAGGTGTGTCTGCTCTGTTTCTTAATTTGTAAAAGCAATTGAGTGATGACACAAAGAAGTCAATGCCATTGAAAGAAAAATTCAGTGTTACAGTTCCCCTAGAAACAATAGACACATTTAGCCTCAGAGCACCCCAAGAGGATCACCAGGTTTTGTTCAGGAAGCAAAAACAGGAACAACAGAAGAGCTTAGTCCGGTAGTTTTTACTGAGGTTTCCTCAAGAAACACATAGCAGAGTAGGTGAACAGTATAGGATTGGCTACTGTGAATAATTTCAGTGGCTTTGAGCTATAAAGGTAGTCCTTAATTTTCTGGGACATGGGGCTGGGATGGCTAAAGTGAGGAATATTGCTTCCTGGCATGATGGCCAGATGGAGGAGACGTGCTCTGGATTAGGAAATTTGCATGTCAGACATGCTCCTGGATTTAAAAATTTATGATTTAGTAACATATTTCTGATTTTTTTTTCTAGCTAGAGAAATAAGAAAAGTAGAAGTTTAGGGGATTATTCCAACAGCTCTGATATAGGTAAGTTTTTACTTATAGGAATGGTTATTAAAATATACATCTATATTATGTTCAACATTGTTTAAAATTATTAAAATTTTTGAAAGAAGCAGAACTTCCTTGTTCCATTAAATGGGAACATGAAAGATCAATTGTCTTATACATTAAATCTTTTTTCAGGTAAATATAATTATCAAGATTTCCTCAAAGCCCTTCGATATAAAACATAATTTTCTTAAACAAGTCAATCATTAATTTACTTTTGATCGAATCTAAAAGGAGGTTTTATGGAAACAGTATTTTCAAATAAAACCATTTACTCTTTTGATAGTCCAAATAAATCTTAAAAAAAAAAAAGAAAATGCAGTGGTTTCTCAATAAAGGTTATCTATTTTCAACCACCTAAACACAGGCAGATAAATGTTGAGGTTTTAAAAAATAAAATATATTTTATTAACTCTCTCACTCTCAAAAATACATAACCCTCAAAGTATGAAAAACACAGGAGGTTAAGATATTGTTATGTAAACTATATTCAGTATACCCATTGTTTTGAAGTCATATTATTGAGTGATCTATTTTCATTGTTTACAAAATTTTAATAACATAAGGACATGTCACAATCTAAAGAAATAACCAATCAACAGTGGTCCATGTGTATGCAACTTCTTCTAATAGAGCTACAGGAATTTGCTGTACAGTTAGGATTTCTAATAGTAATTGATGACATGGAGATAATTTCTGGGAAGTTTTCCAGTCAGATTTGTTTTTTGTGATAAAATTCATTTAAAAGAGCACATTTATGTGGAATGCTTCCTTTGTTTTGATATAACCTGACTGGTTATGAAGTCATTTCCAAAGCTTGTCAAAAGCAAATTTAGTGGGCTATCTTCTTGGTAGAAAAAGAATCAAAGCAGAATTAGCAATAGGAAGAAATCTGTCCTTTGATTCAATGCAAAGTTATGTGCAATTTACTTTGTAGTTCTGAATTCAATTGATAACCAGTAGAAAAAAATGATATAATATCCTGTATTTGTTAAGAATTATGAAGAGCACTTTAATGTTAGATTCAGCATTGAATGAAAGTTCTTGATGAAAAGTAAGAAAATGCCATGTTTTAAAGAAGGTGAAAGTTGGGAAGAGAATTGTATAAAGCATCTTTAAAACATCACCAAATTTTGTCTTAGTCACAAACCCAAAAAGCCCAAGCACATACTGCAAAAGGAGTATCAGTTGCCCCAGCACAGAGGCACAAATGCAGGAAATTAGTTTTTCTCTATTTTATGAGGTCTGAAATCAGTAATTGCACTCAATAAAATGGAAAATACCATAATATCCCAGTTTAGTTGTCTTCCATTGAGTAAGTTGAGTCACATATTTACTCCTGAAATCTCTACACCAAATGTGATACAGATAATGGCTAACATTTCCATCCTCCTGTGTCTGTTTCAGCCTATTAAAAAATTAGTTGATTCTTCTTGATAAGAACAAGTGCAGAACTGTCCTAAATATCTCATAGGGGGTTAAAATACATAAATATATCTTAGGACATATATTTTAAGACTCATGACCTTACATTTTTAGACAGAAAGGAAATTATATACCGTAAGATTTTTTACTTATATGAAGAAAACTAAAATTATTCTTTTCATTTTATGCAATGTAATATTACATGCTATCTTTATAATGTCCTTATCTGATGTGATGAGAATCATAGGAATGGAATATAAATTAAAAATCCTCATTATTATAGGTACCTGGGTGGCTCGGTTTCAGCATCTGTCTTCACCTTCTGCTTGGTTGTTGTGATCCTAGGGTCCTGGGATCAAGTCTTGTGTTGTACTCCCAGCTCAGCTCGTAGCCTGTTTCTCTCTGTCCCTCTTCCTACCCATGCTTTCTCTCTTTCTCAAATAAGTAAATAAACAAATAAAGAAATATAATCTTAAAAACAAGTCATCATTTTTAAATTGTAAAGTCACAGAAGAAATAAACCAGATTAATTTGTTTTTATTTTTATCTGCCATTTAACACATCTATTATGCACACACATACACTCATATAAACTTAGTGAGTAATTAACCATTGATATAGCTATATATCTAATGTTTCCAAATCTTTAGCAAATGATTTTAGTGACATATACACCTCCAGTTCTATAGCATTTTTTTAAATGAAGCTTAAAATACTAATCAAAGCTCATCTAAGGAATTGCTGAAGATTATATAATTACACATGACATTATGTTTCAACTATACTTCAAAAAATTGCTTAAAAATTACATAGTTGTGCTTCTAATTCATGTCTTGCCCAGTGGTTAGTAGATAATAAAGCTCCTGTGTCCATTTGTACCACATGAAGGGGATGAATCCTTTAAAACAATGACTCTGACTTAATAATACCCTCAGTGAGGCAGAGGGCTAGACAACTACAAAGCTTTGAAGATACATCCATCTACATACAGCTCTGCATAAAAAGTCACATGCCCTCCTGTTGAGGAAGAGGCAGCATGTTTGGAGAGCCAACATGAAAGTTACAATGCAACATTCCAACATCACTGACTTTCTCTCACTGCTGGTCACGGTTATATCATAGTAGATGTCTTTTTCCCTTTCATTTTCATATATATATATTTTTTATTTTTTTATTTTTTTATATATATGTATATTTTTAATATAAATTTACATTTTTTTTGTTTCACGCTTTTATGTAAATTCTAGTTGGCTAACAAATAGTGTGATACTGGTTTCAGAAGTAGAATTAAGTGATTCATCATTACCTGTAACACCAAGTGCTCTTCACAACATGTGCCCTCCTAATCCTCAACACCTAGTTAGCTTCTCTCCATCCAACTCCCCTCCAGCAATCCTCAGTTTGTTCTCTATAATTAGGAGCCTCTTATGGTTTGCCTCCTTCTTTTTTTCTCCTCTCCAGTGATCATCTGTTTTGTTTCTTAAATTCCACGAGTGAAATCATGTGGTATTTGTCTTTCTCTGACTGACTTATTTTGCTTAGCATAATAGACTCTAGCTCCAGCCACATCATTGCAAATAGCAAGATTTTATTCTTTTTGATGGCTGAATAATATTTCATTATGTATAGATACCACATCTTTTTTATCCATTCATCAGTTGATGGACATTTGGGCTTTCTCTATAGTTTAGTTATAGTTGACAATGCTGCTATAAACATTGGGGTGCATGTGCCTCTTTGATTCAGTATTTTTGTATCCTTTCAGTAAATACCTAGTAGTATAATTCCTGGGTAGTAAGGTAGTTCTGTTTTTAATTTTTTGAGGAACTTCCATATTGTTTTCCAGAATGACTGCACCAGTTTGCATTCCCACTAACAGTTCTCTACATCTTCACCAACATGTTGTTTCTTGTGTTGTTGATTTTAGCCATGCTCCCCTGCATTTCAAATCTTCTTAACAATGGTTACTGGAAAATCAGAAAGTAAAGTGGCATTTTCCCCTTCTCTTATTGAGGAAATGATCTTAGGGCAAGGAAGTAGCAAGCAGACTCATAAAAATGAGAGGTACAATTTGACTAAGTCTAATATACTCAAACTCAGCATCAAGCTGTTTACAGGCATATGTAAATTATTCCTTAGGCTAACCTCATGGAATAGATATTACTTTATTTTGCTGATTTATAGTATGATTTTGACATTCTAAAATCTCAGAGTTTTGGATGCTTCTTAAATTGTATGGAATATCATAACTGCTGTTTCTTTCTCTTATTTCTAGTGGTAAAATATATTTGTAATATTAAATCTAATAAAAGATAGTATTTTTCCAGGGGCACCTGGGTGGCTCAATTGGTAAGGCATCTGCCTTCAGTTCAGGTCATGATCCCAGGGTCCTGGGATCAAACCCCACATCAGGCTCCCTGCTCAACGGGGAGCCTGCTTCTCTCTCCCCTACTCCCCCTGCTTGTGTTCCCTCTCTTCCTGTGTTTAAAAAAAAAATAGTATTTTTCCACATTTAAGACTGAAGAAACTGAGCCAAAGACGCTTACCCACTATCACATAGATAGAATTCAGATTCAGGGCTGAATGACAATAAATCTCTCCTTTTAAGTGAAACAATGTACTACTTAACACATCCCCAGTTCTCTTGGATAGAATCTTATTGCATTAAACAAGTTATGAGTCAAAATAAGAAAGGTTAAAATCCTGAGAGGAATTCAACCTGAGGGTAATTATCAGATGCTAGTTTCAAACATGGAGAGAAATATAGGAGGCTGCTAGGAGCTAGAACAGCCTCCACCAAAAACCAGCAAGGAGACGAGAACTTCAGCTTTAAAGCTTCAAGGAATTAATAACAAAGTAATTAAGGTTGTTGAATGCTAACAAACTGAATAAGTTGTTAGCAGATTCTTCCCCAGAGCTATTAGATAAGATTGCAGACTGGCCAAGGACACATTGAGTGCAAGGCTGAGTGTGAGACTCTATTCAGAGACTCCAGCTGATTTGCACTTAGACTTCTGTGCTACAGGGACAATAAGCTAATAAACAGGTATTGATAATTAAACCACTCGGTGTGGTAAGTTATTTCATACAATAGAAAAATAATATGGGGGTGCTTAGGTGGCTCAGTTGGTTAAGCAGCTTCCTTCCTTCGGCTCAGGACATGATTCCAGGATCCTGGGATCAAGCCCTGCATTGGACTCCCTACTCAGTAGAGCCTGTTTCTCTCTCTCCCTCTGCCTGCTGCTCTGCTTACTTGTGCTCTCTATCCCTCTATCAAATAAATAAATAAAATCTAAAAAAAAAAAGTAAAATAATATGGATGGGTTTTGGTGAGTTTGTGGGAGAAAGAGAGGTGGGGAAAGAGAAAGGAAAATGCACAAACAAATGATAGGAAGTTTTTAAAATATCACAAGCAATCCATGGCAGGACATCTTTTGCTTATGATTGTCACATTCTAAATAATGCTGAAACATGTGATCACACATTTTCTCAGATCTTCAAATTTTCTTCTTTCTTTTCCTGAGAGAAATGCTAAAAAGAGGACTTCAATGTATGAAAACAAAAAATTATCATTTCTCACCACCATCTCAACAGTAAGATTAAAAACTTTGCCAGCATGGTCCTATACTTCATTCATTCTTTGAACTTTCTAGAGCTTTTTTGTAGATGATGGACTCACTGGGATAGTGAGTAGATTATTTAGGCTTTAAGTCAATAAGAGCATCCATATGCTGATTACATCCTATTTATCAATTATCATGTCATATGCTTTATATAGGTACACTTAATAACTCCCCTAAAACAACTCTGTAGCATCATATTATTTTTTTTTTATTTTGAACATATGGTCAAAAGGTATAAACAATTTTGTACTTAATTTTTTTTTTTAAAGATTTTATTTATTTATTTGACAGAGAGAGAAATCACAAGTAGGCAGAGAGTCAGGCAGAGAGAGAGAGAGAAGCAGGCTCCCGCTGAGCAAAGAGCCCGATGCGAGGCTCGATCCCAGGACACCGAGATCATGACCTGAGCCGAAGGCAGCGGCTTAATCCACTGAGCCACCCAGGCGCCCCTGTACTTAATTTTTAAAGGTATGCTCCTTCTCCATGCTACTTTAAACATGTCTCAATTATGGACTGTCTCATTGTAGTAGTGATGATGTATCTTTCAAAAAAGTAAGCATACGACTTATATTGGAAATATTAACACAATCAAGTGATATGATTTGAATATATTTGCCTTGTAATGTGAATATTTGATCTGGGAAAAATTAACAAATGTTTTCAAAGTGCTCCAATTAAGTGGTGAATTTCTTTTTAAATAGTGAATTTCTTAAAACTATTCTGTAAAGATGTTTGTAAAATAGCACATGAAACATCTTTTATTTTCTTTAAAGACTGTATTTATTTGAACAGACAGAGATCACCAGTAGGCAGAGAAGCAGGTGAAAAGAGTAGGGGGAAGCAGGCTCCCTGCTGAACAGAGAGCTTGATATGGCACTCTATCCCAGGACCCTGAGTTCATATCCTGAGCTAAAGCAGAGGCTTAAGCCGCTGAGCCACCCAAGTACCCAGAAACATCTTTTAAAGGTCAAGTACAAATTAGGTTTCATTAGTGAAAAGGATTGAAAATCTATTGTCTCAACAATTTAAAATCCATTGACAGGAACCATTGAAGGTTACTAGGACATATCTCTATTGGCAGTGTAACAAGTTGGATTGAATTAATACTATTTTGCAAATTGTTTGTTGGGAATTAGCAACACATTTCCCTTTAGAACCAATCTTAAAAACCATGGTGAAGTAATTAGTATTTACAAGCTCATAGTTCTGTAGTACTTAACACTTTACACAATTTTTCAAAGAGATTCTACAACTGTTATGTAAATGGTTGATTGCAACACTAGGTCAATTTTACTTAAAAAATAAACATATACATTATAAATTCCCACTTGGAATATGAGAGATGAATTTCCATTCAATAAGATATTGGGGAATGAGAATCCATTTTCATCATACTGTGCAATTCTAGCCCATCACTAAACTTACGACCCACCACTACCCATTTCTATGTTTTGGTTCTCTTTTTACAGTTACCAGCTGAATGTAATGACCACATTTGAGGCACCAGAATAACTTCACTTACAAACTGAAGAACAAGAACAACCTGGTAGTTTCTGCCTTCCTTGGCAGGAAGTAAATTTTGGAGTAGTGAAGTCCAGCATCCTTCCCTCAGTGTGGGTAAGCTCTGAGTTACACTTGCACTCTGAAGTCTGAGAATGTTTCTTAATGTATCATTTGCACATGAATATTTGTTTTTTTAATGAGCTTCTGGAAACTTTACTTCTATAATACCAGTTGTGGTCCTAGGAAGCGATCCTAAAGAGGAGTTCTAAAGGGGGATCACTCACAGGATAGATGGCAGCAGGGACAACACTGTTAAGATTTTCACTTGTGGTGAAGTTGGATGAGATAGAGGTAGAAATGGATGCTCTGTCTCAAATCTATAGCATATGCAGGGGTAAAGAGTAATTATAAAAATAGTAATTACAAATATTAGTTATGACAAATTGATAGTTGCTAAATTCAGTTAGTGCATTGAAAAAAGAAAATAGCAATCTCAGGCTATTCAAATGGCAATTTACAGCATGGTATTAAAGAACACCTTCATAGAAAGAGATCTTCATATCATATAGCCCAAGAACAGATTGTTCTACTTACCAAGCCAAGATCTAATGATAGGAAAGAAGATCCTCAGAAAGGACTGCCTTTGTATCTTAAGTCTTCTGACATTTCAGATAGAGACATTTAGTGGGATGTGCTTCAGAGTCTTGGATCCCTGTTTTTCTCAGCATTCTGGGCCCATAGAATTGGCGTGCTTCCCCTTGTTCAGAAATAATAGTGCCCTGTTCAACTAAGGCTTGGCCTCACCCGGTCTAAGGGTTCTTTCTTCTACTAAGAGCCAAGAGGGATCAATCACCAAAGGAGCTTAAGAACAAAGCTATTATGTACCAGTATGAACTATGGATTCACACCTGAGATAGATCTTCTGGGACCTAGTCCTATAGGAGCAGACTATGAAGCTAAATAATGGAGGGTTTTAAAATATGGGAACACTTTGTCATGATTCAGAATTTAACACTCAGGAAAGGCTCCTGGAACAGGTTTCAATATGCTCCTGCAATGTCTGTGAATCTCGGGGAAAAAATGGTGGTTTATATTAAATAACGTAGAGATGTCAGACTTTCCTTGGCAGAATATTGAGAAGATTCCCAAGGCACACAGAAGTAAGCTTGATAGAATGAATCTGTTATACAAGACCCCAAATCAGCACTACACCTCCCTCTGATGACCATAATCCTTGAGAGAGACAGAGGACACTATATTCAACAGTGATAAAGAATGCATCATAGAGAAGCCCAGTAGTAGCTGTTATTTTTTAGTCTGGTGCTGACAGTAAGACATACTGTTTACAACTGGGCTCCTTAGTGTCAAAAAAGATGATAGTATTCTGGAAATCCAGAAACTGGGTGGCAGCGTTTAAGGCCAAAAATAAAATAGATTTAATTATTATAATCTGCAACCAGTTCAAAGTGGCCAGTGGAAAAACTTTCCTATATGGATCTTGGCAATGCTTAATGGGCCAAAGTTTTCCTTAGGAAAATTAGGAATAGTTTCACTCACACAGCCTTGGCCCTATCAATATCTGTTGGCTCATATAGTGTGTGATATATCAAGAGATCCTACAGAGCTTTGCTTGGATAAAAGGGACTAATTTAAGATGAGAGAGGAGCAACTATGGACACCTTTCCAAGGCATTCATTGGTATTACCAGATACAGAAGATATATCTTCTTATTTTTTTAAGATTTTATTTATTCATTTGACAGACAGAGATCACAAGTAGACAGAGGCAGGAAGAGAGAAAGGAAGGGAAGCAGGCTCCCAGCTGAGCAGAGAGCCCGATGTGGGGGCTTGATCCCAGGTGCTGGGATCATGACCAGAGCTGAAGGCAGAGGCTTTAACCCACTGAGCCACCCAGGTGCCCTGATGTATCTTCTTGGAGTGCTAAAATGGGCTAAAAAAGAAAAAAAAAAGTGTAGCTAAGTCACCAGCTTGAAGATAAACCTGTGTCCAAATGAGATTCTGTCCTTTAAAATGTGGCATATACCCCGAACCAACCACTATCAAGACTATGTCAGTGATAGCTAGACCATATGGACTGAAAATCAAGGAATACAAGGAGTGGTAACTCTACACCATCACTCCCATTGATCCACACTGGGAATTTATGCTTCTGATTTTCATATCTAGGTCACTTAGGGCTAGAGATCTTAATTCCCAGAGGGACAATATTTTATGAGAATGTTATAAAATTCCCATCAAGCTGAAAGCTACAGCTGCTATTTCATTGTACCCCAAACTTTAGAAATCAACAGTCAAAAAAAGGGTTTGCTATGCTGGCAGGAATAATTCACATTGATCCTTGTGAGGAGATCGTTTGATGCTTCATAATGGGAGAAAGAAGAGATATTTTCAGAATCCAGAGACCTCTAAGCGTACTCACATGCACAGTTTTAACTACGAATAAGTAATTAGAACAACCACAGTCTGACTAAAAAGAGATAATCAGAAGCTCAGGTCCCTTAGAACTATGAACGTTTAGATCATGCCACCAGATAAATCTATATAGATCTATAAGGGGCTAGCAAAAGGAAAGGGTGATTTAGACTAGAGAGAAAAGAGGTACTGAACATAGGTTATGCTAAGGACCATTTGTGGGATTCATCCCACTAAATCTTTCCTCTGTATACTTCTCTCAGAAAACCACCATCTTGAAGACCCAATGACAGCTAATCCATGAATTAATTAATCAACATTATTGAATCTGAGCAGTGGAATAAGATATTATAGCAGACAATGTTGGTGCTCAGTCAGTCCAGATTCCAATAAATACCTCTTTGCTCTCTGTGATCCCTGTCCCCTTTGCTCCACTAATAGCCCTTTCTGCATCCCATGCATGCTATCACTTGCAAGAGCCAATATGAGAGGACATGCTTTGCCAGTACTAGAAGATAGCTGCAGGAACCTGCTTAAACTCCCCTGGGCCAAGGCTTAACTGGTACAGGAATTTGGAAGCCCAAACCCTTTGTGTCAAGACAGGACAACTCTAATTTATACCTTACAGTTCAAGGTTTCCATTTCACCTTGTAGTCTTTACTTGTGATTTTACCTGTAGGGGATTGTTGCAATAATGACCTACAGTGATTTGTTCCTCCCTATATCTGCCCTTGGATAAACTCCACATACATTTATTCTGGCTTGATTACATAATTTGCTTTGACCTATGGGACATTAGCAGATTTGCTGCAGACAGAAGAGTGAAACGTGCATGTACTCTCTTGTTCTTCCTGAGGATCTTGCAAACATTGGCATATAAATAAAGGTAGAGTAGGCTACTGGAGACACATGACCAAAGCACCCTACTCAAGAGCCAGGACCAACTGTCAGACATGTGAATAAAACCATTTTAGTTCAATCAGACAAGAGATGACCTGTCAGCAGATGGAGCCAACAACAAAAACAAACAACAACAACAACAACAACAACAAAAACCACTCAGCTGAGCCCAGTCCAAATCTCTAACCCCTGAATCTTTACCCAATACATTATTTTCATTGGTATTATTTCATTATTTTCATTGGTAATATTTCATTATTTTCATTGGTATTACATACCCAATACATTATTTTCATTTTTTTCTTTTTAAATTTTTATTTAAATTCTAGTGAGTTAACATACAGTGCAATATTGGTTTCAGAAGTGATTCATCACTTACATACAACACCTAGTGCTCATCATAAATGTGCCCTCCTTAATTACCAACATCCATTAAGCCCATTCCTCACCCACCTCCCTCCATCAACTCTCAGTTTGTTCTCTATCACTAAAAGTCTCTTATACTTTGTTTCCCTATCTTTTTTCTTTTCCTCTTCCCTATGTTCATCTGTTTTGTTTCTTAAATTCCACATATCAGTGAAATCATATGGTGTTTGTCTTTCTCTGACTGGCTTATGTTGCTTAGCATAATACACTCTAGTTCCATCCAATCATTGCAAATAGCAAGATGTCATTTTTTTTGATGGCTGAATATTATTTCATTGTGTACATGTATTTTCTTTATCTATTCATCAATTAATGGATCTTTGAGCTCTCTCCATACTTTGGCTATGGTTGATAATGCTGCTATAAACATTGGGGTGCATGTACCCTACAAATTTGTAACTCTTTATCCTTTGGGAAAGTACCTAGTAGCATAACTGCTGGATTGTAGGGCAGTGCTATTTTTAACTTTTTGAGGAAACTCCATACTGTTTTCCAGAGTGGCTGCACCAGTTTGCATTCCCACCAACAGTGTAAGAGGCTTCCTATTTCTCTGTATTCTTGCCAACACCTGTTGTTTCTTGTGTTGTTAATTTTAGCCATTCTGAAAGGTGTGAAGTGGTATCTCATCCTAGTTGTGCTTTGTATTTTCCTGATGATGAGTGACATTGAACATCTTTTCACATATCTGTTAGGCATCTTGATGTCTTCTTTGGAAAAGTGGCTATTCACATCTTCTGTCCATTTCTTATCTGTTATTTGTTTTTTGAGTGTTAAGTTTGATAAGCTCTTTCAAGATTTTGTATACTAACCCTTTATCAGATATGTCATTTGCAAATATCTTCTCCCATTCTGAATGTTGTGTTTTACTTTTGTTTATTGTTTTCTTCACCATTTGCTTTTTATCTTAATGAAGTCACAGTAGTTCATTTTTGCTTTTGTTTTTCTTGCCTCTGGAGCTGTGGCCAACATCACAGATTGCCTGTGTTCTTTTCTAGAACATTGCAGTGCATGTATGGGTACATGAACCCCTAGGATTTTGATGGTTTCATATCTCACATTTAGGTCTCTCTGCCACTGTGAATTTCTTTCTTTTCTTTTTTTTTTTTTTTTTTTGGTATGGTGTAAGAAAGTGGTCCAATTTCATTCTTCTACTTGTTGCTGTCCAGTATTCCTAACACCATTTGTTGAAGTTATTGTCTTTTTACCATTAGATATTCTTTCCTGCTTTGTTGAAGATTAGTTGGCCATATGGTTGTAGGTCCATCTCTGGGTTTTCTCTTCTGTTCCATTGATCTATGTGTCTATTTTTTGTCTCGAAATCTGGAATAATGATGCTTCTAGTTTTGTTTTTTTTCTTTAAGATTGGTTGGATATTTGGGGTCTTTTGTGTCTCCCTACAGGTTTTGGGATTGTTTGTTCTAGCCCTATGAAAAATGCTGGTGGTAATTTGATAGGAATTGCATTAAAGGTGTAGATTGTCTTGGGCATTATAGACATTTTTGCAATGTTTGTTCTTCTAATCCATGAGCATGGAATGTTTTGCCATTTCTTTGTGTCATCTTCTATTTCTTTTATAACTGTTCTATGGTTTCAGGGTACAGACTTTACTTCTTTGATTAAGTTTATCCTTAGTTATCTAATTGTTTTGGGTTCAATTATAAATGGGACTGGCTCCTTTATTTCTCATTCTGTTGCTTCATTATGGTGTATAGAAATAAATGTCACAGAGTTCTGCACATTGGTTTTATATCCTGGAACTTTGGAGGGTTCATGTATTAGTTCTAGCAATTTTTTGGTGGGATATTTTAGATTTCTTATATAAAGCATAATGCTATCTGCAAATATTGAAAGTTTGACTTCTTCCTTGCTGATTTGGATGCTTTTTATTTCTATTTGTTTTCTGATTGCTGAGACTAAGGCTTTCAATACTATATTAAACAATAATGGGGAAAGGGGACATCCTTGTCTTGCTCTTGACCTTACGTGAAAAGCTTTCAGTTTTTCCCCATTGAGGATGATATTAGTTAGGGACTTTTCATATGTGGCTTTTATGATGCTGAGGTATGTTCTCTTTGTCCCTACTTTATTAAGAGTTCTTTTTTTTTTTTAAATCAAGAATGTATGCTGTACCTGTCAAATGCTTTTTATGCACCTATTAAAATGATCATATGGTTCTTATCTTTTTTTTTCTTTTTATAACCTTTCTTTTATTAATGTGATATATCACATTGATTGGTTTGTGAATATTAAAACACAGGAATAAATCCCACTTGATCATGGTTAATAATTCTTTTAAGGTATTGTTGAATTCCATTTGCTATTATCTTGTTGAGAATTTTTACATCCATGTTCATCAGGGACATTGGCCTTTAATTCTCCTATTATTGAGGTATTTGTCTGGTTTTCAAATCAAGATAATGCTGGCCAAGTAGAATTATTTTGGAAGTTTTCCTTCCATTTCTATTTTTTGGACTGGTTTGAAAATAACAGGTATTAATTCTTCCTTAAATATTTGGTAGAATTTCCTTGGAAGGCCAGGACTTCTGTCCCTGCCTGGACTTTTGTTTTTTGGAGATTTTTGATTACTGTTTCAATTTCTTTGCTGGTTGTCATTCTGTTTAAATTTTATCTTTCACCCTGTTTCAGATTTGGGAGTTGGTATATTTCTAGGAAGTTATCTATTTCTTCCAGATTGCCCAGTTTGTTGGCATATCATTTTTTATAATAATTTCTTATAATTGTTTGTATTTCTATGGTGGTGTTGTGATCTCTTCTTTTCATTCATGATTTTATTTGTTTAGGTCCCGTCTTTATTTCTTTTTATAAGTCTGACTAGGGGTATATCAATTTTATTAATTGTTTCAAAGAACCAGCTCTTGGTTTCACTAATCTGTTCTACTGTTTTTTGTTTGTTTGTTTGTTTCTACGTCATTTATTTCTGTTCTCTTCTTTATTATTTCCCTTCTTCTGTGGGCTTTGGGCTTTATTTGCTATTCCTTTTCTCAGTCCTTTGGGTGTAAAGTTAGCTTGCATATTTGAGACTTTTCTTGCTTCTTAATGTAACCTATACTGCAATATATTTCTCTTGTAAGACTGCCTTTGCTGCATCCCAAAGGTTTGGAATGTCATGTTTTCATTTTCCTTGGCTTCCATGTCTTTTTAAATTTTCTCTTTAATTTCCTGGTTAATCTGTTCATTCTTTGAAGATGTTCTCTAATCTCCATATATTTGTGATATTTACAATTTTTTTTCTTGTGGTTTACCTTAAGTTTCATAGCATTGTGGTCTGGAAATATGAAGGTATGAACTCAGTGTTTTTTTTTTTTTACTTGTTGAGGGGTTATTTGAGACCCAGTATGTGATTTATTACAGAGAATGTTCCATTTGCACTCAAAAAAAAAAAAAATCTGCTGCTTTAGGATGCAGTGATCTGAATATATCTGTTAAATCCATTGAGTTCTCTGTATCATTCAAGGCCATTGTTTCCTTGTTGATTTTCTGCTTAAGTGATATATCCTGTAATAGGGTGTTAAAGTCTCTTACTATTATTCCATTGTTATCAATGAGTTCTTTTATGTTTATTATTAACTAATTATTCTATCTGAGTTCTCCCAAGTTGAAGGCATAAATATTTACAATGGTTTCATCTTCTTCTGTACTGACCTCTTAAAAATGTTATAATGCCTTTCTTCACCTCTTGTTGCAGTCTTTATTTTAAAATCTACTTTGTCTGATACAACTATGGCTACTTTGGTTTTCTTTTGGTGTACATTAGCATGATAGATGGTTCTCCATCCCTTCCCTTTCAATCTGCTGATGTCTTTAGGTCATTATGTTGTAATCAGCATTTAGATCGGTCTCTCTCTCTCTCTCTCTTTTTTTTTAATCCATTCTAGTATCCTAGAATTTAGAATGGTTTTGGTTGGAGCACTAAGTCCATTTACATTCAGAGTATTATTGAAAGATATGAATTTAATGTCCTTGTGTTACCTATAAAATTGGTGTTTTTCATGATGTTTTCTGTTCCTTTCTATTTTTCTGTTCTTTGTTGCTTTTGGCCTTTTATTCACTCAAAGATTCCCCTTTAATATTTCTTGCAGAGCTGGTTTAGGTGCCATGAACTCCTTTAGTTTTTGTTTCTATAGGAAACTTTTTATGTCTCCTTCTATTCTGAATGATAGCCTTAATGGATAAAGTATTCTTGACCGCATATTTTTCCCATTTAGCGTGTTGAATATATCTTGCCATTTTTTTCTGGCCTATCAAGTTTCTGTGGATAGGTCTTCTTTGAACCTAATCTGTCTTCCCTTGTAGGTTAAGGACTTTTTCCCTTGCTGCTTTTGGGATTCTTCCTTGTCTGTGTGTTTCATGAAATTGACTATGATATGCCTTGGCAATAGTCAACTTTTGTTGAATTTAGTGGGAGATCTCTGTGCCTCTTGGATTTTGATATCTGTGTCTTTCCCCAGATTAGAGAAGTTACCAGCTATGATTTGCTCAGATGAAACTTCTGCCCCCCTTTCTCTCTCTGGAACTCCTTTGGTATGAATGCTATTCCATCTTAGTATGTCACTGATTTCCCAAAGTCTATCTCTTTAAGATCCATTACCGTTTTTTTTCCTCTTTTCAACCTCATTATTTTCCATACTTTTTTTTCTGTACCACTGATTCATTCCTGTGTTTTATCCGTCTTCATTCTATGACATCCATTTAGATTTACATCTCAGTTAAAGCCTTTTCAATTTCCACAAGGCTAGATTTTAGTTCTTTTATTGCTGCAGTAAAGGATTCGCTAGTGTTTTCTATGGTTTTTACGAGCCTGACTAGTATCCTTTTAAGTGTTCTTTTAAATTCTAGTTCAGACATCTTACTTATATCTGTATTGATTAAATCCCTGACCATAATTATTTCCTGTTCTTTCTTTTGTGGTGAATTCCTTTGTCTTGTCATTTTGGAGGAAAAACAATTAAAATAAAATAAATTTAAATTTAAAAATCGTAAATAAATAAATAAATAAATAAATAAATAAAGGAAGCGAGATCCTAGGTGTGTTATATTTCACTAAGAGAAGCTTAATAGAAAAAAAAAAAAACTAAAAATTAAAAATTAAAAAAAAATAAAAATTGTTTTACTCTATCCCAGAATACAACAGAAACAAAAACAAAATGACACAAACAAGACTCAAAGGAAGCTATATCCTGTTTCACCTAGAGCTCTTGAAATTTTGAAGCATTCTATGATCATTAGACTTGGTATGAATGAGGTGTTTGTGCTGGTCTTCTGGGACAGGGACCTGCTGCTCTGATTCTCAGATGAATTTGCCCTAGTGCATGTGTTGGGGAGTTAAAGGTGGTTAGAGGTGGGGGAGTGGGATTTGATGCTTGATATAGTGGCTCCATTCTCCATTTGGTGGTGCTCTTTAGCTTACTGGGATTGATTAGTGCTAGTGGGCAAGAGGTAAAAGTGACTTTGTGCCTCGCTCTCATCTCCAGAGCAGGATGCTCCCATGGCCCACTTTTTTTTTTTTTTTTTAAGATTTTATTTATTTATTTGACAGAGAAAGACATCGTGAGAGAGAGAACACAAGCAGGGAGAGTGGGAGAGTGAGAAGCAGGCTTCCCACCAAGCAGGGAGACAGATGCAGGGCTCAATCCCAGTACCCTGAGATCATGACCTGAGCTGAAGATAGCTGCTTAAGTACTGAGCCACTCAGGCGCTGCTCCCCTGGGACACTCTTTAAGAAGCCCTTGTAGACGCACAATCACCCCTCTTATGCCCCCCCACTTCCCTTAGATTCTTACATTGACCCTGTCTTTGACTGATTGTCTTCCTGCCAGACAGTGCAGTAGTGTTTTATCCAGGCCCAGCTATGCCTCAGAACTCCATACTTCAGAGACTCCTGCAGCATGCACCAATGCTGATCCTCTGGGGGAGGGTCTCACTGCACTGTGGCTGGTGCTGGCTTGTCCTAGAAAGTAGTTGTGTGGCCATGCAGCACAGCAGTTCAGAGCTCAGTGTAATAACAACACACAGGCCACACCAGGGTTTGCTGCCTTCAGTTGGTGACTTTGTTCTTATACTAGTGAATGGGGTAGCTCAATGTTGCCTGAAGGGTGTTTTGACCTCAGAGTGGCTGTATCACTTCAACCAAATGCAGTACAAGCAGGGAAACTGTTTCTCCCCCTGGAACCCAGGGTATCCTCAGCTGCCTGCTCTCAGGACTAGGCCCTCCTTCCCCATCAGAGCACTGTCAGTCCTGACCCGGTAATAGTGTTGACCTCTGAAACTTCAGATTCTGTATTCCATCATTTATAAAAGCTTGAAGGTATTGACACCTATGGCATTGGGGAATAGTGTTCTTATATAGTCCCCTGTGGATGTTTTCACTCTTTTTTTTTTCCCCCTTCACTCTTTCTCTATTTTCTTTTCTCTTGCTACTCTTTCCCTGATCAGGGATCCTTCCTCTTTGCAGTGCCCATGGCTCTTCTCTCCCACAAACCAGTTTTTCTTCCTCTGTAGTTTCTATTTTCCACGGGCCATGTTTTCTGTTTGTAGACATGGGGTTTTGTTCTCTAAAGGAACCTTTATGGTTCCTTCTAGAAGTACTTCCTGAATAAATCACTTACACAAGAATTTTTGTTCCAGGATATACTTCTGGGAAACATGACCTAAGACAATAATAATTTGTTAACTCACCACACTTTCTGAGGAGAAGAGAGTATTTAACTTACATATCTACATTACAAAAATGGACATATATTCCAGGTATTCTAAATTTGAAAAAGGAAGTTATTCAGAACAAAGCATGGGGGATCAGCTGGATTTTCCAGACCTAGATTCTACTCTCTTCTGTCTTCTGTGACTATCCATCCCCCTTTTACCAACTCTATCTATGAATAGATTGCAAATTAGAGGATTAGATCTTGTGTAGAGACTTGCAAAGAGATTACTAATTTTAAAAATTTAAAACACATTCTAATTATAGGATAGACAGGCTTTTTATTGTATTCTTAAATGCTGTAATCTGCAACAGAAAAAGCAATAAAGAAAACAGGTAGTGAGATATTTGCTTTCACTTACATGACACACACAGCCAAGTATATGTTCCTTCCATTTTTTGCTTGACAGAAGAATTCTCAGAGCCCAAGGACCCACTCTAGAGATATCATTAGTGCAGTTTGGCGCAGGGGATGTTCAGTCATTTACTGAGTTAAGCACCAATGGGAAATCTCTTGGATTATGACAGGAATCCATCAACCTTTTATCATCATTCTTAATATAATTACCTCATATTGGAAATGGAAGAAAAAAGTGCTGTAAAGCTTTCTACAATGAAGGACTATATCAAATGGTAATTGGTATTTAAAATTTCATTCATCTGTATTGTTTTTAGATGTACATTTTCCCAGAAGGTAGAAACTAATCTTTTTTTTTTTAACCAAATTTTATGTTATAGTTTGATTGTTTAATAAAATACAGGAAAAGTACATTGGTTTTTATGCATTACTGGCTTTTGTATGATTATTATAAACTGCAAACTTCATGTAGTAATAGTGCATCACTATATAGATTTATATGTCTTAACCTAATGGACCTTTTCTGGGGAAAGATATATATTTAATTTTATGGTCAATAACTAAGTTTTAGATAAAACTATAAAATGAAAAATTTACTAAATCTTTATCAAGATGACTAACAGGTAATAATATTAAGAGTATAAGACGGTGGTAAATGGGCATTTGAATTATTGAAATTAATAGTACATAGAAAAGGAAGGCTACAAGTAATTATAAAGTAGAGCATTAGTTTAAGTTTATCAACTCTTCTGTGGAACAAATACTGTGATTCACAATATTAAGTAAAAGTGAAGTATATGATAGTAAAATGTCCCTCTCTTGCATTTCAAATACATATCTAATGTGAAATAATTTATACTAAAAAGATTGTGTCATTGCTAAGAAGTTTTTCATGTTCAAAACTATGAAATGACTAAAAATTCTGACTTTTCCATTTTAAATACTATATTATTTTTAAGGAAAGAAAAATATTTTTAAAAACTATAAACTTTTTGTCTAATCAAGTAGTATAAAGTTGAAAGGATCAGTTTTCAATTTTTACCCATCTTGACTCTACTTCCAAAATATTAGATATGTGTACATTGGCCACTACTTGCCATATTTGTTGAATTGCATTGATGAATGCATGGCTTATAAATAAAAAAAAGCATTCAGTTTTTAATGGAGTTCAAACTCACATTATTATGTTTCTTATTTGGCAGAGAGTGGTTTTGTTTTGTTTTGTTTTGTTTTTTGGATGATATCCCATCAACCTAAATGTAGCACATACAGAGAGCAGGACACAGTGGTACACAACAGCATAATTTGCAAATGTAGCCCCTTGTGTGGAATCAGATTGTTACCTCTGTTTTTAACAATACCAACCATAAGTCAACAAAAAAATATATATATAGCATCACGAAATAGATAATTCAGATAGAAAATGCATTGACTTTCAATAAGGCTTCTACCCAGGCTACATTCACAAATGTAATTGTAACTTTCAGGTATCAATTTTGCTGGGCTATATATAATATTCAATTAAACATCAATCTAGGTGTTGCTGTGAAGGTATCTTGTATAAATGGTTAAAATCTGTAATCAGTTGGCTCTAAGTAAAGGAGATTATCCTTCATAATGTGGCTGGACCTTATCTGATCAGTTGAAGTTCTTAAGAAACAAAACCAAGATTTCCATGGGGAAGAAAAAATTCTGTCTCAAGACTGTGGTACCAGTTCCCACTCAAAAGTTTCCAGCTTTGTGACTGGCCAGCCCCCACAATCATGCAATTCCTTGAAATTAATCTTCTCCCCTTCTACATGTGTGTTTATATACATATATATATGTTTGTATGTTTTAAGCATGCTAATATATGTGCATTACATATATAATTATATACACCTATAGATGTATAAAGTCCCTAAATATATTCATATGTATATATGCACGCATATACGTGTACATGCATACACAAACGTGTATGAATTCTGGACACCCTGACTGATATAGATAGATTGAAGTTTTTAGCTTATTTTAAATAAGTAATTTCTGGAAATAGAAAGGAGATTTTCATAGGCAATGAAATTTACAGTCTTAAAAATTCTGGAGATGATTCTGCTTATCCTTTAATGCTGTTTGCTCCTAACCCTGTAGAGTCAGACAATGACAATAAAACAGGTATCCATCATCTGGAGATTTTTGGAATCACTTCCTAGAATTTCTGGCTAGTCATAGGATCCATAACCATCCATTTCAATATTTAACTTGGAGAAGGTATCACTTCCAGGAAGAACCAAACTGTAGCTGGACCTAGTATGGTTTTTAATAGTTCAGAAGAGCACTCAGAATGCTCAACAATTGAGATTTGAAATCTTTCCCTAAACCCAGGAGTAAGCAAACCCATATTTATGTAATTAATTTTTTATATCAGTTATCACATTATAGTGAGGGTATGATGTATAAAATTATTATGCTGAAAATCCAGAGCAAATATTAAGCTTGGATGTGGAGATTTAGAAGAGTATTCAAACTAGGAAAACAATGGGGGGGGGCGCATGTAGAATGGATATGGTGATCTCATTAGTTTTGTAAGCAATAATTGGACATGTTTACTGATTTTCAGAATGAGTGTGTTGAAAGAGAATTTTCTATGAATATTTCATGATTTGCATGGTTGAAGACTTCTAATCAAGAAAAATGACTGAATAGCAAAGGTCTGGAAAGCTAGAAGTTTAAAGATGTCTACCCAGAGGCATTTGCTTCCATTCCAGTAGAATAAATAAGGATAAAGACTTTCCCTCTGTCCTTCCCTGGAGAGGCTTTTTTTAAAATATTTCAGAGTGTTTAAGTCTTTATGTGGGGGCCTGGGGAAGGAGACAGATGTGTTGGCAGCACCTATATTAGCTCTTAGTCTCATAATTTTGGGGTAATTCTACTATAATGTAAACCAACTACATGTGCTGGTGAAATATGATTCTCATTCATGTCACTCAGTGGGGATTTGAAACATGGGGAACTGACACAGGATACAATTCCATGAAGAATAAACTGTTCCTCAGATCCAAAAACTGTATACTCATGACCTCACTCAATCGATCCATCAATCATTCTCTTCTCACTTCTCTTCTCTCTCTCTCTCTCTATATATATATATGCATATACACACATATATACATATGAATGTATGGGGGTGTGTATTCTCTATATCACTTTTAATAGTTGATAATAATATTTTAGTATAACATATTGCCAAAACATGATTAGGATGTTCAAATGAATATTTGTTATACTGATTGAAAATGTGAGAGTAGAAATACATATATATGTATATATATGTAGATATATATACATGTATATATATTTGTTTATCTGGTTATATATATATACATGTATATATATCCACATATATATACATATATATGTATTTCTACTCTCACTTTTTCAAGTGTATATATACATGTATATATATACATGTATACATGTATGTGTACATACATATATATGTATATTTTAAGATTTTTTTATTTTTTATTTATTTATTTGACAGAGAGAGACAGCAAGAGAGGGAACACAAGCAGGGGGAGGGGGAGAGGGAGAAGCAGTCTTCCTGTCTAGCAGCAAGCTCCATGTGGGGTTCAATCTCAGGACCCTGGGATCATGACCTGAGCCAAAGGCAGACACTTAATGACTGAGCCATCTAAATGCCCCAAGAGTAGAATATTTTTAAACAAATAATTATACACATGTCTATCTACTGAATTGAAATTTTAACTAATACTACAGATCATAAAGTTTTGAATAAGGTGTTCTTTTTTACATTAATCATTTTCATTTTAGGAAGAAAGATAAAATTATGGAAATTAATAATTGCAGTATTATAGGGAATATGTTAAATGCCATTAATAAGTCTATATGAGTGCCATGATATAATGATATATGCTTTATATCTGCCTAACTTCTCTTTCTTCTCTCCTGCCTCTAGCCAGATAGTTTTATTTTTCTTTTAAGTACTCATAGGATTAGATTGTGCGTGTCAAGATAATTCAGGATAATCTCCATGTTTTAAGGTTGGTGACCTGAATTACATCTGCAAAGTCCTCTTTATCATGTAACATAACATATTCATATGTTCTGAGAATTAGAGCATGGATATCCCAGGGGACCATTCTGCCTATCATAGTCCACACACTGTATATAAGCTTTTTAGTGTCTTGGAGTCTTAACTCCTTCATTTGGAAAATGGGCATACCAACATCTCACTCAAAGGGATGTTTTGAAAGTTAATCAGATGATTGTAAAACACAGACTACCTCTCCTCCAAAGAGTTCCTTTGAATTCTTTCTAGTTCAAATACTACTTTCTTCTTCCCAGGAGTGACCCAGGTTTTAATCTGACTTGCATATATATTTTAGAAAGTGGTGGTGATAAAAGCGTTTCTCTTAGAACTGAAATAAAATGGTCCCTTCACATTGCTCACTGTTTTCAGTCAGTATAGAGCCTACAGAAATGTGTAGTTAACATGTGTAGCAGAGCAAAATACAAGGTGATTCAGTCAACTAAGCCTTTGGCAAGTAATGATTCAAAGTCAATCCAATATCGAATTCTATGACAGATGACTAAACTATTGATATTTTGTTTTGCTGCTTAAAGAGGAATTCAAGTGTTTTAGAGACAAACCTGTAGGACAGTTCTGTTAATAAAGTCATTGATAAAAGGGACATTTGTTTATCTGGTGCAACACTCCCTTAAATCTAAATTGATCCTCAGAAATGTATTTGATAAAGATCAAACACCAGTGTTTCTTTGCACTGTCAGAAAACACACTTTAGCAATATGTCATTGCAAAATTCTTACATATGAAAAGCAAATAATAAAGACTGAAAAAGTTCCTAACAGAACAAGAAGAGGGATCAATTCTATTAGAACAAGAAAAGAGAAAACCATAACAAATACTTTTACCTTCAATATGTAAATACTTTTAGATTTTGCAAAATACTTCAACAATTATTTGTGAAGGTAAATCTAAATTATTGTTTTAAAGTTATACATTCTCCAAAAGGTTACATGATTTAACTGTATACATATAGTTAAAAAAACACAAAAACAACATCTACATTTGAGCTTTTTCTTTATAAAAAATCAGTTTTATTTACATCACCAGTATTAAGTATATGGAGAAAGTAGTTTCATTACGTAGCAGTTGAAACATTTTTGAGATTTTTATTCTTTTCACATTATTTTATGATGTTTAAAAGAAAGCAAAAAATAAGCAGAAGTAGAAGCACTGGTAAATTTATAATATGTTAAATCAGCCTAAACTTCTTAATTAGAGCAAGGAATAGAAACCAAATAACATAATTTGGAATGACAAAACTAAAAACTCTAACTGGATAAATAATGGGTCAGCCTGATTTTTTCCCTTAATACTGAGAAAGCAAGGTTGTTGTTTTTGTAAATACACTTTTGAAAACTCACTAAAAAACTGACTATAGAAATTTCCTTCTTCTGTAAAAGCATGAGTGCTTAAAGTGAAGGATGTGGAGAATAAATTCATTATTTAACAGCAAATGACAAATGTCAAGAGGAAATAGAGTGATAGAGTCAAACTCTACAGTTAATTTAGTTCTTCAAATTTTGTTGAAAATCATGGTTTTCTTTTTGATGCCATTATCTAGAACATGAAAAATTAATTTTCATGTTATTTAACAAGGTTTGTTAAAATGCAAGGAAGACTATATTTCTTATATTTGCAACCAGGATCAAAGGGACACTTACTTTGGTTGTATATATAACAATATCATTATTAGAGAAAGATTATTTAAATTAAAATAAATTGATTCTAAACTCAGTGCTGTTTTGAACACAGTCTAAGTTATAGCCAAAAATCTCTACTGAATTATAAAGAAATATTAACAAAAAATACCCATTAAGTACAGTGAATAGATTAAGTACAGTACATAGATTCTCCATGCAGTGTTCAAATGGGACAACTAGACAGTGATAGTGATGCAAAGTAATGCTTTTCTCTTGTTAAATGAGTGGAGCATTACATAACTGGTGGCAACATACTAGCTGGAAATGAAGAGCTGCTATGCAAATTTAAAAATGCATGCTTTCAGGGCACCTGGGTGGTTCAGTGGGTTAAAGCCTCTGCTTTCGGCTCTGGTTATGATCCCAGGGTGATGGGATGTAGCCCCGCATCGGGGTCTCTGCTTGGCGGGGAGCCTGCTTCCCCCTCTCTGCCTGCCTCTCTCTGTCTACTTGTGATCTCTGTCAAATAAATAAACAAAAATCTTTAAAAAAAATGCATGCTTTCGGGGCGCCTGGGTGGCTCAGTGGGTTAAGCCTCTGCCTTCGGCTTAGGTCATGATCTCAGCGACCTGGGATCGAGCCCCGCATTGGGCTCTCTGCTTAGCGGGGAGCCTGCTTCCCTCTCTCTCTGCCTGCCTCTCTGCCTACTTGTGATCTCTCTGTCAAATAAATAAATAAAATTTTTAAAAAATGCATGATTTCAATATGAAATCTCTAGTATATGGACAATATAAAATATTTTTATTAAAAATTATAAATCTAATATAGCAGAACAACTATCAGTAACAATAGATAATAATTTATCATTTAAAGCTATGTACAATTATGTTTGTGTTGATATCAGGCAATTAGGTGACAAATGGGTCTCAATCAGATGCTCCAAAAAGCTTAAAGAAAATGTGACTGTTGGGGCACCTGAGTGGCTCAGTGAGTTAAGTCTCTGCCTTCAGCTCAGTCATGATCTCAGGGATCAAGCCCTGCATCATGCTCTCTGCTCAGCAGGGAACCTGCTTCTACCCCCCTCTCTGCCTGCCTCTCTGCCTACTTGTGATCTCTGTCTGTCAAATAAATAAAATCTTAAAAAGAAACGACTGTTTTATAAGAGTTAAACCATGGAATATCAAAGAAAACAAGATATATGTAATCTCTGTATTAAATATATATACATATATATAGGAAGACATATGTGTGTGTGTAACAAGAATTTAGAGAAGACCAATTACTGATCAATGTTTGCTTTAGACTGAAACAAAACATTTTTCTCCAAAGTTTTATTTTATTTTATTATAAAATATGTGTTTTTACTTTTTTTAATTAAAAAAATGAAAGATTTTATCTATTTAATTGAGAGAGAGAGAGTGGCAGAGGGAGAGGGAGAAGCTGACTCCTTGCTGAGTACAGGGATCAACCCCAGGACCCTAGGATCATGCCTGAGCCAAAGGACTAAGCCACCCAAGGGTCCCTGGATGTGCTTTGAAATTAGAACATGTATTTCATGTTTCTCTTCCTTTTCTTTCCTTTTTTTTTTTAAATATTTTTCCCAAAAAACATATATCTAAAGCTTTGGGATTGCTCATGATCCTCATAGCTTAGAATTGAGGAGAGATAATATTAACTTAACTGAAGATAGACTCTGTTAGTAACATGGAGACTCCATCAGCAACTGTAGCACATAAAGACAACACCATAGCAGTATCCTCTGAATACTCTGTGGGGAAGAAGACATCATAAGAAATAGTCAAGTATCTGGTCCATCTAACCTTTATTTGTCAATATAAATAAATAATTTGAATTCTGGTTCATAGATCTCTGCCTCTTCTCAGTTTAGTCAAAGTGAATCCAAGAATTGGATTCCTATAAAATCTGGGGCCCAGACAAAATTCAGTTTCTACCTAGCTGACATTTTTAACCTGGGTTGTGGCAAATTTCCCACTCAATCCCACTTATAGACATTCTGAACTTGATGAATTGCTTGTATTAAAATTCATTCCATTTTTTAAAATTTACAAAATGGTGAAAATCAGTTAATCAACATATAATTACTGGGGATCTATATGCACAAGACAGATACTTATGCTTATGGTGTATAAATTGAAACAAAAGCTATTGGCAGTGGCAAGCAAACAAAAATAGACCTGTAATTAAGTAGAAGAGCCAATGTATGAAAGCATCCTAGAGTTAACCTAAAAGCATAAGAAATGCCATCAACCAGGCAAAAAATATATTAAATTATCTGATTTTTAGACCATGGGCATGACTTAAAATGGCTTTAAGAAACAAAAAAAAGACATTGAGGAGGACAAAAGGAAACAGAGCATGAAAATGGCATTCTGGGTGAGGAAAACAGTAAAAAGCAAGGGATAGAATTTTTTTTTTTTTTAAGATTTATTTATTTGAGGGAAAGAGCATACACATGAAGAGGGGGAGGGGCAGAAAGAGAAGGGGAGAGAATCCTCAAGCAGACTCCTCTCTGAGTGTGGAATCTGACTAAGGGCTCAATCCCAGGACCCTGAGATTATGACCTGAGCCAAAATCAACTGAGCTTTACTACTTTTACAGACTAAGCCACCCAGGCCCCCCTGAAGTGATAGAATTTTTAATTCCAGAGTTAAATTGGTACATATTAGAGGACAAGGCATAATTTCCAATTACACATATTTTTATGTATTTTTGAATATAATGAATATATTTTTAAATATAATGATAATTGGGTTTTAAAAATGTTTTGAATATAATGATAGTGGTGGATGCAGTGAAATTATGTATCCAGAGATATTTTCTATTGAGCTGAGAATTGAATTGAATTCATATATATCGAATATCAACTGGAATGATGATGTATTTTGGGGAAATGTTTTTTCATCTGCTGTAGTTGATTCTACTAAGTAAAATATCCATGTCAAAAGAACCACCATCTTACTCACCTAGTCTGAAAATAAGAGGCAATATTTATCCCAAAATTATAGTAAATGAACACTAATCTGCTTATTCCCTGAGAAAAATAACCCATATAACTTTTTGACAATCTAGAGATCCAAAAGATTTTTTCCAATTTCCTATAAAACACAGGCAGATATAAAAATATTTTACAGGATCTGGTCTTACACTGTCACCTATCTATGCCTCTTTGAGTAGTATTTATTCATAAATCATTTGCTGAGGATGAATATACTTGGGAGTATGTCTTATTTAGAAATACATGTAGCAAATGAGAACAACTTCCTGAACAGAATCATTCTTCCCCAAATTATAGATGTTTAATACATATGCAAAACATGTGTTACAATTCTTAAATATATAAGAAGCTGTTGTTGAAAATATATTCTGAGATTATCACATGAAAATTTGAGAAATTTATAGATGGATATTAAGAGATTCTTACCTATTTTAGCAATTCAATAATATTTGATCTGTTTTATTAAAACATGATTGACAAATAAAATTATAGTATATTTAAGGTATACAATGTGATGATTTAATATAAATGTAAACTACGGATTTATGGGAATGGATTTCCACCATTGAGGTAATTAATATAACCAATATAACCATCACCTCATCTCTCTCTCTCTCTCTCTTTTGGTGAGTACACAAAATCTAATCTCTTAGCAAATTCAAATTATACAATACAGTATTATCAACTAAAATCATCATGTTATATATTAGATCCTAAGGCTTTATTAATATTATAACTAAACGTTTATAACCTTTTACCAACCTCTCTCTATTTCTCATTCCCCTTAACCCCTTGTAACCACATTCTCTTCAGCTTTTTAAAAATTTAAATTCCAGATGTAAGTGATACCATGTAGTTTTTAACCTACTCTGTCATGCTTCTTTCATTTAGCATCATGCCCTCCAGCTTCATCCATGTTTTTGCAAATTGAAATATTTCCTTTTTCTTTTTTTAAAGCTGAATAATAGTTTATTTTATATTTTATGTATTTTCTTTTCTCTTTCTCTTTTCACACTTTCTTTATTCATCTTCAATGGACAGTTAGGTTGTTTCCATTTCACACCTTGGCTACTGTGAATAATGCTACAGTGAAAATTGTTATACATGTGTCTCTTTGGTATCCTGTTTTTATTTCTTTGGGATATATATCCATAAGTGGGATTGCTGAATCCATATGATAACTCAAATTTTAATTATTGAGAAAACGCCAGCACTGTTTCTCATAGTAGCCATACAAGTTTTTGTTCTCACCAGCAGTGTACAAGGGTCCTTTTTCCTACATATCCTTACCAGTATTTGTTAACTTTTGTTATTTTGATAAAGCCATCCTGACTGGTGTGAGGTGATATTGTGGTTTTCTTTATATTTTTCTGGTGATGAGTGATCTTGAGGACCTTTTAATGTACCTGTTGACTATTTGGATATTGTCTTCAGAAAAATGTGTATTCAGGTCTTTTGCCTGGTTTTGATTGGGTTACTTGTTTGTTTGTTTTCCGACTTTTTAAGAAGATTTATTATTTATTTATTTATTTATTTTAGAGAGAGAAAGAGAGCATGCATGCACATGCTGGAAGGAGGGGCAAAGGTAGAGGGAGAGAGAATCTTGAGTGGACTCTCCACTGAGCATGGAGACCCACTCCTGGCTCAATCTCGCTACCCTGATATCATGATCTGAGCTGAAATCAAGAGTCAGACATTTAACCAACTGAGCCACCTAGGCACATTTCAATTGACTTTCTATATTGATTGTGAATCTTGAAACTGTGCTGAATTTATTTATTAGTTCAAACAAGGTTTTTTGTTTTGTTTTGTTTTGTTTTTGTGGCATCTTCAGTGTTTTCTAAATATAAGGTTATATTATCTAAACAGAGACAATTTTACCTTTTCTTTTCTAATTTGAATTTCTTTTATTTCTCTTTTTATGTGGAACAAAACTGACAAGAGTGGGGATCCTTGTCTTATTCCTGATCTCAACAGAAAAGCTTTGTTTTTCATGGTTAAGTATTATAGTAGCTGTGGACTTGTCATATATAGCCTTTATTATTTAGGTACATTCATTTCTATGTTCATTTTATTAAGAGTTTTTATCATGTAAGATTGTTGAATTTTATCTAATGAGATAAAGCATATTATTTTTATTCTTCCTATTATTGATACAGTGCATTAGAAAAAAAACTATGGTTCCCAAATGGAAGGATCACATCAGTACCTGGATGCAGACTGATGGGAAGCTGGACCTTCAGGCAGCAGCTGGGAAAGTGTACAGTCAAACCCCTTCCAGGGAGAAACTGGAAGATGCACATTTTACCTGCTCTCTGTGCACTGAGCTTGGGAGTACAGTTGTGGGGGTGTTTCCATACCATTTAAAAACCGTTTTTATTTGTTTGTTTGTTTGCCAAGTCTTGCAGGATCATGAATGCAAGTCCCATTGGCCATATGAACTAATTTTAGGGGCTTGTCCCTTGGGTGATGTTTATATAAGTTTGTATAAAAATATAAAAGTTGGGGTGCTAGATGTGTGAACAAGCTCCCTCAGAGCGATACTAACCACTTGGTTTTATTGTTGGAGTGAGCTAGAGGGAAAATGTAGAGGAAACACCTGCCTGCTTTTTTGAGCTCTGAGGAGGGTTATAGTCAGCACCTAAATGCATGTTAATTAGAAGCTGAATCCTCAGGCAGCAGTTAGTAAAGGAGGTAGCCAAACCCCTTCCAAGGGAAGACTGGGAAATGGATGTTTTTGGCTCTTCATACTGTGCTTACTGTGCTGAACCCTGGGAGGAGAGCTGGGATGAGGGATTCCTTGGCCCTTTACAAATGCTTTTTTGTTTCTTATAGTCCTGTAGAACCTGTGAACACAAGCCCTGGTAGCTACCAGAGCTAGCTGACTTGAGAATCCATTGTTCAGGTGGCAGGTTTAAAATTGGGGTGTTAGATGAGGTCCCAGGCCTTTGCTCTGCAGGAGAAACTGTGAGTTAGGGTTCCTCCTAATTATATGGAGCAGTGCTAAGGGTGGAGTTTATGGTGAGGAAAGCATTATATCCTTTCCTGTCTGTCTTGATGTGGGCATTTTCTCAGTTATCTGATAACGTAGGAGTCACTAAATAAGTTTCTGGATTTCTCTCAGAGGAAATTGCTCTATATGTTGCTGTGTATATGGTACATCCATAAAGGAGGGAAATTCAGGAGGCTCCTTCGTTTCCATCTTAGTCTGAAGCCTGAAATTTTAAAGCCAAAATTTGAGTACTAGATGTGCTCATTACTAATGGGATGTCATTGCTCCTAGGCTTTTTCACCAGACAAGGCTTTATTCATCTATTAAATTGTCAATGATAATCAACTAAAGGCTGCTGACCGTGGTGAGAAAGGTACTCTCCTAATTGAAGGTGGAAGCTGGCAATTCAATATTTTTGGACGATGGTAATCCAACCTTTTTCTGAATAGTCACGAAAATGAACAGTTTACTGCTTTGCAAAATGAATTTCTAAATCTACTCTGAGTCTTGAAATTGACCACCTATCTTTATAGTGTTTCTTTTTGTTTTTAATATAATGGTAAATATAGAATGGATCATCACTCTTTTTCAACAATTTTCTCATCTAAAGATTACCATTTTCAATAGAGTTTTTCCTGCCATTTCTCAATATGTCATTTATTATACCATCTTAGCTATTTGACATTAGGCATGAACTAATTTGTCAGAGTTCCCTTTTAGATCATAGAAAATGATTTAGGTGATTGAAATCAAAGTTAAAGGATTTATTCAGCTGGTGTACATCAGTGAGTATTTAAAAACCAGGTGACTCCCCAACTGAAGTAGGCTCAGGGTTTTTATGGGTTAGGTGATGTTGAGCATCTGACTCAGGAACACCCATGAGGCTAGGCACTGTGAAGTAGTGTCTGCATGAAGCTCCTCAGGACCCATAGAAATTGAGTTGCATGTTATGGTTGGTATAGAATCAGAGGCCACAGACCTTGAAGACAGTGAGTCTGAGAGAAGTGAACATACTGTCCCAACAACCACCAGCTCAGTATTTTCTTAGAACTATTTTCACAGGTCTTGTGGCTTTTCCAGCTAGTCAGATTTATGGGACAGAGGAGGTAGATAATAATAAAGAAAATGGGGCAAAGGTAGGAGGCAAAGGGGAAAACAGAAGCCCTCTATCATGTCGGTGTTGGTATTTTCCATAAAACATATCAGCCCTGCATTTGACAAAGAATGGGTGCCACCTAATTTTTTTTAGTCTTTTATTAATGACAAGATTGCATTTTTTCACATTATTTAAATATGAGTTTATACTAAGTTTATGAACATCAGATATGCTTAATTATTATTTATATATGTCTTCTTCTTTTGGAAATATACAAAGTCTGGTAGATCTGTTTATTGCTGTGCCTATAGTCACCATTTTATGTTTCATTAGATTAAATAAAATCTCATTACCTGATAAAGACTATCACTCAATTCAAGTGACTTGGTTGGACTACCACTAACAATCTGTTATTCAATCTTTCAATAATATTCTCATGATAAGATGAGCCTTTGACATCACATCTAAACTCTGATATGTCTTTCTGCAACTTACCCTATGCTAGCAAACAATTTATTTTTAATATAAATTAAAAATATTTTATTTTCAGTTTTTAAATTAATCTCATAATTTCTACCTATTAAGCCAGTCAGAGGGTTGTGGTCATGATTCTTTTGTAGGTGGAGAGGCAGGCAGAGAGAAGGGGGGAAGCAGACTCCTTGCTGAGCAGAGATCCCGACGTGGGGCTCGATCCCAGAACCCTGGGATCATGACCTGAGCCAAAGGCAGAGGCTTAACCCACTGAGCCACCCAGGTGCCCCATGATTCTTAAGTGAATGTGTGAGCAGTGAGGTTTCTATGTATTCTAGTGTACCTGTATCATCCCGATTTATGTCTGTTGGGTTAGACTAATTATAGAGAGTGCCTCCTTTTATTCTCAAAAACTGTCCCATTTTGGGTAATAACTTATATGTTCACACATAAGTTACTTAGAATAGGCAACTGCATTATCAATTCAAATGCAGTAGGACAGAGTCAAAAGATAGAGGGTACAATATAAAAATCATTATAGTAAGTGTCAGATCTATACCTGGCTACTAAATCAGAAGAGACTATTATACACCCTCTCAAGTTGGTTCATGATTCATAATATTAATTGCCATAGCTAATTCAATTATGCAACAAGCATCCCACATCAATAAAATTATTCAGATAGCTGTACTGAAGTGTTGCATAGATCTGACCAAAGCCTTATTCTAATTAATTTGTTAAGAGAAGTTAGAGCTGTATTATTTTCCATAGGTTTCTTTTAAGAACCTAAATAAAAGTCAAAATTATAAAGGATATGAGTAAGCAGATAAAGAAAGCATGGAAAACTTGCTCTCTAGAACATACACAGAGATCAAACGCTAAAAAGAAATTACCCTCAACATAAACCTGTAGCAAACATATAAACATCATGTCCACATCTCTTGGACTCACTCTCTTCAAGGTCCATGGCCACTTATTCTATATTAACCACCACAAGCAACACAATCTCTATGAGCCTTGAGGAACTTCATGAAGACACTATTGTATAGTGCCTAGTTTCATGCTTGTTCCCTGTACCTTTTACCTCCAGTGCCAGAACTTATCTAAGGCATCCAGGCATGAAAGATCTTGCGACCTACTTTGCATTCATGTGTCAACTCTTATGAAACTAATGTCGGGCATGATAAGACTCCAAGAGAATGTTTCTAACATGGGGAAGAAAGAATGTTAACAGGGCTTTACCAGGAAGGGACGTAAGATTCAAGAATAAAGGAAATGTGTTTATGGATTTACAGTCAATCTAGAGGCAATCTCCATTTTACCAAGATGGAGAATAGTAGGGATTAAAGTAATGTTTAAGAGGAGGTGGGGAGGGGCACCTGGATGGATCTGTCAGTTGAGTGTCTGACTCTTGGTTTTGGTTCATGTCATGACCTTGGGGTCATGGGACCAAGCCCTGATTTGGGCACTATGCTTAGTGGGGAGTATGCTTGAGGATTTATCTCCCTCTGTCTCTATCTCTTCCCCCTTTCTTTCTCAAGAATAAATAAAAAAATATATTTTTTAAAGTCATGGGGGAAAAACAATGACAGCAAGAATAACAAAAAACAAAACAAACAAACAAACAAAAAAACCAACAAAAACTATGGAGAATAAGGACAAACAAAGGCCATAAAGAAAAATTCTCAGTTCTTTGGCATCTAGTTCTCCAATATCTTTTTTAACATGATATTCTAAAAATAAAAAGTAAAACATGAATAGCTCCAATTTAGAAAGAAGAGGCAGAGAAATCTGTGGACAGATATAAGAGCAGAAAATCCTGTATCCAAGGATAGTGAATAGTGTGTGCTGAAGGTTAAAGAAAGAGAATGAGGTTGGTGATATAACTAGAGACGGACCGGTGGCAGGTACATGTTGCAGGGAATGATTATAAATGGGTATGGTAGAAAAGTTTCATACCCCTGCAAAATACTAGGAAAACTCCATTTGCTCACTAATGTTTGTGAATATGATGTTTCAACAAGAGTTGAAATATGAGAATCAAATCCTTCAAGTTTGGTGAGAATAGAAAGTAGTTATAGAAGTTGAAGGATTTACAAATAAGAAGATGGACAACTAGAAACAGGAGACTTCCACACTCTTCTCCATTCTTTGTCCTTAATAAACTGGGAAGGTTGCCATGCTTGAAGTGACTCATAAGAAACGCAATTGGTAGACCCCATTCTTTCATACATAAATCTGTATTAATCTTCTTTTGTTGCTATGAGAAATTAAGCTAAGCAGCCTAAAACAGCATGCATTTATTATCTTATAGTTCTATAGGTCAGAAGGCTACTAGGTTTGTCTAGGTACACTGCTTATGGTCCCACACAGCTAATATTAAGACACTGACCAGCTTGGGTACTTATGGAAGCTCTATGGGAGAATCCACTTCCAGACTTACTGATCTATGTTGTTGATGAAATTCAGTTCCATATGCTTGTAGAATCCAGATGCTTATTTCTTTGCTGGATGTTGGCCATGAGCTGCTTTCAACCTCTAGCTGCCACCTTCAGTTCTTGATTTATGGTTCCTTTTCTCCATCTTCAAAGCTCATAATGGGCTATCAGGTCCTTCCCACACTTCTATTCTCTCTAACTTTCCCTTCTGTTTCATCCTCCTGCTTACCCTTTTTATTGCATCTTTTCTGATTTAAACTGCAGAAATTTCTCTTCTTTTAAGGGCTTAATTGGATAAACTGAACCCATACATATAATCTAGAATAAAACCTAATTTTTGGTCTGTAACATCAATTGCATCTGCAAAGTCCATTTTATCATTTATGACAACATACTCACAGGGTGCAGGGTTTAGACTATGAACATTTTTGAAGGAGCTATTATTTGCTTTTTTTTGAAGGAGCTATTATTTGCTTTATCTCAATCTGCATACTTAACAACATTTATAATGCTTTTTATATGCTAAGTCTCATGAACATAATTTGAATGTTCTTACAAATATAGGATTCTGGATAATGGGCAGAATTTATTTTTGCAAAAACCCTAGAATCAGGAGGTTAATACCAAGTAAAGTGTAATACCCATAAAATATGCCCTTTTACATTAGAAATTGAGACAACTCATGTAAAATAAATGGTCTATACATATGTTTGAACTATTTTGATACTCAGAATTTTTTTCTAAATGATTTTGAGTTGCCTTCCTCTCACTTCCCATGCTGATTCTTCATAATGTTTACCACTCTCCCAAATCTTTGACTGTTTCTGTTATTCTGGATCGTTAGTAGAATGACTCTTCTCTCTAATTCACAAAATGAAGAAAGGCAAAACTTCAGACCTACTGAAGATGAAATGGCCCAATAAGAAGCAGAATACAGGAGCAAGTTACTGTGGCATAGCAAGAACTGCCTATGTTAGACCAATACTTCCCACCAAAACTTTCTGCGATGTTGGGAATGTCCTATCTCTATTGCCAAATGACCCATTAACCAGTCATAGATATTGAGCACTTGAAATGCAGTTAATGAAACTGAGAAGCTAAATTTTCAATTTAATTTAGTTTAAATTTTTTTCAAATGTAATTAGCCACATGTGGCTTGTGGCTAGATCCTACTATATTGAAGAATATTATGTTAGAAGATAGAAGTTTCTGTCCTTTCTCCTGCCTACTCAGCCCCGAATTCCTCTGGCCTGGAAGTTATCTCACATGCTCACATTGCATTGACTACCAAACTTAAGTATACTGCCATGCAGAGGTTTTGGGAAGCTGTGCCAACTCATGTCAGTTATTTTCTAGCTACATCTTTTACACTGTTTCTTGGTCTGCTAGTAAACTAACTAGAAAGCAACCATAAACAGAGTTGGAGTCATCATTCTGTTCAGTTTTAGAATCAAAGTCATCATTTCATTTGGCATACTTTCTCCTAAGCAAACAATTAAAATATGGATTAATTTCTACTTGGAAATCTTTTTATATGAATGAATTTAGTTTATATAAATGTATTTAAATTTTTAGCTTTTCTAAAGTTTCCTAAATATGGACTTTTTTTTTCTGCTGAGTTTATTGATTAAAGCCAAGTTACAAGTTCCAGAAAAACAAAGTTGGTAATGAAAACGTCAGCCAAGTTTTAGCTTTAGCCATCTAGCTATAGAGTTCGGTGTGTATTACATTACAGTCCTCTTCAAAAGGTTCTTTATTCTGTGTGGAGTAATTTTACCTTTCTAATAGATGTATGCATGATGCATCTCAGTGTATTACCTACTTCTAAGAATGAATCATAGTAATGCAACCCTTCACTTCTTCTAGCACAAAGATACTACTTTTGGTTATGATGCCATTCTATATGGGATTTGACAAACTTCAAATAATTTAATGAAGCAATATTCCCACTCTGGGAGTGTAGGACTCATGAGGAAAAAAAAAATCAGTCTTGCATTAGTGTTATATACAATTTTATGAGCAAGCATTCCTAATATGTCATCTTAAATATGTATGACTTCATTTGGGTGCTGTTATTCATATTCCAAAACTTATTCTCCAGTCTGCATTTCTCCTCTCCTTTGAAAAAAAAATTAAAATAACTGATCTATCCACTGAGAGAATAAGGAGATATGCTACAAATGTAGGCAACTCTGCCTTGGTGTGTGGCTTCACATTTCCTGAGGGTACTGTTTTTCCTGATATGATGAAATGAAGCTTTTGTACTTCATTCAGTCTTTTGTTAACTTTCTGATTTCTGGTTTCTCTCTCAATTACTCTATACCTAGTGTGTTAATGGTCATGATGGGCATTATGGAAGATCATCCTTGAGTATTTATGGTGAAAACACAAACCATACAGGGCACACAGCTACTACAGGAAAAGAATATATATATGTATATATATACATATATATATATTTTTTAACCTAACCTACATAGCTGAAAGTCATCCTATTGGATTTCCTTTAATATAATTGGTTTAAAGAAAGAGAAAGCAAAAGAAGTACAGGGGGAGGTATTATTAAATAAGAGCAATAAAGGGAAATACATGACAATAGAAATATTCCTTTCATAATCTTTCCTTTCACAATTTCTTTGTTGCTTTCTTATTGAAAGCAAGCAAGCAAGCAAGCAAGCAAACAAGAAAGAATGCCTATAGAAAATCCAAATGAAAATCATACATTTCTAGTTTCAAGATAATGGCACTAAATATTTAACTTTTTGAACTTTATATACAGAGAATTTCTGAAATTAAGGGCCTGATAACATTATTTGAAATCCCAAAAAATAAAAAGTAGCCTAAGTTCAAAGATAGAATAAATGTTCTATTATTACCAAAGGAATTTTCATTTCATCAGAAAATTCATTTCATCAGGCAAATCATCAAACTCTTTGAACCATGATTTTGAAACTCCTTAGCAGCTGCACTACAAATTGCACTACACAAACTCCATAAATTCTCTATTTACACACAAGAGAGATTAACTAGAATTAATTAAAATTTCTTTCCCTGAATTTTTATAATTTTGTATTGATAAATTGATAATAACCTTAACATCAGATATTCCACTCTGATATTATCTACTCTGAGTTATAGTAACAAAATTTTTAAATAATTTCATTTTAAAATATAAATTAATCTGAATCAAGAAACTGGGGCTACAACCCTGCTTTAGCTGTTAAGTAACAGACCATGTTGAAAATTACTTCTTGATTCTGTGTGTCAAACTAACTACCTTAAATGTCATTTCAGAGAGGTGCTTTGTTCACACCCTATGTAAGGTAGCAACTATTTTTTTTTTGCTTATTTTCTTTATAACCCTCATTATATACTTACCTTATTAATAATTATCTTACTAATGGTCTGTTGGTTGATTTCTGTTGATCTTCTCCTCTGTATTTTGGTTCAATTAGTGCAAGGAACTGTCTTGTTAACCTTTGAATTTTCAGTTCTTAGACCAACACTTGACACAGAGTAGGTGGCAAGTAAAAATGTGTGGAAGGTATCGTTATTACATACATTTTAATTATTACTAATTTTATCATTACTTATTTTTTAAAGATTTTATTTATTTATTTAGGAGAGAGAGAGAAAGTGAATGAGTAGAGGAGAGAGAAGGAGAGAAGGGGAAGCAGGCACCCTGCTGATTGTGTGGGCCAGATCCCAAGACCCTGAGAACATGACCTAAGCGAAAGGCAGACACTTAAGTGACTGAGTCATCCAGGAGCCCCTTTATCATTACTTATAAATAATTCATTATAGATATAACAATAAGGCTATTTGACATTATACCTAAGATCCCTTTCAGTCAAAACCGATTATAAAACAGTAACTAAAAATTCTTAAGGATTAATTTAAATGGCAATTAATAACTCAATTTTTGTGCATTTTTTTTCTTAAAATTAGCATATCCATACTTTTAAACATTGACTTTTTGGTGTGAAAGAAGTAATTCAATTAAAGTGGTCTAATTATGATTGTTTCCCAGAAGCTTATAAATTATAAATAAAATAAAACCATTGTCTATTGATTATTCTAATTGTATGGACGATAGACTCAGGGAAATCAGTGACTCCATAAAGTGTAATAACCTTCATAACATAGGAGTCCCAGAAGAAGAAGAAAGAAAAAAGGGACAGAAGGTTTATTTGAGGAAATTATAACTTAAAACTTCCCTAACTGGGGGAAGGAAACAGACTTCCAAATACAGGAGTCACAGAGACCTCCCATCAAAATTAACAAAAGCAGAAAATACCAAGACATATTGTAGTTAAATTTGCAAGATATATAGATAAAGAAAAAATCCTAAAAGCAGCAAAACAAAAGAAGGCCGGAATTTACAAGGGAAGACAAATTAGATTAGCAGCAGATCTATCCACAGAAACTTGGAAGGCCAGAAGAAAGTATCATGATATATTCAACATGCTGAATGGCAAAAATCTGCAGCCAATAATATTTTATCCAGCAAGGCTATCATTCAGAATACAAGGGGAGATAGTTTCCCAGACAAACTAAACTAAAGGTGTTTGTGACCACTAAAGCAGCCCTACAAGAAATATTAAAGGGGACTTTTTGAATGGAAAAGAAAGACCAAAATACAGACTAGAAAGAAACAGAGAAAATCTCCAAAAACAAAGACAAAACAAGTAATAAAATGTCACTAAATTCTTATCTATCACTAATTACTCTGAATGTAAAGGGAATAAATGCTCTAATCAAAAGAGAAAGGGTTACAGAATGGATTAAAAAAAAAAAACAGGACTCATCTATATGCTGCCTAGAAGAGACTTATTTCAAAGTTCAGTCTAAAGACATCTGCAGATTGAAAGGGAGGGGATGGAGAACCACTTATCTTGCTAATGGACATCAAAAAAAAAAAAAAAAAAAGCTGGAGTATCCATACTTTATCCGATAAACCAGATTTTAAATGAAGACTTTAACAAGAGATGGAGAAGAGCATTATATCATAATACAGGGGTCTGCCCAACAAGAAGATCTAACAATTTTAAATATTTATGGCCCCAACCTGGAAGCACAGAAATGTATAAAACAATAACAGACATAAAGAAACTCATTGATAGCAATACTATAATAGCAAGGGGCTTTAACACCCTACTTAGAGCAATGGACAAATCATCTAAGAAGAAAATCAACAAAGAAAAAATGTCTTGCAACTTTGCTGACATATGTACAGAAATCTATTGCATTTCTATACACCAATAACAAAGCCACAGAATGAGAAATCAAGGGATCAATCTCATTTATAATTGTACCCAAAGTAATAAGATAACTAGGAATAAAACAAACCAAAATAAAAGATCTGTACTCTGAAAGCTATAAAACATTTAAAAGAAACTGAAGGTCACACAAAGAAATAGAAAACAAAACAAAACAAAACAAAAAATTCCATGCTCATGGACTGGAAGAAGAAGAAACATGGTTAAAATGTCTATAATATCCAAGGCAATCTACACACTTAATGCAATTTCTATCGAAATTCCACCAGCCTTTTTCACAAAGCTAGAACAAACCACCCCCAAATTTGTATGGAACCACAAAAGATACCAAATAACCAAAGGAATCTTGAAAAAGAGAAGCAGATCTGGATGCATCATAAGTTCTATCACAAAGTTTTCGTGATCAAGATGGTATGGTACTGGCAACAAAAACAGACACACAGATCAATGGGACAGAGGAGAAAACCCAGAAATGAACCCACAACCATTTGGTCAACTAATCTTCAACCAAGCAGGAAAGAATATCCAATGGTAAAAAGACAGTCTCTTCAACAAATGGTGTTGGAAATACTGGACAGGAACAAGTAGAAAAATGAAACTGGACCACTTTCTTACAACATACAAAATAGAAATTCAAAATGAAAGAAAGACCTAAATGTGAGACAGGAAGCCATCAAAATCCTAGAAAAGAACACAGGAATGTATTGCATGGAGCACTGGGTTTGGGGCATAAACACTGAATTCTGGAACACAGAAAAGAAATTAAAAAAAAAAAGATTAAAAAAACACCTCATAAACAAAACAAATGAACAAACAAAACAGAACTCATGGATACAGAGGACAGATGGGCGTCTGCCAAAGAGGAAGGGGGTTGAGGGTGAAATGGATGAAGGGGATCAAGAGGCAGAACTTATAGTAATAAAACAAATAAGTCATGGGATGTAATATACAGCATGGTGACTATGGTTAATAATATTATATTTCATATTTGAAAGTTGCTAGGAGAGTAAATCTTAAAGGTTCTCATCACAATAAAAAACATTAAATTTAGATTTAAAAAAAGAAAAAAAACCACAGGCAATCTGTGACATTGGCTATAGCAACTTCTTAGTAGATATGGCTGCAGAGGTAAGGGAAACAAAAGCAAAATGAAATATTGGGGCTTCATTAAGATAAAAAGTTCCTACACAGTGAAGGAAACAATGAACAAAACTAAAATACAATTTTCAGAATGGGAGAAGATGTTTGCAAATGACATATCTGATAAGGGTTGTTATCCAAAATCTATAAAGAACTTATCAAACTCAACACCCAAAAAACAAATAATCCAGTTAAGAAATGGACAGAAGAGGAGTAGGCACATTTCTAAAGGTTTTAGTTATGATTCAGTTAAATGTTTTATACACTTACTAGCTCTAACTCTTAATACATATATTTAAATTTATTTCCTATTAGCTTTCAATTTCCTTTTGGGGCTATAGTGCTTTTGACCTCATTTTATATGATCTTAATATGTCATACTGTAGAAAAAAAGTTAGTTTTCTTTTTAATTGTAGTGGAAGGTAAAAATTCAGAGATTTTAGGGCACCTGGGTGGCTCAGTTGGTTAAGTCACTGCCTTTGGCTCAGGTTGTGATCCTGGATTTTTGGAATCAAGTCCTTCATTGGACTTCCTGCTCAGCAAAAAGTCTGCTTTTCCCTCTGACCCTCTCTCCTCTTGTGCTCTCTCTTTCTCTCTCAAGTAAATAAATAAAATCTTTTTAAAAATTAGAGATTTTAATTTGTATTTTCTACTTCTATGGATCCATATCTTTTATTTGATATCCTTGAAACCAAAATTGAGAATTTTATCCAAATTTAGGAAGAAATAGAATGCTTTTATATATTATGTAACATACCTTCCCCTGTGGCACCACATAATTGAACACATGAACAGTTTTGAAGTAAAAAATCTGAATATTCATACAATAGCCTCACATATGAACATGTCAGTTCTTCCAAAGAAGTTTGATTTCACCTAAACAAAAACAATAAACTCTAGATGTGCATAGCTTTTTTAATCTGTAATTGAAGATAAACAATTATAAACTTATATTACTCCATGAATTTTCAATTCATACTTTGCACAAGATAGTCGTATGTTACTGATGACCTTAAAAATGTGTAATATAGATATATGTTTCATTAAGTGTTGTGATAATTATCTTCTTATTTGAGAGAATTCTTTTAGGAACAGATAGCACATCCATTAGAATTATTTAAATACTGTTATACTGGTTAGTATTTGGGGAAGACATTGCTCTTTTCCTATATCTGACATTGTCATTTACAAATATCTAGAAACTGGAGATATGTAATTAAGATCAATTTTGAGTGTAGAAGTTAAGAAATACTCTTATTGCCTCTACTCTCTATATCTTCTTGGTTTGCCTCATTATCTGACAACCTCCTCTTTTCCTTATTTTAACTTAAATATAAGGTTGTTCCTGATCCATTGATTCCATTCTTTCTTACATTTATTCAACAGCCACTTATCAAATGTTTTCAATTCCATGCCCATCATTATTCTAATTATAGTTTATGTTGAAATAGACACAACAGGGAAACGTTTTCCTTTATGAACCTTACATTGTGAAAAGGAGGGAGAAATAATACATACATAAAAAAGTCAGTGATAAAAACTGAAGAATAATAAATCAGGATAAGGGGACAGACAATTACAGAAGAGGTTGTGATTCCAGAGTTCTCAGAGAGGGTATCTCTGAGCAGATGAATTTTGTGCATGAAGAAACATGCATGAATTTTGTGCATGAAGAGAACATGAAGAGAATAAGGCCCTGTGCTTGAAGTAAGAGAGAAAGAGTGGTAAAAAATGATTCTCAAGAACCAATTGAAGGTCAGATCATGTCATATTATAACTTGTACCTGTTTATATACATGTCTGTGGCAAGACTTTGGTTGTTCAGTAAACACTTGATAAAGATATGAATATATTTCAAATAATAGCAAGTTGATAGAAATTATAATATATTTTCTCTGCTATTAAAAAAAATAAAAAGATAAGGCTTCCAAGAGAAAATATGATATGACAGGCTTTGACATGTCTGATAAGTAAGACACACATTTTAGATGAATGAAGATGTTTCAAAGAGGAATTGTTTATGGATTTTTGTAGATGCCAAATTGAACAATTCCTTTAACATTTCAATAAACAAGAAAAAGAAAGACTTATCAAACTGACAAAATAAAAGGTAAAAGCGAAGAAAATAGGCTCTAATAATAAATGAGGTTATTTATTCAATCAACTCAAGATTTGCCATTTAAACAAAACATCAGAAATTAAGTGAGCTTTGAATTTAATGTAATCAAGAGCTGGAAATCTCTAAGTTTTAATTTTCAATGCATCTGTAAAAAATAAAAGGAGAAACTCAGGTCAAATGAACATAAATTAGGGATAATGAAGTTCTTTAATTCCAGGGGTAATTAATTAACAGATTCTTAATGATTTTTATTTTAGAATTATCATGGGAGTGAGTACTATCTGCTGAAAGAATAACATAATATCAAGGTACATATGTCAATAAATCAAATTTCCCTCATGAACGGAATAAGCATCAATGTGCTATTGAGAATAGCAGGCTAGAGTGAATTTCTCTTCAGGCTATATTCTCCAGAGCAAATGATTCATATTTAGATTATTTTTTGAATGGAATGTGTGACTTACTTTGAATTCAGTATCTGGGGCTCCCAGCAGAATTTCCTTAGCAAACATCACAGCTGTTAGGAAGTCTGGCATATGGAAGCTTGATCTACATGTTGTTTTCCAAACTTTTAACACATTGCTTCTTCTGTATTCAGCCATTCCTGAAAATGAGACTACGCATTTGGTGGAAACTAAAGTCTTTGTGATCTGGAATAGCCACATAATCTCCCCAACAAGGCCTTAGATGGTTTATTTTTGAAATATAGGGATCAGAAGACATGATTTAAACAACATTTCCAAATCTAAAACTATATTGTTTCCTGAAATTCAAATGAATTGATGACATCAGCAGTTACTTTGACTGTCCTGAAAAATCTGTTAATTATTTTTTTCCATTTTTAATGTATCAGTAGTGCCAAAATTTTACTAAATCTAAATATAAAACATAAATAAGTAAACTATTTGTCCAAATTATATGTAAAGAATGTTTTTTTTTAATATTTATTTATTTATTTGAGAGAGAGAGAGAGAGAGAATGCATGAGTGGGAGGATCAGAGGGAGAGGGAAAGAGCATTCCAAGTAGATTCCACACTGTGCACTGAGCCCAATGTGGGGGCTCAATTCCATGACCCTGAGACCACAACCTGGGCCAAAACCAAGAGTCAGACACTCAATTGACTGAGCCAGCCAGTTACCCTCTATGTAAAAAATGTTTGCATGACATTTTTATATATGCAGTTGTACAAATTTCTACTTCACTTTACTATGTATCCATATTTTGAAACCAGGAAGTTCAACTTTACCTTGGGGCATTTTCTAAAATAAAGAATTCTGATTAGTAGTTAAAATTTTCAAAGTATTTTATCTTCAGTCCTCTTCTAAATAAACCAAAGAAGAGGGATATGGAAAGCATTTGGACATACAGTATATGTCCATGTTTGAACAAAAAAATCTAACTAAAGTCAGGGTTCTTTAGTGTAATTTCCTTAACCATCAAATTCAAATATTCTTCTGGAGCTACTTTCTTCAAAAATCACACCAAGCTTCTTCCCCATCTCCCTAAAAATTACCAAATTCAGAGAGCTTTGAAGCCTTATTACCTCTCAAAGGCTGTCAAAACAAAAACAAAAACAAAAACCAATGGGGGAAAAAGCTAATATTTTGTGCCCAGGAAGGTGCCAGTACAGAAAGGTTAACTATATACATAATTATATCATATCTCCAAACTCTTTCCTTAAACAAAATGAGAAAAAAATTTGGCAGTCCAATGAAAATGGAAAGTAGAGTGAGTGATGATCAATTTTAGAGGTTTTTCTTTTTTTTTTTTTACCCCCCTATGTTCTTCAGAATCAACTATCAACTTAATGGGGTTGCCATTTTTTTTCTTTTCTCTTTGAAAATGCCTGGTTAGAAAATGTCTTTAAACTTCTCTATTTTACCTCATTATTAGCACTAAGGTACAGCATATTAATTTGAAAGAAAACTCACACATGTTTCATATATTTTCTGAGATTCCAAGTTTTATCACCTCACTTTTATGATCTTCTATAATTACAACTAATACAAAGTAAGTGTTGGAAACAACAACAACAGAAACCCCACAGGTTGATCACCAAATACAATATGTCTCAAAAAAAGTTAATAAGATGGTGTACCTGGGTGGCTTAGGACATGATCCCATGGTCCTGGGATGGAGCCCCACATTGGGAACCCTGCCCCACAGAGAACCTGTTTCTCCCTCTCCCTCTGACTGCCATTCTGCGTACTAGTGATCTCTCTATGTATGCTCTCTCTGTCAAATAAATAAATAAATAAGAACTTCCAAAATAAATTAAGTCTAGTAGGTAATTGTGCAAACTTCACAATTTCTTGAGTTTTCTGATAATGACTCACTTTAGAATTTGGAATGAATCTACACAGTATTAAAGAACCACAATTCCACTAAAAAACTCTTTTGTTGTAGCAGGGCCAGCAAATATTCTCCCATCCTTTAAGGGTTGCCTGGAATTTACAATACTTAATCTCAATTTATCAGGTTCACTGCATAGAAAACTGTCCCAAAGTTAGTGTTTAAAAACAGTAATTATATTTTTCAAATTCTGTGGATTTACTGGTTAGTTGTGCTTATCTCACTGGGGCTCATTAATCCAGCTTCACTCAGCTGTTTCATGGGCAGTGGTGGAAGTTTCATGATATCCTACACTCACTTCTCTAGAACTTTGCTGTTTTTTATCTGTTGGGGTGTCTCAGTTTTCCTTGATGTGGTCTCTCATCCTATAGCAAAACTGACAGGGTTTCTTCATAGTCTGATGATCTCAGAGCAACAGAATGTGAGAAAAGGAACTCAAAGACTCACAGTCTGGGATATGCACTCATATAATTTCTATGATATTCATTGGTCAAAGCAAGTCTTGATGATAGGTTGATTATTATTATAGCATTTATCCCACCCTGGCTTGGTTTCCTGGATATCGTAACTCAGAATTCAGTACTACCAAACAAAAACATGTGATACTAGATGGAAAGGGAAGATTCAAAGAGAACTGTTGTATTGGAGAGCCTTGTTAGCCAAATGTTTGGAAAAACTAGAGCACACAATAACTTGAAAGAAGGTAGATTACATGTCTACCAGATCAAGGGGAAATGTTTGAAAAGAATCATGATAATAGTGCATGCTGGTTATGCCTAGGTGACTTTTAATAATGTATCATCAGAAAGAAACTCAGGAGAAGAGTTGGCTTTTTTGCAAATAAAAATAAAACTGAGAGAGTTGGGAGCTCTGAAAACTTTAAGAAACTGGCAGTTTCTATACCCAAAAAGTATGAAATGAGAGTTTAAAAAGACATTGAGCCATAGAGTCTATTAAAACTAAGTGTTCCTGCAAAGATCAGTTGAAGAGAGTGACCTCTAACCTAAATCAGATCTCACAGTAGACTTCATTAAGTTAAAAGAGATTCTTAGATGTAAGAAAGCAAAGACATATATCAGGCCTGAGAATGATGTGCAGAAGACACTTTGGGTGTGGTTACTGGCACATAGGACTAACTGAAAGTAAAAAGAAGGTTAGAATTATACTACCTTCAAAGGAATTCATTTGCAAAGTTACCATAGGCTTAGGATTAAAGTAAAAAAAAAAAAAAAAAAAAAACTAAAACAAATTTGTAACTGTTATCTAGCCATGCCTGTAATAGGTTGATTTGCATCCTTCCAAAATTCTTATCCTAACCCCCCAGTACCTTAAAATGTGATCTTATATGGAAATAAGGCCATTGCGGAGGTAATTAGTTAAGATGAGGTCATACTGGAATAGGAAGGGATCCTACTCCAATAAGATTGGTATTCTTATAAAAAGGGCAAATTTGGAAATAGACATACACAGACAGGAAAATGCCATGGGAAGATGAGGTGGATAACTACAAGCCAAAGAACACCAAGGACTGCTAGCAAATCACCCAAAACTAGAGGAGAGAAATAGAGCAGATGCTCCCTTACTTGATATCAACCCTGACAATCCCTAAATCTCAGATTTCAAGACTCCAGAACAGCAAGAAGATAAACGTTTGTTATTTAAGCCACCCAATTTTTGTACCTGGTTATGGCAGCCCTATGATGCTAACACAATGCCTTTTAACTCCCCCTCCAACTAAACTAAACTAAACTAAGCTAAACTAAAACTAACAAACTTTCCATTCCTCATAATTCTAAATTTGATTAAGGATTTCCAGTTAGTTCAATGTGTAGAAAGCATTAATAGTTTTACCCAAAGGAATTACTATTTTGTTATGAATGAATAATTATTGTATGTCCAATATTAGCCCTTACTAAGAATAAATTTCTATTTTTTAAAGCAAAAAGAAAAAAAAATTGTTTTTTCTTCTGGAAAGAACTCTTAATATTTACTCTCTTAATGACTTTAAAATACATTGTACAACAGCATTGACTATAGTCATCATGTTGTACATTACATTCTTGCTACTTATTTAACTTATAACTGAAAGTTTATAACTTTTGACCACCTTCAACCAATCTCTATTATTGTTATCCTATCACTTCTGACTGATTTTATAGTAGAGCAGATAATATGTCTTTTTAGGTCACAAGTTGCCAAGGGACTGTATATAAAGACTAAGAAGAGTGTAGCCAAAAATAAGAAAACAAGCAGAAACTCTAAATGATTATGGAAAGGAGAGCTGTTTAGCAATCCAACTTGGACTGTGATATGATTAAAAAAAAAAGAAAGAAAAAAGAAAAACAACAACAAAAAAACTTTTGTTAAGTCCTGAAATCTACGGGTTGTTTTTAACAAAGTTATACTACTTGAATATGTTATATGTCTCTATTTATTGATGCCTCATATTTTTCTACCTTTCAATCTGCCACCTCTATCTTCATTTTTTCATAGGTAGCTACTCTAATTTTCTTTATTCTTTGTGCATATTCAAGTTTTTTGTAAAAATTCAAAGTTGGTTTGTTCATTGAAGAAGGTTTGAAAAGAAAATCTAGTTATATTAAGCAAAAAGGAATTGAATAGAAGAAATGAAGTACTTACACCTTTTTGGAATTATATTAAGCAAAAAGGAATTGAATAGAAGAAATGAAGTACTTACACCTTTTTGGAAAAACTGAAGGACTGTGAATGAGGCACTGAGAAGGACTCCAACAATAATTTCACCGTAAGAGTACTCTCAGTTCCAGCACTGGGTTCTCCAGTGGAACTATGTAGGTCTAAGTCAGGACTTAACACTGCCCAGGCTATTTCAGCTAAAACAAGAAGAATGGACACCCAAAGCTTAGTCCAAAATTAGGGAATCAGATCAAGAGGCTGTAGTTACTGACACTCACTGTGAGCCCTGCCAAAGCAGTGGTAGCTACAAATGATAAAAATCTATGTGTCAGAGTATGGCACAATTTTCTTTGTTATCCATGTAAAGATTAGGTTGCCTTTTTGTTTTGTTGATTGTTTCTTTCACTGTCCAGAAGTTTTATATCTTGATGAAGTCCAGGTAGTTCCTTTTTGCTTTCGTTTCCCTTGCCTCCAGAGACGTGTCTAGTAAGAAATTGCTATGGCTGGTGTCAAAGAGATTGTTATTTGTGTTCTTCTCTAGGATTTTGATGATTTCCTGTCTCACATTTAGTCCTTCATCCTTAGAATTTTTTGTGTATGGTGTAAGAATGTGGTCCAGTTTCATTCAACATTTTGAGTTCTTTTTGTAATCAGATACCTAGCATCTCTAAACTTAGCATCTCCACAACTAGCATTACTTGAAATGGATTTATCTCTAAATAAATTTCCTTGAAATGCAATCATTCATCTTTACCTAGAGTCATATTTATTGTGATTATTTCCTTTTCCATATTTTTGTCATTACTGTTACATCACTCAATGCAATTATATCAAAAAGATGTTCTTCTGACACCAGATCAAAGTCAAAGATTATTTTCTGGCAAAGAAAGTAATGTAAGCAATTTCTCATTGAGAAAATCATGTGCCATGGAAAAAGTATTAGGAAATTTTTTAAACATCATATAATATAATGCAGAGAATGAAACACACTAGGTATATAGTACTTTAGAATGCATTGTAAAAAGTACAATATGTCAATTATCATAAAACATAGAAGCCACAAAACTCCTGAAAATTATATTATTATAAGATATTATATTCCAAGTCTTTAACAAGAGGTACATAGGATTTCTCTCTATAAAACCATCATTTTTTTACCAGAAATAGAATTTTTTAAATGGTAAAAATCTAATCTAAATAGGAATATGAATGGACGAGACATCTATCAGACCAGAGCAGAGTTTGATTATCATTTATTCCATTGTCATAACATTAGACAAGGCATTTAAACTTCCTGAGACTAATCTGTCTCCTTTCTGAATAAGAATCAGATATACTTTTTTTTTCAGTTTTTTTAACATTTTAAAAATTTTTTTCAGTGTTCCAAAATTCATTTTTTATGCACCACACCCAGTGCTCCATGCAATACGTGCCCTCCTTAATACCCACCACCAGGTTCACCCCCTCCCCTCCAAAAACTTCAGTTTTGTTTTTTTTTTTTTCTCAGAGTGCACAGTCTCTCGTGGTTTGTCTCCCCCTCTAATTTCCCCCAACTCACTTCTCTCCATCTCCCAATGTCCTCCGTGTTATTCCTTATGCTCCACAAGTAAGTGAAACCGTATGATACTTGACTCTCTCTGCTTGACTTATTTCACTCAGCATAATCTCTTCCAGTCCCATCCATGTTGATACAAAAGTTGGGTATTCATCCTTTCTGATGGAGGTGTAATACTCCATTGTATATATGGACCATATCTTCTTTATGCATTCATCTCTTGAAGGACATCTTGGCTCTTTCCACAGTTTGGCAACTGTGGCCATTGCTGCTGTGAACACTGGGGTACAGATGGGCCTTCTTTTCACCACATCTATATCTTTAGGGTAAATACCCAGTAGTGCAATTGCAGGGTCACAGGGTAGCTCTACTTTTAATTTCTTAAGGAATTGCCACACTGTTTTCAAAGTGGCTGCACCAATCTGCATTCCCACCAACAGCGTAAGAGGGTTCCCAAAAGACTCCAGCCCCAAACTACTAGAACTCATACAACAATTCAGTAATGTGGCAGGATACAAAATCAATGCACAGAAATCCGTTGCTTTTTTATACACTAACAATGAAAATATAGAGAGGGAAATTAGAGAATTGATTCCATTTATTACAGCACCAAGAACAATAAGATACTTGGGAAAAAACAAACCAAAGAGGTAAAGGATCTGTACTTGAGGAACTACAGAATACTCATGAAAGAAATTGAAGAAGACAAAATAAAAATATATGTCTATAAAAAATAAAAAATTATAAAAAAAAAGATGGGAGAATATTCTATGTTCATGGATCAGAAGAATAAATGTTATTAAAATGTCTGTACTGCCTAGAACAACCTATATTTTCAATGTCGTCCAGATCAAAATTCCACTGGCATTTTTAAAAGATCTGGAACAAACAATCCTAAAATTTGTATGGAACCAGAAGAGACCCCAGATTGCTAAGGAAATGTTGAAAAAGAAAAGCAAACCTGGCGCCTGATTTCAAGCTTTACTACAAAGCTGTGATCACCAAGACAGCATGGTACTGGCACAAAAGCAGACACATAGACCAGTGGAACAAAGTAGAGAGCCCAGATATGGACCCTCAACTGCATGGTCAAATAATCTTCGACAAAGTGGGAAAAAAATATATAGTGGAAAAAAAGACAGTCTCTTCAATAAATGGTGCTGGGAAAATTGGTCAGCTATGTATAGAAGAATGAAGCTTGACCATTCTCTTACACCATACACAAAGATGTACTCATTTCTAATCATTTTTAGATTCAACTTTCTATTAGTCTGTTACTCTACTTCAGATTGAAAGTCTGTCTCAACCAAACTCCTTTTTTTTTTTTTGAAGTTGCTACTTAATATATTTAACTTTTTAAATTAGGAAAACATCTTTTGTGATAAATTTTACATTGGATCTTATCCTACATTGACCTAAAATAATGTCTTAAATTCTCCTAAATAAAATTATGGTTCAAAGCACTATCTCTGCCTCAATCCCAAATAATTATGTAGAAAGTCATCATAATTTTCTGAAATAAAACTAGTGCTAACTTTGCCTTTTAAATTTTAAAATCTCAAATATATTTTCCATTTCTCTTATATCTTGAAGTTATCCCATGCCCTCTAATAATGTTCTAGGTATGTGGGATTGTGCCTCCAGTCCTCATTATCTTGCCTGAGCTCACATAAAAGGAAAATCTGCCAACATTTGGAAGCAGTGCTGACGGAGATCTCCTGAACTCTTCTTTCTCACTCCCTCTTACTCTTGGAAGTGGGGTGATTAAGTCATTAAAATAAATTAACATTTTAAAGATCACCTTTTATGCATCATGTGTTCTCCTGTCTACTCTCTCCATTTGATTTAGAACCTGGTTTCCTATATACCATTAGTTTAGGCATCTGCTCCCTTTATAATAGGCACACCAAGAAGGCCCTGTCTTTATAAACAGGCTCTCTTTACCCAGTCTCTTTGGTTGTACATGGTTTGTGCTTGGGTCTTTGACTATATTCAGATAGGGTCTATGGATAAAAAAATGGCCACCTGCCATCTGCAAATGTGGAGAATTATTGGACCTTTGTCTACAACTATTAATAGATAATCTTTTCATCTGCTGAGAATCCTATTTTCCTTTGGTTAGCACCAAGAAGGAAGATAAGCATACTTCTACCCTTAACAAACTGTAGTGTTCTATTTTTGATCCTAGAGTATTTTAAGCCTCTGAGGTTCCTCTGGCTTCCAAAAGAAGTATGTTTTCTATAGCACTTTTTACATTTGTGATAAACCTCCTGCTTAATGGTTTCATTTGGATAATATTTCTCTGCTCTGAGAAGTACAACTGCAGAGATATGAATGCACATTGTTATTCACTAATGGATATTTTAAACACCATCCAACATTTCAATAACTGGTAAATACAAAATATATTTCTCTTTTATTTTTTTAAGTAAGATTATTTTTAAATATCAGAGGAAGTGAGACTTTTAAGAAAAACATAATAAATTCTCCATTAGTGAAATGTGAAGCCTACCATTCAGCACAAGGACCATTATCATGAAGGGACTGAATCATACAGTTGAACAAGGCCCAGAGAGTGAATCATACTATCAAAGAGCGACCTTATTCCAAAACTCCTTTTCTAAAAAACTAAACATTATTTTTCCAAAACCTGATTGTAAGAGAGCATTGAAATCCTTTAAAAAATATTTCACAATAAAAGAGATTAAAGTTCACCAAAATGGGAAGAAACGGTTCAATGGTCATTTTAAAATGACAAATAGTTTTCTTTTTTATATGTAACGGGTTTAAAAGTTATTTTTATTTTTCAATCACCTTCCATGTTTTCAAAAACTGTTATCATAAACCTGGATGATATTAACCTCACAATATCAACAACACAGTGAAAATAAGGTTACTATTCTAAAATTCAAAAATCAAATGCAAATAAAGATTTTTATCATTGATTTATAATGTATAAATAATGGTCTCTAAGTTCTTTTATAATTTTCAAGATACTTAGGATGGCAGATATTTTTAATGGCAACTTTTGAGGGCTCTCAACTTTTCTATCTTGCTAAAAAAATATTTCTTTCAGAAATATATTTATTTCCCACATGACTTAGGAGTAGGTGGTTGCTAATCCTAACTCTAAAGAGATCCTGATTAGCCTGAGTCAGTTACAGTGACAATGATGGCATTTTTCTTTGTCAAGGATTGGCTTAGGAGTGGATGTGTGACCTAGTTCTGGCCAATAAGACTGAAAGGGAAGTTGGCTTTGAGGATTCTGGGAAAATTTCCTTGTGAAGATTGCTGTGAATTGATGTTGGAAAATGTTATAGCCATTTTGTAATGACGAAGAAAAGAAATCTGATCAGAGAAATGTTAAGCATCTGGATACTATATATAATGTTATTAACCTTGCCACCTCCCAAACTTGAAAACCTGAAAAATAAATATATATATATATATATATATATATATATATATATATATGAAAAATAAATATTAAAGATCACTGGTATCTGTTATTTGAGATTGAAGATGTAATACCTGATAAACTGAGAATATAGCTGATTGTAATTCAGCAAGGAAGACGTTAAAGATGCAGCAATGATGCGTTAGCAATAGACCATTTAAAATTTAATAAGATAGGATATGAGTAAAAGAAATTCTTGTAGTGCGTGGGTGGCTCATTTGGTTAGGCATCTTCCTTAGGCTCAGGTCATGATCCCAGGGACCTGGGATCAAATGCCAAGCTGGGCTCTCTGTTCAGTGGGGAGTCTGCTTCTCCCTCTTACCCCTCCACCCACTTGTGCTCTCTCTCTTGCTCAAATAAATAAATAAAACCTTTCAAAATATTCTTAAAAATATGACACAGTAAGTGTTTATCAAGCAATATTACTAAAGTAATTTTACTTTGATATCTTTAATAGAAGAATTATTTTTTAAAAGACAGTGGTCAGGTTAACTCATTTTCTGTTATAGGAAAAAGCATAAAGACCTTTGTATCTTGGTAACATTCATTCGATAGTGTCTAAGCTAAACAAAAGTTTATTGAGAATAAGTTATCCAATCCATTGGAGATGCCTAGATAAATGAGAGTTATGATTCAGAATTTTAAATATAAGCAGAATTCTTGAAAAATTTTAGGAATGTTTAAATTAGAAATTTTGTTTTACTCATTTATTCTTCATCAATATCATTCATATATGTGATTCCTAAGTATTCACTGATGAGCTATATAATAGGGTATGTTGGATACACTGGAAAATATGAAAAGGCTTTACTTTTCTGAAGATTACAATGTAGAAGGGAAAGAGTTGTCATATGATTGATCAATTAAACAATTAGTTATTTTAATTGTGAGAAAGGCTACATAAAGGTAGGGATTGTATGAAAATGGCTGATAAGAGTATCTGGCTTATTCTGTGGTGGTTAGGGAAGTTGTCTTTGAGCAATGACCAACCAAGAGGAATGGCTAACCGTGACAAAAATCTGATTCCAGGGGAGAAATATTTTATCATGTTATTCAGAATTGCCAGAACATGATGATAATAAAAAGAAGACCAAATCTTTGGTTGACTTTATTATTGTTTTAAAATCTCAAGACTTCCCATAGATAGTAGATACCCCTTATTGCCTGTAGCATGAATTGGTTCTTATCACTCTCCTACCCTTGGTAAACACAATCCATGAGATGTGACTGATAGAATGACATCTTCACAAAATTTTGAACAATGTGACCTAGGGAAATACCAGGATCCATGTCACTCATCTGTCATATTGAAGGGGCTCAGTTTAAGAATTATAAATGAATTTTAAATGTGGATATTGAACCTATTTAATTTCTCATTTTCTGTTTTTCCCTAAGAGTATTGTCCTGTTCCTGTTCCTGCTCCACCATTCCACCCCTTTTCAGGTTCCTATATGGTCATCCTGCAATATGACAATGATGCATATTCAGAGGATATATGCACACATATACATTTATCTGCCCTGTTTTCAGATCAAAGTTATACACACACATACAATCTTTTGAAGGAATATCTTGTAATATTAGATTGGAGGAATTTTGGTTCATTCTGGTTTAGAAACTTCTTATATTAAATAAATCTTTGTTGGACTAGCCCGTTTAGTGAAAACATCATAACTACAGAGAAAAAATGAATGACTAACAATTTAGTTTTTATTAATATCTAGAACTAGGATTATATTCTGCAGAAAAGTTTTAAACATCTTGCCTTGTCATTCTTGACTTTGATCAAATTTTCTGTATAATACATATTGCTTTAAACTAGTGTGAATTTTTTAAATTTAAACATAAAATTTTAGTTTAAAAATATTCTTTCTCTTTTTTGTTGATACAACTTTTATATATGTATAATTTACACATTTTAAAACTGTGCCAAATTTGTTTTTAAATCTCCATGAGTTGTTGAGGTGCCTGTGTGGCTCAGTCAGTTGGGCATCTGACTAAGGTTCAGGTCACAATCTCAAGAGTCCTAGGATCTATTCCCACATTTAGGCTCCCTGCCCAGTGGGGAACATGCTTCTCCCTCTCCCCACTGCTTGTGCTCTCTCTTGCTATCTCTGTCTCTCAAATAAATAAATAAAAATCTTAAATAAATAAATAAGTAAACATCCATGAGTGGAAAGCTTAAAATAGTATAATTGTCAATTGTGTTTTTTATAGTCAAAGACATGAATATTGATGCCAGAAGTAGTGAATTAAAATCTTAACATATATTGAATTAAAAATTGTCTTAAGGGTCTAATATTAATACATATTAATATAAACAATTTTAAACATTGAAATATACATATGCAGTCAAAAGGAAAAGTAATCATTTTAAAATTAAACAAGAAAATCTGTTTTGTTGTTTAAAAATATGCAAAATGAATTTTAGTTCTATTTTTAGCCTTTTATAATTAGGAGACAATTTAATCAGTATAAATAAGTCACACTATTAGTGTCAATCTCATTGCATATTTGAAAAAAAATGGAGTTAATTATAGAGACATGCTAAATGGAATAGAAATACATAAGAGTTTTGAGAATATTAATTTTTTTTTTTTAGATGCTAGGACTCTATTTTAAAATGCATGCTTTTAAAAATCGACTATATTTTACTATGGTGGAAAAGGAAGTTTGGACACCAAACCACCTTTAGGTAAATTTTATATCCTAAATAGAATTTTTTAACTTTTTGGGCTTCCAATATTTGTTAAAAACTGCATATCTGCATATCCTATACAGTAACAGGGCTTATTCCTATAAATCAAATGTCTCAACATCAACACTATTGACATTACTAGATAATTCTTTGCTGTGGGTAGCTGTCCCGTGCATTATAGGATGTTTAGCAGTGTCTTTGGATTCTATCCTCAGGTGCCAGTAGCACTGCCCCTTCCTACATATGACCTCAAAAAGTATCTCCAGACATCAGCAAATGTTCCTTTGGTTGAAAACAACTGCTCAGAATGCTGTGGGGAGACATAAGAAGAGAAGAGGAGCAAAAAGCCCAAGGTATCACAAGAGTGTAAGTCTGAGTCTTAATCATTAACAACAGTTAGCAATAAATATTTTAGATCATTTTCTTTTTGTTTTTCAGGCAATGTACAAGACTCCCTGAGTATCCTAGCAGAAAACCAACCAGAATGGTTTTTTTAAGAAGTTGGGATGAGAAGTTTCCCAAGGAAACTTCTAACTTAGGGCCTGAGGGCAGAATATTGTATAGGGATTTATAAGGAGATTCAAAGTTCAGCCAAAATTTAGCCAGTTTGGGAAATAGAGATGTTGTCTGGCAAGTAGCATTCATTGTTTGGACAAGAGATAAATGGCAAGAGATAGTTAGAGACAAAATGTCAGAAATAAATGTGGGTAGAGAGAAACAACTGCAGGGCATAAAGACATGAGAGGGCCACACTGGAAAGTTCTCAGCCCTTCAGTCTAAGATGCTTCAGTGTCTCCCCCATGTTTACTTACTACAATGCAATAATGCAATCTCAATGGCTGTACTGAAATTCATTGGTAGTAAGTTGTAACTTCGGGTTCTCCTTTCAGTAGTATTGACAGTTTTTCTCTGGACCTACAATCTCTGCATACTTGGTTACCCTATGTGCACTGATAGATCTGCTAAATGTAAAGTAGGAATTTGTTTTGAAGGAATTGTGGTTTCAATCTGTATGAAGATGGTAATGCCCTAGTAAGATTAACTGAACACCCAAATGCAATTAATTTTCATTAATTCAAAATTTTGTAATATCCATTAAAAGAGGAACCATATTTTTATGGTTCATAGTATTTTGTATCATTAGCCTGTTTCTTAAATGAATGAGCAAATGAATAAAAATATCAGAGGATAAGCCTATTTGACAGGTTTTCCCACTTTGGGCCATAGAATTTTGGCTCTTATTTCCAGGTAAAGTAAAGCTAGTCAAGTTGTAGATATTAATAGATACATAGATATAAAACAAAATCTGAGAGTTCTTTAAACTTAGAATTTCATCTAGATGACAAAAATATGGTTAAGAAGAACTGTACCTTTACCCTCCAGTTAGGACTATATATTATTTACCATTCAAGTCACACAGTAAATTGAGAGGGATTTGATTCAATTCTACTAAATTTTTAGGCAATATGATTTAATGACTTTGAGATTAGGTTTGTGACTCAACCATTTACTAGTTTTTTTTTTTTTAATTTGTTTCTCTGGCATATTTCAAAATTTTTTAAAGATTTTATTTATTTAAAAAGAGATCACAAGTAGGCAGAGAGAGAGGGAGAAGTAGGCTCCTCGCTGAGCAGAGAGCCCGATATGGGGCTTGATCCCAGGACCCTGGGCTCATGACCTGAGTAAAGGCAGAGGTTTTAACTCACTGACCCACCAAGGTGCCCCTCAATTTTTTTTTTTTAAACTAGAGATCCTATCTTCCACTATAGGATTATTTTGAGCATCAAATAAAATAATTCAAGTAAAATGCTTAGTTCACTGTTTACCATATTGCCAAATATTTATTCAAATATTAATAAGAGTTCAATTTGCTAAGATTTTACTGTCCATCCTGAAGAACTGAAAACAACCATTAGTCATTGCTTGCCAATACTTGATCATAATCAAAACTGTATTTTTCTTGCTTCAAATTCTGTGACTTTCTTCTGCAGCCCCAGTGCTCTTGTTCCTCACTGTCTGATTTCCATGTCCCTACTTGACATTCTTACTATATCTGTAGTCTTTAAAACTTAAATGCTAGGTCAACAGTCACTTTATCAACTAAGACTTTGTTTTGATTTTCATGGAGGCTTTGCATAATTCAACTTGGGTTGTAAAACAATGCTTGCCTTCCTGGATGACTAAGCAGAAATGCTTGCACAGTGCTGCACTTCTCACTCTCTCTAAGCTCCTCTGTTCCTTCTCTCACATCTAGCTGGGCACCTCCTATAAAATACCAATACTTAGTCTGGCAGTGGGTCAGGAAGTCATTACTCAGGTATATCATCTGTCACTCCACATGGCTGCACTGAAATCTCCAAGGCATTTTAATGTCAGCCTAACTATGAGGAAGAAAACTCATCTTCCCTACAGTATTGTACCCATGCCTATCTGAATAAGGGCAAGAAGAATGAAAAGTAATTACATAACTTAGAGCAGGTCACCACAGTTCTTTGTACATAAATAGATTCACTTCTAAGCACCGTAGGAGTCCTTACTCACCAGGTTCAGGAGGACTGAAATCAATTTTGGAGGGCATATAGAGCCCAGTATGGTATGTTTTATAGTGAGGGAAAATGGACTACACTGTCATAGATTTCAACTGAAAAGTAGTGGAATCATGGAAATTATAACATAAACAACACACAAACAAGCATCAAACTGATTTTAAAATGCCTCCTTGTATGTTCTATTGATTTTTCATTATTATGATCTTATTCTTAAACCTGCTTGGTTGTGATCCTAATTTTCTACTCAATCTTTGTTTAGATCCCACTGGGATAGTGATACAGTGTGATTATACAGAAAGGCACAGGAAAGGGGAGATTAAGACTCCCTGCTAATGAGAACAAGGGAAAGAAAGAGAAATGTGCCAATCTAAGTGTTCTACCTGTAAATTGAACTGCCAAACAAGAGGAAATAAATAATGCTTCACCACAAATCTCTTTCCGATGAAAAAAAAAGTTCTAAAAATAAATATAAAGAAAAACAAACAGAATAGCTCAACTTCAGGGAAACAGTATAAATTTATCATATTATATATTTATCAATAATATAAATGTTAAATTATCTTCAGATTACTATTTTATATAGCTATAAGAAAGCATTATTTTTGAAAAATGTAATCACTTTTGTAAGAATCTAAATATAGCATACTGCAGATATACATGTAATAGTTTCATTTTAGTTGTGATATTTAATTTATTATATTGTCTATAAGTATAAATGGGAAGTTAATTACAATTCAGTATTATTTGTATTTATATATGAAATAGTACAATAAATTATAACAAATAATGATTTATTCTTATAGTATGAAGCTTTTAATGAATAATGAAAATGACATTAAAATGTTATAGCTTCTTATCATGCATAAATACATGCATATATGTATATACATCTTCCATCTGACAAACTTTATATTTATTTTTGTATAAACTTTTTTTTTAAAGATTTTTTTTATTTATCAGAGAGAGAGAGGGAGAGAGCAAGCACAGAACGGCAGGCAGAGGCAGAGGGAGAAGCAGGCTCCCTGCTGAGCAAGGAGCCTGATAGCCTGATGTGGGACTCAATCCGGGGACGCTGGGATCATGACCTGAGCCAAAGGCAGCTGCTTAACCAACTGAGCCACCCAGGCATCCCACTTTTTGTATGAACTTTTAACCTCTGTTCATTTTCTTTGATCTTCCTTAAAATATCTCTAATGCAACAGTACAATGTAAAGAGCTACATTTTAAAGATGGATTGTACTATAAGCATATGAACATTTTTAAATCTTGTAACTATTCTGATATAAATAAAAAGCATATTTTAAAATGTTAATTATTGAGATATTCTCTTCCACTTGGTTTCTCAATTTAAAATGGGTATCATGCCTCCTTACACCAGTTATAATGGCCAAAATTAGCAAGACAGGAAACATCGTGTGTTGGAGGGGATGTGGAGAAAGGGGAACCCTCTTCCACTGTTGGTGGAAATGCAAGTTGGTGCAGCCACTTTGGAGAACAGTGTGGAGATTCCTCAAGAAATTAAAAATAGAGCTTCCCTATGACCCTGCCATTGCACTACTGGGTATTTACCCCAAAGATACAGATGTAGTGAAAAGAAGGGCCATCTGTACCCCAATGTTTATAGCAACAATGGCCACAGTTGCCAAACTGTGGAAAGAACCAAGATGCTCTTCAACAGACGAATGGATAAGGAAGATGTGGTCCATATACACTATGAAGTATTATGCCTCCATCAGAAAGGATGAATACCCAACTTTTAGAGCAACATGGATGGGACTGGAAGAGATTATGCTGAGTGAAATAAGTCAAGCAGAGAGAGTCAATTATCTCTCTTTCACTTATTTGCAGAGCATAACAAATAACATGGAGGACACGGGGAGATGGAGAGGAGAAGGGAGTTGAGGGAAATTGGAAGGGGAGGTGAACCATGAGAGACTATGGAATCTGAAAAACAACCTGAGGGTTTTGAAGGGGTGGGGAGTGAGAGGTTGGGGGAGCCAGGTGGAGGGTATTAAGGAGGGCTCGTATTGCATGGAGCACTGGGTGTGGTGCAAAAACAATGAATACTGTTATGCTGAAAAGAAATAAAAAAATAAAATAAAATAAAATAAAAATTATCATGTGAATATTAATTAAATCCAATGGTACAGAAGTATTACTTAGTTTTCATTTCCTTTCAAAATTAAGTTTAATTGGCACTAATCTGATATTTAAGAAAAGATAAGATTGCTTTGGCCACTTTCTTTGAATGGGTTACTAAGTTAGTGCACATGAACAGGATTTGAGTTGTAATGAACACAGATGGCCAAGGAATATGCTTTGATAATATATTAATTGCACACATCTGAGTGAACCAAACAATTTCAGCAGTCTTCTGCTTGGGTGGCAGTGTGATATGGTCGCTAAAGATGATCATTCTAGAATCAGATGGGTATAGGTTGGAAACCACTCTGGAGCTTCCTAGATTTGTGAATTTGGTCAAATTATTTAATCTCTTAAATCTTGGATTTTTACCTGTATTGCTAACAATAATGTCTACTTTATATGGAAGTTATGAGACTGATATGACCAGTCTGGAGTGCTTGCATGAGAAGGTAATTATGGCATCATAGACTTCTAAGACTAGGTAAATACTTCAGATAACTCCTTTCATGAATATAATATTCTCCTTAAAAAGATCTTATAAATTTTCTAACATATAGAGTATGGACATGTTTCTTAATGTGAATTTCTGAGTCATGGGCTTCTATGAATATACATATAAAATAGAAAATATATACTACTTTTTTAAAAGGAAAAACCAAATTAAAGCAAATAAAAGCCATATTTTAGTGTTATGCATGTTCACAACCCTTTGAATTGACATTTTCTGTTATCAATTCAAGTTATCAATTGACATTTTCTGTTAACCTGGGAAAAGTAATATTTTCAGTTGCAATATATTGTAAACAGTAATTCTTGATAATGTAATTTGTATTTATATATATGTATATATATCCATACTCTTTAACATGTTAATATTTTCCTCATACTTACTATATTTTATTTTTTGTGAAGAAATAAAATATACAAATATGTTTAGTGTTAACCCTTTCATTCTTCTCAGAGGTCACCTTTATCCTGGATTGAAGCCATATTTTCTTTTCATTTTTTTCTACATTTACTTTATTTTAAATAGCATGTATTATTATTAGTAGTATATATATTTTATTATTTGGGGATATTTTAATATTTAATACAGATTTTCTTAATTTATGAATCTTTTTATAATAAATTTATTTAATTCCCCATTCTTCATTCCATGTGGAAAGATATATCAATACATCCACTTTTGCTATTATAAATTATTCCATTGTATGATTTTAACAATTTTGTATCATTCCCATATTGATGGACATTTAAGTTGTTTCTAATTTTTATATATTGCCAATGATACTGCAATGAGTATCTCTTCTTCATGATCTTATTTTCTCTAGAATATTTTTATTATATTTATGTCTACATATACAGACACACAAAATATATATATTTAGCACATATAGAATTGTTTGTTAAGGAAGGCATATTTTCACCTTTTTAGCTATTGCTAACTTCTCTTCAAAACGATTGTATAAATTCACATGCCTACATATGCAAAATTTCTTTACCGTCATACTCTCACTCACACTTGCTACTTTTTTTTTTTTAAATCTTAAAATAAAATCCTATGGATTTTATTTATTTATTTGAGAAAGCGAGATTGAAAGCATGAGAGCACAAGTGGTGGGAGAGGCAGAGGCAGAAGGAGAAATAGCTCCCACCGAACAGGGAGCCCAACACAGGACATACCAAAACCCTGAGATCATGACTTGAGCCAAAGGCACTTGCTTAACAGATTGAGACAGTAGGTGCCCCCTACTTTTTGTTTTTAACTGTGTGGTACCTTTAAACCTTCAAGTAGGTTAGACTGCTCTTTAATTTTTCTTCTATAAAATTGGGATATTCTTATCTGTAGAGATTGTCTATAAATCATGATAAACCAAATATAGTTAACTTTCTCATTTAATATCAAGGGAAAAGCAATCAAAACAAATACTGTTTTTCTGAAAATAAATAAATTGAAAAAAATAAAAAAAAACACTAATATCTAAATTTTATTTTGAACCATCTAAATCTCTATTCTTCACTAAGATACTTCTAAGGTAGATTGGTTGACTGCATATTCAACCAGCCAGTTAACAATATTTATTGAGCTCTTAATTTTGGCTTAATTTTGGTTCCCAAATTTTGGTGGTGTACGTGGGAAAAGAAAAAGTTAATGGTCCTTATACTTCATGGGATTTAGTTAGTCCAGTACCTGAAATAGTGAACTGTAAACTAAGCAGCTGTATGTGGAAGGAAGGGGAGAGCCAGTCTTTGCTCAGCAATGTTTCAGAATCTAACATACTTAGGAGGAAAAACAATTTTAAAAAATCATATCATACAGTTAAGTCGGAAATTAAGTATTATAAGTTCAGTTCCTGATTTCACCACCTCCTAGCTATATAAACCCTGGCAATTTCCTTAATCTCTCTGTGCTTTACTTGCCTCAACTGTTAAAATTGGGACATTTTATGTGACTATTATAAAAACTGTTCAGTTCATACATGGGAAATATTGACAACGGGATCTCACACATAGTGCTATAAAATGTTATTATTATAGAATTTTTTAGTACAATATTAACTATCTTAAGCTATCTGTCTAACCATTTCTCAGTTTCATAGCTCTCGCTTCATCTGCAATTTCACAACCCATTGTCTAGTAGCTCTTTTGAAAATATAACTCCAATAACTACAGACAGCCACCTCCATCCCATCCACCCATCACAGAAATGGTTAAAATTTCTTATTTCTTCTCATTACAATTTGAATAAGAATTCAAACTTCTGTGACCTACAGAGCCTTCTGTGAACAGGGCTTTGACTACCTTCCCAAGCTCATTTATTCCTTGGTCTTTAGCTCATTGGTTCCAGTGGGTCTCCTGTGTTTTTGTATTTTTTAATTATTTGAAGGCCTTTCAAGTTTCTGAGCCTATACCCTGACCGTTCCCTCTGCTTTTTCCTGGATGTACATTTGGTCTGCTCCCTCACAGTTTTAAGAATTCAGATCAAATGCTACTTCCTCAGAAAGTTTTCTGCTGATCAGCACACTTCAAGTATCCCCACCCCCGCCCCATTTTGTCAGGTATCCTTAATGCATAGTTTGTTAATATAAGGACACTTTAGTAAACAGTGTATTTATCAATTCTATCTGGTAGATATATTTTTATATTTACTTATAGATAAATATTTGGACACAGGAAACACTAGCTGAAAATTGCACTCAAATCACATATTTAAGATCAGTTAATATGTCTAATGGTTATTTCAACAGGCCCAGGAGTGAATTAAAACTATCAATTTTTTTAAAAAACAAAAATAATGGGCTGACTGGTTCAGTGATCTTAGGGGTGTAAGTTCAAGCCCACTTTGGGTATAGAGATTGCTTAAAAACAAAATCTCAGAAAAGAGGGGGGCAACTGGGTGACTCACTCTGTTAAGTTTCTGACTCTAAATTTTGGCTCTGGGGCTCAGGTCATGATCTCAGGGTGATGAAATAGAGCCCCATGTTGGTTGGGCTCTATGCAGAGTCTGCTTGAGATTCCCTCTCTCCCTTTCTCTCTGCCTCTCCCCCACCTACTCCTTTTTACTTTCTTACACATGCTCGTTCTTCTCTCTAAAAAAAAGAACAGTACCTAAAGCATATTATCTCATTCACTGCAGGATTGCAGGATTGATACAACAAAATTTAATATTTTATATAATATAGAAAGAGAGTTTGCTTAGTGTTTTCCAAAGACTATTAATAAGTTCAGACACGATTTCCATATATTTTTATTTTATATTTCACAGATACCAATAACACAGTAAATCAATAACATAGCCATAAACTCACTTCTCAATTTGATTTTGAGCACTTGATTTTTCTATAACTATTTTATTAAAATTCCAGGCAGATTATATTTATTTCTTTCAAACATCTTTCTTTATTCTTACATATAAAAATTTAGTGTATATGTATAAAATTATGATACAGTAATATGTCATGCTTCCTTTAAAATATATAAACTAAATGTAGATTTTAATACTGAATCTTCTATTTTGCTTGCAATGAAGTTTTTGTAATAAGTATTTAAATAATTCATAGACCTTTTTTCAAAGAAACAAGGCCCAGATTGTATATTCTATGTACCTTGATGAATTTATATACCCCTAAGGGACCATCATTTTATTCATAATTGATTATGGAATATGATATGGAAGTACCAAAGAATTTCAAAATTGATACTTGGGAAATTGGCCACCATTTAGCTCAGACTCCATAGGTTGCGGAGCCGCATCTTAAAGACAATTAATACCCCAGTTATTTGGGTTTATGGTATATTAAGTTTTAATTTACTTAAAAGTAAAACAACAAGAAAGGGAAACATTTATTTTAATTACAAAAGAGCTAAATTGTATTTGTATTCATTTTCTATCATTTTAAGGCCAAAAGAATCTTTCATGAGGAAAATATTCAAATTACCATAAACTTACATATTTTGTTTATAGCTATAAATTAAATATCAACTACAAGCAAACTGCATTTTAAACATTAATTAAAAATCGCAGACATACAGTGGATGGCAGAAAGGGCTTCAAGTTAATTTAGCTGTTTTAATTCAATCTGACTGACTTAATTATACTGCCATACTTGGTTGAAACAGAAATATTTTTTCTTTCTTCTGATGAACTTAAAATATAACAAACTTCGCTATTTTTCCTGAAATAATGCCACAATTCATAGTAGGTTTTAAATATTATTGATGTTATATAAAAATGCAAAATAATGATCTGTTTGTTAAATGCCACCATATAGTCATTTCATTTATATTTATAAGCTATTTTCTCCAGGCTATGAATTAAAGACTATTTGTGGCTCAAAGAAGGCCTGTGCTATGACATAATACATAAAAACAGTAACATTTGCATCTAATTTTTTTTTTTAATTTAGACAAGATTTTGCTCAGGTTCTTTTCTGTTTTATTTGTTGGCCAAGCTGAGAGGTTCTATACAGAAATGTATTTTATATTAGGGTAGATTCTCTCTAGAGGATGACCAAGCATTTCAGGTTTTATTCTCATCTCTTCTTACCTTTCCAAAACCAAGTTTCATTATCTTGCCCACCAATGATACTGAGTTTTCAGTAATTCATGTCCCAGAGACAAAGTATCCAAGACATACTACCCTGGCCCACACTTGTATACCAGTTATGTGTAGCAGGAAAGAATTATTTGTATTGTATTAATTATTGCTAATAACTTTTCTGGTTCAGAACAGAAGTCAGAGGGAAAATATCTAAAATTTGATTGTGTGAAGCTTCACTCCAAACTCTACCAAAGACAGCTGTCTGAGTTTACAATTTAGAGAGATACACTGAAATCAGATCAATCTACACTGTAATGAACATTGCATCTTCATGACAGTCAACTTGGGTTTAGGACTTAAATGTAATGAACTTTGGTCACCTGGATCACTACACATTAGAATGACTGGAATCATAGAGCCTTAAAGTTGGAAGAAAATGTAAAGAATTTTTTCTCATGCAAGAAAATGTTAATTTCACCCCTGAGAATGTTTCTAAGTGATATAGCTTGTTAGCAGTGACAGGAATAACAACTTTGCTTAGTTGATATTGAGATTAAGAAACTGAAGACAGTGTCAGCAATTAAAAAAATAATATTCATATATAAGGCTTTAATAACAGTTAATCACAGACATTGATTCCATCTTTCTTACATGAGTATCTCTAATCAGATGACTGTAACCACATCTCCTTTGCCAGCTTTGACATAACCATAAGTTATTTACTCATCCAATGAGCTCAGCCATGAATCTAGTGAGAAGTGCCATAAAAGAACCATTAATTCATGCTATGCATTCCTCCTCTCTTTCATACCCATTGTAATTACCCTCCCACAACATTTAAACTAATTCTAATTGATGGATTCCATCAGCAAATTAAAAAACAATACTCTCTAGACTTCAGTGATGAAAAACATATAACGTAAAACAATATGTTCTTTGAAAATGCAGCACTTTGTTATCTTTATGGTGCAGAGTGAAAGACAAATTAAGGGAAGGATGCTGTGCAAGCCTTTTTTATTGCTTTTATGATAATAAGAAGATAGTTCGTATTTGTTTTGATTGGTTGGTACAAATACATTGTCCTGCTACAATTTATTGATTTGGTTAAAAATCAGTGAATGCCTGATTGAAAACTTACAGGTGTTTCCTTCTGATAGTTTGCATTTGCAATTTAAATTGAATTTATAAGCTTAAAAGCTCATCCACAACTGCAACGTTTGCTCCTCTAAAGAACAACCTACATTTCATGAAGTAATTTTTTATTAGCATTCAGTTGTAATTCTTATTATAATCTTTTTTGATAAGGTAGTAAATGGCAATGGTAGTATTGTAAAGAAAGTTAGGATGAGAAACTGATTACAAAGTAACATTTATTGGAGGCAAGAGAGAAATTGTAATAACATTTTACATGTTCTTAAAGTTTAAAACAAAATTGAATCTTTCCATTGTGATATTGAGGGTATAAATAAAAGTTCTCTCCGTTTTTATGCAACCTTCCTTTTGTGTTGTCTCTCTCTGAAACTCAGATTTGAGGTATTATTGTAGCAGAACTACTCAAGAAACCCATTTATAAAGATGATTCCTGGAAAAACACAAAAAGGTATCCAAATGTTTCCAAATACTCAGTGTCACAAGCCTGAGATGGCATTCGATTGAAAGGCTACCTCCACTCTTTTTTTAAAAAATTAATTTTTAATTTTTTAATAAACATATAATGTATTTTTATCCCCAGGGGTACAGGTCTGTGAATCACCAGGTTTACACATTTCACAGAACTCACCATAGCACATACCCTCTCCAGTGTCCATAACCACACCACTCTCTCCTGACCTCCCCCTCCCCACAGCAACCCTCAGTTTGTTTTGTGAGGTTAAGAGCCTCTTATGGTTTGTTTCCCTCCCGATCCCATCTTCTTTCATTTATTCTTTTCCTACCCCCCCAAACTCCCCACCTTGCCTCTCAACTTGCTCATATCAGGGAGATCATATGATAATTATCTCTCTCTGATTGACTTCTTTCGTTAAGCATAATACCCTCTAGTTCCATCCAAATCCTGGCAAATGACAAGATTTCATTTCTTTTTATGCCTGCATAGTATTCCATTGTATAAATGCACCACATCTTCTTTATCCATTCATCTGTTGATGGACATCTAGGTTCTTTCCATAGTTTGGCTATTGTGGACATTGCTGCTATAAACATTCGGGTGCACATTTCCCTTTGGATCATTACGTTTGTATCTTTAGGGTAAATACCCAGTAGTGCAATTGCTGGGTCATAGGGCAGTTCTATTTTTAGTTTTTTGAGGAATCTCCATGCTGTTTTCCAGAGTGGTTGCACCAGCTTGCATTCCCACCAATGGTGTAGGAGGGTTCCCCTTTCTCCGCATCCTCGCCAGCATCTGTCATTTCCTGACTTATTAATTTTAGCCATTCTGACTGGTGTGAGGTGGTATCTCACTTTGGTTTTGATTTGTATTTCCCTGATGCTGAGTGATGTGGCGCATCTTTTAATGTGTCTGTTGGCCATCTGGATGTCTTCTTTGCAGAAATGTCTGTTCATGTCCTCTGCCCATTTCTTGATTGGACTATTTGTTCTTTGGGTGTTGAGTTTGCTAAGTTCTTTATAGATTTTGGACACTAGCCCTTTATCTGATATGTCATTTGCAAATATCTTCTCCCATTCTGTCAGTTGTCTTTTGGTTTTGTTAACTGTTTCCTTTGCTGTGCAAAAGCTTTTAATCTTGATGAAGTCCCAATAGTTCATTTTTGCCCTTGCTTCCCTTGCATTTGGCAATGTTCCTAGAAATAAGTTGCTACGGCTGAGGTTGAAGAGGTTGCTACCTCGTTCTCCTCAAGGATTTTGATGGATTCCTTTCTCCCATTGAGGTCCTTCAACCACTTTGAGTCTATTTTCATGTGTGGTGTAAGGAAATGGTCCAATTTCATTTTTCTGCATGTGGCTGGCTGTCCAATTTTCCCAGCATCATTTGTTGAAAAGGCTGTCTTTTTTCCATTGGACATTCCTTCCTTCTTTGTTGAAGATCAGTTGACCATAGAGCTGAGGGTGTTTCTGGGCTTTCTATTCTGTTCCATTGATCTATGTGTCTGTTTTTGTGCCAGTACCATGCTGTCTTGATGATGACAGCTTTGTAATAGAGCTTGAAGTCTGGAATTGTGATGCCACTAACTCTTGCTTTCTTTTTTAATATTCCTTTGGCTATTCAAGGTCTTTTCTGGTTCCATATAAATTTTAGGATTATTTGTTCCATTTCTTTGAAAAAAATATGGATGGGATTTTCATAGGGATTGCATTAAATGTGTAGATTGCTTTAAGTAGTATAGACATTTTCACAATATTTGTTCTTCCAATCCATGAGCATGGAACATTTTTCCATTTCTTTGTGTCTTCCTCAATTTCTCTCATGAGTACTTTATAGTTTTCTGAGTATAGATTCTTTGCCTCTTTGGTTAGTTTTATTCCTGGGTATCTTATGGTTTGGGGTGCAACTGTAAATGGGATTGACTCCTTTATTTCTCTTTCTTCTGTCTTGCTGTTGCTGTATAGAAATGCAACTGATTTCTGTGCATTGATTTTATATCCTGACACTTTACTGAATTCCTGTACAAGCTCTAGCAGTTTTGGAGTGGAGCCTTTTGGGTTTTCCACATATAGTATCATATCATCTGCAAAGAGTAATAGTTTGACTTCTTCTTTGCCAATTTGGATGCCTTTAATTTCCTTTTGTGGTCTTATTGCTGAGGTTAAGACTTCCAATACTATGTTGAATAGCAATGGCAATAATGGACATCCCTGCCATGTTCCTGACTTTAGCAGAAAAGCTTTCAGTTTTTCTCCATTGAGAATGATATTTGTGGTTACCTTCACTCTTCTTGAACCAAGTGGGCACAGAGATTCTTACTGAAACCATCTTTAATCTGTCTCTGTAATGCCCCTCTAACACTGGAGATATTTGTACTGACTGCTGAAATGTATATCTCATGCTCATTTCAAGTCATACCATTGATTGGAAAACACCATTATAAGCTTAGAAGATGTATTTTAAAACTCTGTTATTGTCCTGAGTTAAATATATATGAGTTATCACTGATAATCATCTTCTCATTAATTGTGGAGAATAATGATGCATAGACAATGTTAGAAAATAGTGTTACTTAGAAAATCTTGTATCTTTCTTTGGAGGTGCTTTAAATAATAACAAAAGAAATTTTCCTAAAATAATTCAAAATAAGTCTGATCTATTTAATCTCTGGTTATTTATTTATTTATTTATTTAGTGACTGTATGGTACCCTTATGTCAACTGATGATTAAAGCTCTGAATTCTCTTTCTGAAGCCACCGATTTTTCTGTTTGAAAAAGTTGAGGTTGGCAATCAGCAATCCTCAGAGTTTCCTCCATTTCTATACCAGAAACATATGCACATTTTAACTTGTATGGCAGGATTCTATAACTATTGATAGAAATTAAATATGAAGGATTGTGAGCAAAGAGTGCAAAAAACATTTTCTAAGTTATTTTGTTTATTTTTGCTGATACAAAGAAGATGAATTATCATTATAGGTGGGATTATAATTTGTTTGTGATTGTACAGTGGTACCAGCTCTTAATCTTGAGCCTACTTGTCAACCTTCTCAATGTCCATCTCTCATCTTCATTATCAGACTTTGAGATCAGAAGCACTCCTTTCTTCCTCAACTATGTCATCACCAAACCTCTTCATGATGCCTATTTCTGTGAAATGTTTCATAGTAAAAATCAGACTGAACACTCTAGTTTACTAGCATTTACTTTCTTTCTTTCTTTTTTTTTTAAGATTTCATTTATTTGACAGGGAGAGATCACAAGTGGACAGAGAGGCAAACAGAGAGAGAGAGAGGAGGAAGCAGGCTCCCTGTGGAGCAGAGGGCCCGATGTGAGACTTGATCCCATGACCCTGAGATCATGACCTGAGCTGAAGGCAGAGGCTTAACCCACTCAACCACCCAGGTGCCCCTACTAGCATTTTCAAAGTTCTGATCACTAATGCATTAGCAGGGAGTTACAAAACAATTTCCAAGTTCACATTCAAAGGAATGGTAGAATCTGATGATGATATTTGCTTGGATTCTAGATAATCAGAAAATAGTGATAGATATTACTTGCTTGAACATTCTCATTTAGATCTCTTCTCTCTAAAGTGAGATCTTATTTCTCTTATCTCTCAAGGCCCTGGCATATTTAAAAATCACTGATTTGTTAGCAGTGTTTCCAAATTAGAAAAAAAGACAGTCCAAGGAGATGAAATTCCTGATAATGAAAATACAGCAGTTTTAATTGCTAAGCCTATAACTAATTATTTACACATTGCACTCATTTTGAAGAGATCTGGTGTTTATTCCTTTACACAAGTTCCCATAAAGTGTTGTGTCATAGCAGAACCTAATGACATTGAAGTTCCAGTTATTTTGAGGAGAATTAAAGCATGAATGCCAACATGAGACAAGACAAAGAACGCATGTTTTCATTTCTGATTTAGCTCAACACTGCAAATAATAGGGCCGTTCTTATCTTTTTCTTTCTAAGTGGAGTCTTGCTGGCCACAAATAACCTAAAATAAGAAATCAGATAAGTGACAGAAACTGGGAAACTGAATGGGCATAGCTCTAACAATCAACTTCCATCAATCAGTGACCCCAGCCCACTCATGAAGAATTGTAATACTTTCAGCTTCCACAGTATTATGGATCTGAGACCATCAAGCTTTATACAATATGTATTAAACTTCTCACCTTTAGGTAGTCTTTGTTCCAACTTGGTTGTTATATAGGAAACTAAATTCTTTAAAAATCAAGGGGAATCAAAAAGTAGTCAAAGGATAGCTATTAACAACCTAAGTCTGCACCAAATAGTTTACAATTGTGAGAATTACCAGCAGCCATTCAAGAAATTTGAAAGAGTGCCAGTAGGTTGCTAATTCAGAATCACAAGTGTCATTTTTTGATAAAATGTATCACAAGATCATAGAAGGTTTTAAAACTTCCAAGTTAACAAGGCATTGAGTCTGCAGCTAGAGCATATCAAAGGCTGAAACAGCAGAGCTCAGAGCCTGGCAGGGAGAAAAGTTGGTAGTTTCAAGTTACAACTGAGATTAAAAACTACAAATGTGCAATTTTGTTTTACTAGCATATTAATATTTTACAAAAATTCCCTATCACTAATTTTTTAGAGATAAGTTCCAACAAATAGTGGCCCTTCTCTTCCTCCTTCATCTCAGAATTACCTGACCATTCAGGACCACTGTAACACCAAACACCTATTTTTGTTCCTTGGAAAACCACAGCAGGTCAGACAGACTCTCAGGCAGAAATCTGTTTCCTCTCAACTCCCCTACTGTGGAGAGTAAGTGTAGGGCACAACAGAAAGATAGGAATGTGACCTCACACCCCATCCCCACCAGTCTACCTAAGGAAAAGATTACTAAGAGATATAATATAGGCCATGATGCCACCCATTGTCAACGCCCTCCCATTCCATCTCCAACAGACTCAGGGCATCACTTTTATTTATATAAAAACATACAAGAAATGAGAAAGGAAGAACTCCAAGGTTTACATTTATTATTATTTCTTTTGGAGAAGTTATTAATATAATTAGAGGACCTAAGTGTTATTGAAAAACAAACATGGAATATTTAAACTCGATCATATACATACCAGTATAATTTGGGTTGGCTGATTGCTTCCATATTTTGGCTTATTATTACTTATGTTAACAAAGTGATTAAAAAATAAATCATATTTCTCTAGATACTGCTTAAGTAAATTTGTTTATTCTTATAAATTTGAGAACTATTGTGTGCTTAATGCGTTTTTGGCAAATATTGAAACATTTCAGGGCTCATTCCTAATTCTTCTCCTTCAATCTCTCCCTCTCTGTCCTTATATTACATACTTTGTTCTTGCTCCTCTTCCTTTCTCTTATGTCCTTGACATTTTGCATTTGGAACACTCTGCCACCAGATCTTGGCTGACTTCTTGATATTCAGTTCCTGACTCAACCATCATCTAATGAGCATGAGTCACATTGATTGGACCTGGTGACAAAATAGTGAATGAAGGATAACTTCAGTTCTTGAGAGGCATATAATCTATAATCTATATGATTGACTTTTGAGTTAGGGAAATATTCAGACTATCAAATATACTGCAAAATTTTGTTCTTTGAAAAAGAATGAAAAATTAACTATGCAATTAAATGAACATTATATACTAGTGAGAAAAAATTACCCTTAACATTCTTTATTTTACAAATCCATATCACTAGTGAATCAGAGATAGTAAAGGGGTTAAGAGAGAGAGAGAAAAAAGGAGAGAATGTTTTGAGGATCGTGTTCCTTTAAAAATATTGTGCAGCCTCAAGTTGCACTGAAAAATAGGAAGACATTTTGAAATATACTCTGTTGTGAAACCAGAAAAAGGAAAGGCAGAGAGATCCAGAGCCAGAAACTATGAAATATTCAAAGTAATGGAGTTGACAGAGAAAGAGAGAGCGAGGAGAGAAGAAAGTACACACTCCATGATTTTAAGAATATTTAATTCTTCTTTACACTGATGTCTCATTTCATAATTTGATCATTTGATTTTAAAATTTTTTAAAAATAAGACTATTAGGATAGACTACTGCTCCCAGAGGGGTGGAATAGATACAATCTTTTCCCATAATTCTTCTGCTAAGAACAGCTAAAAACCATGGAGGTTATATATAAAACAAATATTAAAAAAACTAAAAGTCTGGGGTGCCTGGGTGGCTCAGTGGGTTAAAGCCTCTGCCTTTGGCTCAAGTCATGATCCCAGAGTCCTGGGATCGGCCTCGCATCAGGCTCTCTGCTGAGCAGGGAGTCTGCTTCCTCCTTTCTCTCTGCCTGCCTCTCTGCCTACTTGTGTCTGTCAAATAAATAAATAAAATCTTAAAAAAAACAAAACTATAAGTCTGCAAGATAAAAAGAAGAATGCAGATCTACTAGAGACCTCATGACCCATGAAGAAAAATAGTTATGACTCTCTGGGTTTTCTTGTTGCCTCAAATATTCCAGACCTGGAGCACAAGAAGGCAGAAACTCATAAACACCAATAAGAATGGACCAAACTAAGACCCCAAAAAAGCTGCTCTCTCTACCCCAATGACCAGAAAAGGGCCAGCCTAGAAAGAGAATTATTTTTGTTTTTGTTTGACAATAACTGCTCTTCTCCCGTCAAACACTACGAAAAACTATGATCCAGGGATGCCTGATTGGATGACTACCTTCGGCTCAGGTCATGATCCCACAGTCCCAAAATCAAGTCCCACATCGGGCTCAGCTCCATGGGGAGTCTGCTTCTCCCTCTGACCTTCTCCTTGCTCATGCTCTTTCTCACTGTCTCTCTCGCAAATAAATAAATAAAATCTTAAAAAAAAAAAATCTATTATCCTATACCCATACACACCATCAAAGAATGAATGAGCAACCTAGATTTTCATTCTTTGGAGGCTAAAATGAGGTACCCCTTTAATCCTATTGATTGGTGTTTAGAGAGTGGAAAGCAGGAAGTTTCACCACTGCCTAGTGGTGATGAGGCCATCACTATAATGTATATAAACATACTTGAAACAAATGAAAAAAAACAAACAAACTAAAGTCTCAATAAAAAAGTACAAAGTCTTAGACAAGAAGTAGAAAATATAAAAATAACTAAATGAAAACTTTATATTTTAAAAATATAATAACTAAAGTAAAAAATGTTCAATGGGCAGAACAGAGGGGATAGGAAAGAATAGGATAAATAAAAGACAGAATAAGAGAAATTACCAAACCTGAATAACAGAAAGAAAATAGACTATTATAAAAACAAAACACTGAAAGAAAACACAGCTATGGTCACTTGTGGGACTATAACAAAATATTCAACAGTCATGTCATTGAATTTCATAATGGAGAGGAGAAAGAGAGCAGAGGTTAAAAAAAGTAATCAAAGTAGTTATGGTGAAAACTGAGTTTGAAAACATAAATCTACAGATTCTGGAAACTAAACAAATCCTAAATAGGGTAAACCCAAACCAATCCATACTAAGGTTTTGCTGGCTAAGATATAGAGAAATTCATATGTTGTTGATGGAAATATAAAATGACACAACCACTCTGGAAAACAATTTGAAAGTTTCCTATAAACACACAAAAACAAAAATAAAAAAACACTATGTGAGCAACTACCATATGTCCCAATGATTACATTTCTAGACATGCATCCCAGAAGAATGAAAATTTTTGTTTAAAATATTTATATCAACTTTATTTGCAATAGACAGAACTTGAAACAATTCTTATATCTTTCAATGGATGAATAAACTGTGGTGGATCCATACCAAGAAATAATACTCGGCCAAAAAAAAAAAGAAAAGAATGAAGAATGAACTCCTGATACATGCAAAAACCTAGTTGAATCTCCAGAATTATGCTAGCGAGAGACATAAAGAAAAGGTTACATACTGTATGATTCAATTCATAGAACATTCTTAAAATGAAAAAATTTAAAAAAATAGGTACAGATTAACAACTGACAGATATTTGGGAGGTATGGTGAAGGAAAGGAAGTAGGTACGCTTTAAAATGATAATCGGAGGGATTATTGTTTGAAGGGAAATATTCTTTGTCTTCACTGTATGTGTCAATAACCTGGTTGTGATGTTCTACTATAGTTTCGCAACATGTTACCATCAGAGGAAACTGGGCAAAGGCAAATCTCTGGGATTTCTCGGTGTTATTATTATTATTATTATTATTAAGTAGGCTCCATGTTCTGCATGGAGCCCAACATAGGGCTTGAACTCATGACCCCAAGTTTAAGAACTGAACTGAAATCGAGAGTCAAATGCTTAACTCACTGAGCCACTCTGGTTCTCCTTCTCTGTATTATTTCTTACTATTGCATTTGAAATTTGTAATAATCTCAAAATAAAAGTTTAATCAAAAAGTGTTTTAAAAATCGTGTTGATTAACTTAATGTGTGAACTTGACTGGATCTCGGGGTGCTCAGACATTTGACCAAATGACCAAACGTATTGACCAAATGTGTTTCTGGATGAAATTAACACTTGATTAGATAGATTGAGTAAAGCAGATGTCAGTCCCTAATGTGAATGAACCTTATCCAAACAACTGAAGACCTAATAGAGCCAAAAGCGCTAATAAGAGGAAATTCCTCCTGCCTGACTGCATAAGGGGAGACTCCGAACTTTACTGGCCTTAAGAGTGGGATGGAAACCACCTCCTGGGTGGCAAGCCTGCTGATGTTCAGACTGGCACTACAACAGCTCTTGTTCTCAGTTTGGCCTTGGTCTGGAACAACATTCATTCTAAGTCTCCAGTTGGCTTATTGCAGGTCTTAAGATTTCTGAGTCTCCACAATTGCATGAGCTACCATTATTAAATACATATTTAATATTGGTTCCATTCTCTGGAGAACACTAATATAAAAAATATTAGGAGACTATTTCAAGTATATAACTCAGGGGTAAGAAGGAATTCTGTACATCACTTTTAATTGACTCTTCCATAGGAAAAAATAAAGAAATCAGAACAATCCCTTTAGTTCATCAATATTCCACATGTGTGTGTATGAAGCTTAGTAACAAATGGTGGTAGGGTGGAAGGAGAGGCAGGTAACAAGAAGCTGGATGATGTCAATTAGAACACATATCCACAGAAACTTAATATACAAAAAGGGCAGTTGATCTTTCTTAAATAAATGCCTGTGTTCATTACCTATTCAGATCAGCATGTGGTAATTTTTATTTGTCAGTGAAATCAATCAACCTGCACTTAAAAAAAAAAAAAAAAGATTGACTATTTTCGGTCATCAGTATGATTCAAGTGGTATTCTATTTTAGAAAAGTCATTTCTTTTTAAAGATGTTTTTAATATTCATGATTTGAACATTTAATTATGGTTGATATTAAATAAAAGGAATGAGAGCACATTTTGACTTGCAAAGTTTGTAATTCACTAAGAATTCATTAGGCCATACTCAGTAGTTTAGGAGTCAAACTTCAGATTTTTTTGAAATTCAGGAAAAGCATATTTAACTATAGATTAATCTAATTGTAAAACTTTTTTGAAGTTTCTTTTCAATAAGACAATACTATAAACTAAAACTGTATTAAAATAAGCCCAATTTCCTTTTAAGTGCTGTTCTTGTACCTTAAGAAAAATTTAAATCAAACCTTCACACATAACTTCTGTATTAATCAGAAGATACCAAACTCAGATTTTCTCAAAAAATATTACATGAAGATTAAAGGGATTTCAAAGTTACAAGCATTCTAATTCCAATCTGCACCCCCACCTACTATGGTCACCATAACAGTATCACACAACTACTCTTCACTTTGAGTGTCTACTACATGCCAGGTAATGTATATATGGTATTTTATTGGACCTTTATAATAATTCAAGGATGAAGATATAGATTATTTCATTTTACAGATAGAGGATCAGGCTCAAATTTGTTGTAAGTATATGGACAGTAAACTAAACTTTCTTTATTTTAGTTTCCTTGCTATTAAAATATGAAAAACTATACATACTTCACTATTAAGAATTATAAGCAAAATACATATGTGATATATTACATTCAGTGCCTTGAATCTAACACTCATTAAATAATGTGATAGCCTTTTTATTTTCCTTAAAATATTGTTCAGGTTTATGTCATTCACAGAAATAAGTCAGGATTGTTTATAATACCAGGATAGGAGTAGGAGCATCCAAGATGTAGCTGGTCAAGTTTGAGTGTTTACAGATACAGCTTACTTGATTTGAGTCAGCTTCACATGCTCTTATTTAAAAAATTATATATATATATGTATATATATATATATATATATATATATACATATATATATGAAATAAGCTGTCTGTTCAGGACTTTTTCAGGCAGAGGAAATTTGTTTCTTATGGTATAGCATCTGTAAGAAGTAGTTGACAGGAAATGCCATTGTGTTTTTCACATTTGTCAAATTAAAAATAAAGTCTTGAATTCATATTAAGATAAAACAAATTTTTTTAGCTCCCTAAAATTCAAATCAAAAGACTTTTCATGCTTTAACATTCAGAGCGGCACTAAATGACTCCCTTGGGCTTATTTCTAATTTTAAAGCTATTAGACATAAGGGCTGGATTTCAAGGGAGGTACAGTACTGAATTCATTCTTTTTCCTTTCCAGAGGGAAACCCATGAGGCTTCAAGATTTAAAGTCAGTCAGCTCAACAGACCATGACAAGACTTGAGTCTTCTCGATAAATACAAAAACACATTAAGAAGGTGTTTGATGGTGCTGTGTCTGGAATGGCTTTGAGCAAAACTTTGATTATCTATGACATCTAATTACTAAACAAATAAAAATATCTCTCATTTATCTCAATATTTTGTAATATTATAATTAAAAAGAGAGCTTAGGGACATGGTGAAAGATATCTTCGGATACAGGTAGCTGGATCTCTGGTTACTGATATTCTATATCACTTTATGCATCACTGTCTAATGATATGATGTTATGCAAGTTTTGATGCCATTGTTTTTCCACAAGACTGGATAACCAGTGTGTGACTTCTTGCTCTTAACAAATAATTTAAGTAACTTTTCTTTAATATCATATAATAATGCTTACAGAATCACATAAGATACATTATGGGTGAGGAAACACACATTTCACATTTTGCTGTAAATTCTTATTCATATTTTTAGTAATTTGAAATATAAATTAATATTGAAATTGTCTACCCAAAGACAATTAGTAAGATTTTTTATTACTTGCAATAATTAATTTTGTCTTTCAAACTGAAGTTATTTCAGCTCAAATAAAATGGCAAAAAAGTAGTTTTAATCATATAATTGAGTAAAAAAGTGGGTTTGTGATTTAAGTAATGCAAGCTAACAAGAATCATAATTATTTTGTGACCCCCTGTCTTGCTTCTCTGGAGATTTCAGGCAACAATGTCTCTTCACTAAATTTGTATTGGAAATCTTCATAGTAGGAGGACATAATGAATATTCAAGTAATGTGAGTTATCTGGCTTTGTCCCTACAGATTCTATTTGCCTCTAGAACATATAGGCACATAAAATAGACAGATCATGGCAGATTTGACTATGCGATAGCCAAAAAAATGAACAAACAAAAACCTTCCACACAGAAACAGAACCAAACTGAAACACATGCACACACACACACACACACACACACACACACACAAACCTAAAAAAGAAAGAAACATTTGCTTTTGAAAAATTGTTGGGCATTTCCTCTTTTGTAGTCATTGCCTTTATAATTATGGCCACCAGGGTGCTACTGGCTCCATTATCTTTCATTTTTCACAGCAGTGATTCATTCACATTCCCTTGTTCAATCCTCTGAGATGAGTGGCACAAATCAAGAGATGCCCTGAAGTATGATTAGGAACACTTTAGCTCACAGAATATAGTTGCATGTTTCTTGAGGGATGAACTCATGTCCTTGGTCTCCTTAATTTTATGGCTTCATATACCCTCAAAGTCCTCTGGATTTAATAACAAATTTTAAGAATATTAAATGCACTGAAATTCCCCTTTAATTTGAACAAGTGATACACTTCATTCTAGGCTTTCGCCAGGTAAAGTGCAGTTAGATCAACATCAGAATTGGTTTTTTTTTTTTTTAAATCAAGGTATTTCTTATGCTTGGTAATTTCTCCTTAGTGAGACTTCATTTTGCTTACTTCTAAATAAGAAATTTAGAAGCCTTTGTTTCTTGATATTTGTATAATATTCTGTTTTATTTAATTTTCTTCTTTGTTTTTTAGTAGACAGTTTGCATCTGTTGGGCTTATAATGTTCTCCATCTCCCATAATATCCCTTGATTTTTCTTTTTCTTTTTTTAACTTTCAAAATAAAGATATATGTCTTTTTGTTATCTATGTCTTTGTTTTGAAAGCAAAAACAAGGGGTCCCTGGATGGCTCAGTGCGTTAAGCCTCTGCCTTCGGCTCAGGTCATGATCTCAGGGTTCTGGGATTGAGCCCTGTGTCGGGCTCTCTGCTGGGCGGGGAGCCTGCTTCCCGCTCTCTCTCTGCCTGCCTCTCTGCCTACTTGTGATCTCTCTCTCTGTCAAATAAATAAATAAAATCTTAAAAAAAAAAAGAAAAAGAAAGTAAAAACAATATATAGAAACAAAGTAAAAGATAAGTATATTAAAAGTAAAAGACATATATAAGTATATATATTTAAGCTAAAAATTAAAAGTTGACTGCAGGCTTCTTTTTTCTTTTCTCAATAAGTGATTTTGTATTAACAAAAGTATTGGAAATTATATTTCAAATGAGCAAAATTTTCAAAGAGCAAACATGAACTTTTTTTTCCTAATTATACAGGGTGTAGTTAATATCAAGTCTCATCCATATCATGTAGTATTGATAATAAAATGTGAGGTAAGCAAGATTTAACAAGGGTAATCTCTATTCTCTATATATAAGTATCCATAATTAAAACAAAAATGTCAACTATCCCAGGCTGTATGATCCTAATTTATACAACTGAGTATGATATCTCTAAAATTTACATTTTTGAAGTAGTTGAAAAATACACTGTATTGTTTTATGAAGTATATACCTGTATTTTCATTGACCTAATTGTCGCCATATATCATCATTCAACTGGTGATAAACACCTACACAGTTTCCACATCTTTACTACCACAATGTTATATTTTCATGAGCATCTGCCAGGGATATTTCTGGTACTAAATTTATTAGATACTGCCAAGTGACTTACTAGAATGGCCACCCTAGTTAGACTTCCCCAGAAACAGATGCTTGCACACATACACACACATAGTGTATAAGTTTAGATTTTATATACAGTTGGATTTCTACTCAAGATCATATTTTATTTGCATTTTGATGTTTAATACAGTATTTCTTATGGATTTTAAAAAACCTAAAGTGGAAGAAAAAGCGATGAAGCTAAAGAGAAAACACACAAAAGAGAAAGGATTTCTTAAATAAAACAAAAATGTTCACATATTCATGCTCATGTATTAAAGTTTTTTATCACTGGGATACCTGGGTGGCTCAGTCAGTTAAGCAGCTGCTTTCAGGTTGGATCATGATCCCCGTGGCCTGGGTTTGAGTCCCACATAGGGTTCCTTGCTCAGTGAGGAGCCCACTTCTCCCTCTGCCTGCCTCTCTCCCTGCACGTGCTCTTTCTCTGACAAATAAATGAGTAAAATATTTTTTAAAATAAAATTTTTATCAATTAATGTTAATAAAATAAATATTTTTAAATTGAAAGTAATACCTAGATATTTCCCCAAGCTGACAAAACTTTTTTTTCATTGATTCTTATACCATATCTCAAATGCCATAAAAGAGAATTTTAGAAAATGAATTTTGAGAATTTTGTGAAAATAGTCCACTGTTTCAGGTATTTCTATACTTAAATGTTATGAAACACTTAGGGAAAAAAATCTTTATTCATCAGGAAATACTTAAGTTCATAGTACATAAAGTTTAAAATAATACCTGAAATATGCTGTTATCTCGGAAGATAGAGAAGCCTTGCAAGTATGCTTTACTCAGAAGTCACACATTATCACTGTCTACATAGAAGGAAATAACATACATGGCTTTGCTCAGATTAATTTAATTTAGGTAAATAGATCCTAAAAATCAAACTTTAATATATTTTTCTTTTAAAAATATCAATTAATCTCTTCTTTTAGAAAATCTTTCAAATATATGCTTCATTTTCGGGACGCCTGGGTGGCTCAGTTGGTTAAGCGGCTACCTTTGGCTCAGGTCACGATCCTGGCAACCCGGGATCAAGTCCCACATTGGGCTCCTTGCTCAGCGGGGAGCCTGCTTCTCCCTCTGCCTCTGCCTGCCACCCTGTCTGCCTGTGTTCACTCTCTCTCTCTCTCTCTGACAAATAAATAAAAATAAATTAAAAATAAATATATATATATATATATATATATGCTTCATTTTCAATGTCCATCCAAGAAACCCTAACTCAAGCAATGGCAAATTTCAATATAGTAGTATGATAATACTGTAGACATATTAATAATATAATGAGAGGTACTTCTATTGACTGCTTACTGCATGCCTGGGACTACATAAAGATCACTGCATTCAGTCCTTAGAACACTATGAAATATGGATTATTGTCACCATCAATAGAAAACAAAACAGAGAGGTGAAGTAACTTGATGTCTCATTGTTTATAAAAGACAAAGCCAGGACAGTATGATTCCATTGACTCAGATTTTCCAATATATGTCTAATTTATTTATTTATTTACTTACTTATTTTGAGAGAGAGAGAGCATGCTCATGTGCAAGGGATGCTGAGAAGGAGAGGCAAAAGGAGAGGGAGAGAAGAGAATCCAAAGCAGGCTCACCACCTAGTGCAAACCTGGACACAGGACTTGATCTCACAACCCGGAGATCATGATCTCAGCCAAAATCAAGAGTCTGATGCTTAACCAACTGAGCCACCTAGGGGCCCAAAATATGTCCACTTTCTAAGCAATCCTGTGATGATGAATTCTACAAATTGACTTTGCTGGGTCTTGTGCCCATGTATATGATCAAAAATTATTCCAGATATTCTGAGAGAATGTTTTTTGAGTGAGGCTAATATTTAAATTGGTGGACTTTGAGTAAAGCAGATAGTCTTCCATAATGTGGGTGGGCCTCAACCAATAAGTTGAAGTCCTGACTAGAACAAAAGACTAACTTCTCCATGAGGGAATTATCCACCAGACAGCCTTCAAACTTAAACTACAGCATGGGTTCTTCCCTGGGATTCTAGGATTCTAGGCTGCTGGGTTACTCTGCATATTTTGGACTTGCCAGTCTTCACAATCATGTGAACCAATTACTTAAAATAAATCTCCCTTTCAATCTCTTTCAGTTTCTCTGTCTCTTTCTCTGCCTCTGTCTCTACACACACACACACACACACACACACACACACACACACACATCCTACTCGTTCTGTTTCTCTGAAGAACTCTGAGTAACACAAATGCTAAGAGCTATAAATGTGCTTGTGAACTCCAAGTACTATTATTTTATTAATGCTTGCTCTTGTTCTATTTTCTTCCTACTTTTCCCCTTATCCTTTCTCTACTTTTTTAAAAAACAACATGGTTTTGTCATGGGAAGTAACTCCATGCCTTTTTCTTCATAATCTTTGTTTGCTTGTTTCATTATCACATTTTTTTTTTTTTTTTTAGCCAAGGCAAGAAGGAAATCCACACTAAGACTTCATTTTTTTTTTTTTTAAGATTTCATTCATTTATTTGACAGAGACAGAGAGAGACAGTAAAAGACGGATCACAAGTAGGGGAGGGGGAAGCAGGCTTCCCGCTGAGCAGGGAGCCCACTGTAGGATTCAATCCCAGGACCCTGGGATCATGACCTGAGCCAAAGGCAGATGCTTAACTAAGACTGAGCCACCCAGGCACCCCCCAAGACTTCATTCTTAACTGTCTTTAGGTCAGATCAAGTTTGTCTTTATCACGGCAAAAGGATTCTAACTCTTTACTTATCCTCTAATTCCTTTTGTAGCAGAAAATGTAACATTTATATCCTATTGTTTACATGCTATATCTTACCCCTTGCTTGAATCAATTATTGTTTCAGTGTCTATTAAATCTTCAAGTATTTATCTATAGTCCTGACATTTTTTTGGTCAAGCTATGCTTTTAAGTTACATTTTCATCAGGATCTTGATCTAACTGAATTTCTGACATACAGATTCTTCTATCTCAAATGGAAATTTCCTAACTGCCTTATCTATCCTTATTATAGAAGTCAAGTTGTGGGCAGAAAGTCTTCAATAAATTGGTCTTAAAATAACAAAGTACAAAATTATTTGTATTGACATGGCAAGCTCATCCATCTGAGAAATCTGGGGTCTTCTCTATACTTTGATCAAGACACCTAAAAAGGAAAATAGTAATAATTTCTGATTTTTTTTTCATGAATAGGTGCTTTATCTCTCCAGGATGGTTAACAGTGAATAAAAGTGAAGAAAGATCTTGGATATTTTTTTTTTTTTTTTTACTAATCTACTCTACTGAATAAAATGTAAATCTTAGTATTTCTAAAGAGGGTTTTTCTATCTATATTTGTTCACATTTATATGATACATGAACATTTCAAAACAATATCATCATCACCTGCAAATTTTAAATTGTCTCAAGATAAAAAGCTTAATAAAAAAGGATGCAGACACTTTTAAGGAAATCATTTTGATTAAACCAGATCACAACCAAAACTAGTTTTGGGTTTATCTTTAATAAATAATTTCAGCCTCTTGACTAACCAGAAAACAGGTGACAGATGTTTGAATGACAGATATTCTTAACTCAAACCATTGTGATGAAGTGATCATAGAAGGACTGATGAAAGGGGCTTCCTATATTTAAGTATTCCTAAAAAAAAGCTATTTCTTCCTTATCTGGGATCTTCAGCACTTGACATAATCTGTAAATACATTTAAAGGCATGACTCAAAGCTTTCCCATTCCTCATGCTTCACAGGCCTTACCATACTCTACTTTGCTCTAGATAATATGCCTACTTGAGAAATTAATCAAAGACCCAATCTACAATCAACTCAAAACTTTAATATATTTGCTAATCACACTTTCTCTCGACCATCAAAGATAATGAGGTAATTGAGCTTATAATAGAACTTACTTATTTTAGAAAGAAGGAGAGTTTCAGAATCACTAGGCCAAATCCTTTATTTTCCAAACAATGATACAGAGACACAGAAGGAAAACTTAGCTAGGTTATACTTATAAATTTGGAAGATCAATATTAGAGACCATTCTCTTTTGCTTATAGGTCTTTACACTTTCACCTAAATTACTATCCTGCAATATGAAATATTTTATTAGGAAAGCAAAAGACTTTGTAACTTATCCTTTAGTCAGATAATTGGGAGTTGATTACCTGATTTTTTTCCTGAAATAGAAAATTGTCCCACAGTTTTATAACTCTGTTAAAGTTAATAATTAAAATTTCTTAAAAGCAAAATTGAATATTTGCCAATTCAAGTTCTGATTATGTTAATTTAAATTATAAATGCATTTCTGAGTGTTATCATGTATTTTTAAGACCTTCTGATAGTTATAGGGAGGATTTGGAGCAAAGATAAGTGTGCTTCAAATGGTAATGCATTCCGCATTTTTAATGCAGTCCTTTAACCCAGTATGTTTATCTTTAATTCCCCCATAATCTTTTAAAAATGATATCTAAGATGTGTCAGTAATAAACTAGTTTATTTCAGTTGCTTTCATGGTTCACAATTGTATTTTCTTATATTTCAAAAACATTTCTTTCATATCCTTTTAAATTCCTGACATAAGGACATCTTGTATAAGTAATTAAGAGAATGGAAAGAATCTAAATTTATTTACATTTTAAGAACATTAAATTGAATGATTTGTACATCTAGCTTATATGTGACCTTTGGAAAAATTCACAATGCAACAAAGTGATCAAAAAGAAGAGCTGTCCTTCAACCTGATGTGATTCTCAAAGATATGTGATACTTTCAACATACAGATAATTTACTTAAATGAAAATCGGTGTTCTCTCTTTCTCTATAATTTTTAATTCTCTAGTTATAGTTATACATAGTCTCGGCCTCTGAAGCTGCCAGTTAAAAAAAAATTCAGTCTTTGCCTGATAGATTCCTGACACTTCCATTTGGCAGAATCTATTAAGTTACAGAGAAGGAAAATTACTGGGCAAGCTCAGAGAGGGAGTTGAGGGAACATAAGCACAGTGAGAGAATATAGATATAGGGAAGGCAAGAATATACAGAAAAGAAAGAAATATGTGTTTTTCAAAAATGGAAAAATGAGAATAAGGGAAGAGAGAAAAATCAAGTTTATCCTGGACTGATGTGAGAAGTAATAGTGACCAATAACATGTGAGAAGTAATTGTGACCAATGTGTATGGGATGCTTATTTGTCTTGGTTTGAAGTACTTTCCATGCTGGAAGCCATTTACTTTTCAGAGTAATCCTAAAATACATATATTTATTCCTATTTTTGATGTAAAAAATTGGATGCACAAAAGAAATTACATAAAGTACAGAAACTCACAATTACTTACTTTGGTGAAATAAAAAAATTCTTCATGGAGAATACATTATATTAGTGTCAGATGCACAATATAATAATCCGGTATTTGTATATATTGCAAAATGATCACCACAATAAATTACTGCAGACATCTGACTCCAGAGTTTACATTTTTAACAAAGTAAACAAGGAAAAGATTTTAGAAAAGATTGTGTGGTATTAGAAATATAATCCTCTCTGCACTTTAAGAAATTATTGACAAAGTTAAAGTTAATTTAAAAGGACTTTTTGAGGGCACCTGGGTGGCTCAGTGGGTTAAGCCGCTACCTTCAGCTCAGGTCATGATCTCAGGGTCCTGTGATCGAGTCCCGCATCGGGCTCTCTGCTCGGCAGGGAGCCCACTTCCCTCTCTCTCTCTCTCTTTGCCTGCCTCTCTGTCTACTGTGATCTCTCTCTGTCAAATAAATAAATAAAATCTTAAAAAAATTTATTTTAAAAAATAAATAAATAAATAAATGGACTTTTTGATCGTTTTCTTTTACTGTGATAGCATGCCAATACTGTGTCACGTGATAGTTCATTTTTATAAAGATTACATATACACCTATTAGTTTATACAATTTATTTAGTGAATAACAACACACACCTCTACTCATGATTTTTCAATCGCCCTTGTGTTTCTGAGAAGAAAATTTTATAAGAAGGAAATAAACACTTAATATAGCAATAGGGTAGAATTTATTAATTATATCAACCAATCTCTCTCTCTCACACACACACATACACACACATACACACAAAATAAAGAATGGCTCAACCGGGATTGATGAATCCTTAAAAATTGCATGAGAATGGACCTAATGTTTTTGTTTTTGTCTTTGTTCAAGTGTGAATTTTATATACCACTTTTATTACATCTAATCTCTTGTATAATTTTTAGGGACTAATTTATTATCTCTAATCCTGTAAATTGTAAAAGCAGCTTTTTATAGGAGGACCCAATTAATGAGGTAATTGAACATATTATAACACATTTTACTTTTGATTGTGACAGAAACGTTATCTATCACTTTTCATAGGAATAAAGAGTAAAAATTATATTTTAGTAGGATTAACTATAATTGATTTAAGTTCACCAATATACCAAATACACTGTAGAAGCCACAAAAACTTGGAGTCATTGAAATAAGACAAGATCCTTTTGCATGTGCCTACATGTATGTGTGTTATATGTGAGTAGATATGTAAATATACATCTATAAATTTTACATAAAGATATTATCAGTTTATCAGCTTATGTTATCATTTTGAAAATATTTGCAAGTTATTTTCACAATTCTCAATATTAAATTGAATATCGATTTATAAAGTTTAATTTCCCCAACATAGTAGGTATTATAAAAGAAAAAAACAAACAAATGACAAAACAAAACATAGTCCTTGGATTTATTTTTCTGTTAGATCATTCTATGCACATTTTGTTTTCATCACTTTTTCCTTTCCTTTTTTTTAACTCCCTTTACCTATGATGAAAATTTTATTTTTACCAGATAGTAATGACAAGTCCATGAAGACTTAATTTTGATTATTTACCTCTCACAGAGATTGTAGTGTATTAATTTTAATATTCATTTTTTTTTCAGCTTGATACAGATTTATCCATCCTCAGTTAGTGGACAGCATCATGGAGTGCAGGCAATCTCCCTGTAAGGTAGGAGGGTGTCGGATAGGGCTCCCGACATCCTGCGCAACCTTTTCTTCACACTGTTTGTATAACTTTATGGCAAGGGAAGGTGTTGAGGCTGCTTTTCCATGCTGTAATGCAATATAAGAAAGAAATGTAAACTTGGATAGGTTTAGTTTCCAAAAGAGAGAATTGAAGTTCATTGTTATTTCAGTAAGTCTATTGACGAAGCATATAATACAGTTGTGTCTGTAAAGAAAAAACAGACCTTTGTTTCTGGTCATTCACACCGCTTTCTCACATATATAAAACCAAAATGACTGGATGCATTGGCACATTCATCAAACAATTCATATCAATGAAAGATACAAAAATTAAGTGCTTAAACTAAATATTTCATATTGCTTGGATAAAGAAGTGAAAGTAAAGGTTATTTTAATTCTTAATTATTGAAATTACTTGCCCTAAATTAAAGAAATTCTGAACTCTCAAACTCAGCTCACACACTTACTTATATACATATATACACACAAACACTCACATGCACACATCAAATATCCATAAAAAGACAAATAAACAAAAGAGCAGCCAACACCTTCATCCTCCCTGGTGAAAGTTTAAAAGTCAATTCATTGAGAAGAAGAAGAAGGTTGAGGAAAGGAGGAGGAAGAAGAAGGAGAAGTTGTTACCTAACAAGAAATAAGATTGGTATCACATTGGTTTGGCAAGGTACAAAAAGACAATAACCATGCCTCGGATTTCTGAGGAAAGAATATTCTGAATTAGGATTTATATGTTATACAAAGTTGTAATCTAACATGATTTCAAAATAAGTAATAAGAGAAAGAAACTATTCAATGAACATTTTTATAGACATGTGAAGATTAAGAAAATAAATATTGATTTCCATAGAATGTTCTCAATAGACTAAAAATGGGATACAATATAACAAAAATAAGATTCCACAGTGGAAATCCTAGAAATATAATTGAAAAATCTCCAATTTGTAAATTGTGATATAATCTTTTTAAAATCAGGAGTAATTAAACAAGAAGTCAAAGAATTTTATGAGAAATGTATTAAAAATAATTTATAATTCATTTCACCTATTATATAATTAAAAATAAAATATCAATGATACGGAGTTCTTTGCTATTTTTTTGTCAAGGAAAGATGATTAAATATTACACAGAAATAAAGAATTTCTTAATATAATATTGCTCTACTTGTGAAATAATCTGAAGAATGGCTTTATTCTAATTAATTTATAAAATATAAATAATGAGACTTTATTTGTCCTAAATACTTGAAACAGACTTCCAAGTAGCACAGATTTGGTGGCATATGATTACATTTCCTTTACTTTGGAGTTTAACCATAACAATGTTGACATAGAAATAGCTTAAATACTCTTTAGAAAGTTTCAGCACATACAGTGATCAACATTAGCATAATATTAAAAAAATTGTTTTACAAAAGCAAAATATAACAAAAATTCGTTAAACAAAAATAATATATGACTGACAGAAATCAGTGGATGTGTATTTAATGAGAGATTTATTGCATCACCTGAAGTTAATTTATGTGACAACTTGAATAAATAAAAACTATATAACTAGGCATGCTGAGAGGTTTTTAGCTAGGCTACTTACCCCTTGCCTTCAAACACTAAGCATAGCAATATTAGGATGAATCCTACAGAAACTCTCTATCTTACAAAGATAAGTGTTCCTATTTCCTCAACATCCCCATCTATTATAGACTGAATGTTTGTGAATCTACAAGATTGAAATATTGAAACCTAATCCCCAATGTACTGGAATTTGGAGGTGGGGCCTTTAGGGAGGGGATTAGATCACAATGTCAGAGCCCTTATAAAAGAAAGTCCAAGAGAGATTCCTCCTCTCTTCCACCAGGGGAGGTTACACTGAAAACACGGCAATCAATGAACCAGGAAGCAGGACTTTACCAGACCTGGAAGTTTCTAGCACTTGATCTTGAACTTCTTAGTATCTAGAACTAAGAGAAATGAATTTTTGTTTTTCATAAGCCATTTCTTCTATAATATTTTTATATTCAAATAGACTAAGAAACCATCTCAAAGTTAAAGAGAAGAAGCATAGATTTCCTAGTTTTCTGACAAAACTGATTCCTTCAACAATGACCAGTTTATCAATCCAAAGAAAGAGATCCGTCTCCAAAATGAAGCTGCATTTAGACTAAGTATTTCTATTCCTTGAAGAGACCATAAAGATTAATCCCATGATGATTCACATCTATGATAATCTCTATCAACACAGAATCCAAGACTCTAAAGTAATCCCTTATTATCCAGATGTATGATTCTGAACACTCCTTATAATAATCTTTTATCTTCCCAACCAAATATCAAAGTTTTTCACTGTGCCTGTTTAACTAACTCATAGTCAGCAAAATCCCCTATATTCCAAAACTATTTTCAATATTCACTTCACTTCTTTGTTCTAAATTAAACTTAGCTTAGCTATTCCATGGGATGATTTCTTAACCTTGAAGATTTTCCTCCCCTACACATTTTGGATTTCATTGTTCATAGCTATAATTATTCTTTCATAGTTCTTTACTCAATGAACTCACCAATCTTCAAGGTGATGATGCCATACTTTCCCACCTTCATCTGTAACACCATCACAGACACTCTTAGCTGATAACCTTGCTCCTTATTTTACTGAAAGAGTAGAAAAATATAGAAGAGGATTTCAGAAAACTCACCCCAGTTTATCTGAATCATTTTAAAATACTGGAAATTTTGGATTTATTGTAACTCTAAACTGTCTCATAACTTCATTTAAATCTATGAGTAAATTATGTCAGCTCTATCTGCAAAGTAGAACCTAATTCCAAATCTTTTATAAGAATAGTATAAATTAGCTTAAAAACTTGACAAAGACATTACAATAAAGGTAAGTTACACAACTTTTTTTTCATAAATATAGACACAAAAATCTTTTTTTTAAAAGATTTTATTTATTCATTTGACAGACAGAGATCACAAGTAGGCAGATAAGCAGGCAGAGAAAGGAGGAAGAAGCAGGCTCCCTGCTGAGCAGAGAACCCGATGCGGGGCTCCATTCCAGGACCCTGGGATCATTACCTGAGCCGAAGGCAGAGGCCTTAACCCACTGAACCACCCAGGTGCCCCCTGACACAAAAATCTTAAATAAATGTAAGCAAATAAAATGTGACAATATAGAGACTGGATGATACATGACGAATAAGTTTAAAAAAAAAATACAAAGATGGCTTTACATTATGAAATTGATCAAATCTATCACATTAACAGAAAAAAGAATATGATATTGTGCATAAATGTAGGAATGTCTTCAGGAAAACCCATAACCTATTAATAGTTAAAAAATAACTATACCCTACATGAAATTTTTTTTTGATAACATGAAATTTCTTAATCTGACAATCTCATAAAAAGTGTTCAAACAGGCTTCAATAAACATTATGCTTAATAGTAAAATGACAATTAACTTCCCTTATTATTAAGCTGGATGTTACAGATAATACAGTAAAACAAAAGCATTATCAACTACTTAGGAATAAATCTAACAAAAATATTCCAGACTTGTGCATTTAAAATTACAAAATATTGCAATTTGAAAGACTCAAATTAAATATCTATATATCTCTGATGTTGAATTATGCAGTCTTCCACTTTTAAGCTATTTTTGAGATAAATATCAAACTGAATGCAATTTTAATATGATCCTTTCAGGTGTGTGTGCATGTGTGTGTAATTCAACTTATAAACATATATTTTTATCCGCAGGGGTACAGGTCTGTGAATCACCAGGTTTACACACTTCACAGCACTCACCAAAGCACATACCCTCCCCAATGTCCATAATCCCACCCCCTTCTCCCAAACCCCCTCCCCCCAGCAACCCTCAGTTGGTTTTGTGAGATTAAGAGTCACTTATGGTTTGTCTCCCTCCCAATTCCATCTGGTTTCATTTATTCTTCTCCTACCCACTTAAGCCCCCATGTTGCATCACCACTTCCTCATATCAGGGAGATCATATGATAGTTGTCTTTCTCTGCTTGACTTATTTCGCTAAGCATGATACACTCTAGTTCCATCCATGTTGTCGCAAATGGCAAGATTTCATTTCTTTTGATGGCTGCATAATATTCCATTGTGTATATATACCACATCTTCTTGATCCATTCATCTGTAATTCAACTTAAATTGATAGTCTGGTTCTTTTTTTTTTTTAAGATTTTATTTATTTATTTGACAGATAGAGATCACAAGTAGGCAGAGAGGCAGGCAGAGAGAGAGGAGGAAGCAGGCTCCCTGCAGAGCAGAGAGCCCGATGCGGGGCTTGATCCCAGGACCCTGAGATCATGACCTGAGCCGAAGGCAGAGGCTTAACCCACTGAGCCACCCAGGTGCCTGGTAGTCTGGTTCTTAAACTACAAATAAACAACACCAATGACAACAAAAGATTTCTAATTATCATTTCTTGCCACTTTCTTTGTTACCATTGTACTCTCAGCCACCATCATTTTGTCTCTGGAAAACTGCAATAATTCCAACACACACACACACACACACACACACACTCACAACCTGCCCCCATCTATTCTCAAGAAACCTACTAGAATAAACCTTTTACAATGGAAATCCCACTTCTATTTAAAATCTTTCAGAGGCTTTCCACTTCAGCCAAAGTCAAATCCATAGTCCTCACCATGGTTTCAAGATTCTGAATAATTTGGACACTGCCTGACTCTCAACTCAACACTACCCTACCACTCTCCTCATTGCTCATACTGTCCCAGCCGCACTGGCTTGCTTGCTTTCCCCCAAACACAGAAAAGAAGCTTCCATAAACTATGGTCTGTTTAGAATGTTCATCCACAAAGAGCTTCTTCCTCGTTTCATTCTTTGACTTTTCCATGCAAGTGGAGGTCTGCACTTACCTTCTTAACTAAAAGAGTAAGACATTGCCTCTACCTTCTATGCCTATACACTTCTTTGTTTTTACAACACTCATCAGTGTTTCATATATTACATATTACTCAGTTTATCTTTTTCTCACCTATGGAAGTTTCCAGTAGAGCACAATATTTGTTTTGTTAACAAAAGAGGCCCCAAAATTTAGTGTCATACCTGGCACATGTATTGAATGAATGAATGAATGAATGATCTAACAATTGTGAAGCAGGAAATGGGGAGTGAATGAATTAAAATTCATTAAATGAATTTTATTCCTTAAAAGAGCTTAAATGAATTAAATTCCTTATCTTTAATAACAGGGTAGTTTTTGCTTATATGTTACTAGTATATTCTTTAAATGGGCCAACAGGCATGAACATAACCAGAACTCTGATTTGCTCAGTCGGGGGTTTTAATAGCTAATTTTGATATTTCTCATACATAAAAGATGAGTTTTAAAATTTGGCATAAAATGAAAAAAGTAAGCCAACCGCTTAATGCCTCCATATGCAACAAATACAGAACTTTTAATGTTAGTACAAGGTAATGTTTTACTTTAATAGTTCTATTGAAAATAATCTAATCATGAAAGAAATTATAATAATGAATTATGATAAAATAGTCTTTTGAGTCAAATAAATAAACAAGGAAAATTTATATATTTTTTCTGTAAACTTAAAAAAAAAGCTTATTAATTTCTTCCACATCTTTCTCTATTTCTTAAAATCACCAATATCAATTCTTTCAATCTGTGAATATGAAATGTCTTTCCATTTTCAATGAATTATTTAGGCTAAGATTTCTAAAAGTATGTTGAATAAAACATGGGCATATGCCATAAGTGGATGCTTAATTTTATCAGATGAATTTGTTCTACATCTATTGAGAAGATCATGTGATTTTTATCCTTAATTTTATTAATGAGGTCTATCACACTGATTAGTGGATATTGAACCATCCTTGCACACTGGATTAAATCCTACATAATCAAAGTATATGATCCTTTTAATGTATTGTTAAACTCAGTTTGCTAGTATTTTAAGGATGTTTTTTTTAAATTTTTTATTTTTTATAAACATATATTTTTATCCCCAGGGGTACAGGTCTGTGAATCACCAGGTTTACAAACTTCACAGCACTCACCAAAGCCCCAATGTCCATAATCCCACCCCCTTCTCCCAAACCCCCTCCCCCCAGCAACCCTCAGTTTGTTTTGTGAGATTAAGAGTCACTTATGGTTTGTCTCCCTCCCAATCCCATCTTGTTTCATTGATTCTTCTCCTACCCACTTAAGTCCCCATGTTGCATCACCACTTCCTCATATCAGGGAGATCATATGATAGTTGTCTTTCTCTGCTTGACTTATTTTGCTAAGCATGATACACTCTAGTTCCATCCATGTTGTCGCAAATGGCAAGATTTCATTTCTTTTGATGGCTGCATAGTATTCCATTGTGTATATATACCACATCTGAATGGCTAAAATCAACAAGTCAGGAAATGACAGATGCTGGCGAGGATGCAGAGAAAGGGGAACCCTCCTACACTATTTTAAGGATGTTAAGGATGTTTGCATTCATGTTCATCAGGGATATTGGTCTATAATTGTTTTCTTGGTAGCATGTTTGTCTGGGTTTAGTATTAGGGTAATGCTGACCTCATAAAATATGTTTGGAAGAGTTTCCACCTCTTTTATTTTTTAGAAGAGTTTTAGAAGAGTTGGAGAAGGATTATATTAATCCTTCTGTAAATGTTTTGTTGATTACCAGTGAAGTCATCTGTACCTGGACTTCTGTTTGTTGAGAGGTTTTTGATTACTGATTAAATCTCATTGCTAGTATAGGGTCTGTATGGTTTTCTATATCATCATAATCTAGTCTTTGTAGTTTGTATATTACTAGGAATTTATCTACTTCTTTTGTGTTGTTTAATTTGTTAGCATATAATGCTCCTAAATGTCTATCATGATACTTTTTATTTCTGTGGTATCAGTTATAGCATCTCTTTCATTTCTTATTTTATTTATTTAACTCCCCCCCCTTCTCTCTTTTGGTAAGTTTAACGGAAAGTTTGTCAATTTTGTTAATCTTTCCAAAGAATTGTCTCTTAATTTTATTGATCTTTTTCATTGCCATTTTAATCTCTATTTCATTCATTTCTGCCCTAATAGTTATTATTTCTTTCCTTCTAATATTTTTTTTCTTTTTCCTCTAGTTCCTTGAGTTGTAAAGTTAAGTTGTTTATTTGAGGCTTTTCTTGTTTCTTGAGGTGGGTATTTATTGCTATGAACTTTTCTCTTAGAACTGCTTATGCAGCAACCCATAAATTTTGGTATGTTACATTCCATTTTTGTATGTCTGAAGGCATTTTCTGATCTCTCTTCTGGTTTCTTCTTTGACGTACTGATAATTTAATAACATGTTGTTTAATCTTCACATATTTGTTAATTTTCTAATTTCTTTGTGTAATTAATCTCTAGTTTCATACCATTGTAGACAGAAAAGATGTTTGATATTTCTTCCATGTTCTTAAATTTACTAAGTCTTGTTTTGTGGCCTAACCCATTCTATCTTGGAAAATGTTTCATGTGCATTTGGGAAGAATGTGAATTCTGTTGTTTTTGGATAGAATTTCTGTAAATATCTGTTAAATATTTATCCATCTTCCCTAAAGGTACCAGTATTTTTTTTAAAGATTTTATTTATTTACTTGAGAGAGAGAAAGAGAGAAAGCAGGAGAGGGGAGAGGGTCATAGGGAGAAGCAGACTCTCTGCTGAGCAGGAAGGCTAATGTGGGACTTGATCCCGGGACTCCAGGATTATGAACTGAGCTGATGGCAGTCGCTTCACCAACTGTGCCACACAGGCACCCCATGTACCAGTATTTTGAACTTAGAACCATAGCTCAATTTTTCTGTTTGTGTCTTTTAGATAAATAGAATATTACAGTATGGTTTTTGGATAGAGATCTGTTTTTTTTTTTTTTTTCTCAACAGTTTGACTCATCCATCCTTTGTGCATATAGAGTTCATTTTTTTTTTTTCCCTGCATAGGTTTTCATTGTGTGACTACACCAGGATCTATCTATGCAGTCTGCACTTCATGGGCATTTCAATTGTTTCCAGTTTGAGGCTGTTAAGACATATACTGCCATAAAAATGTTTACACATTTCTGAGTTCAAATATACATATATTTTAAAAATATATACCTAAGAACGGAATTCCTCAATAACAGGATTGTTCTATCATCAACTTCAATATATAAGGGCAACCTGTGTAAATGATTATATTCCTACCACTAGAGTAGGGGATCCTAGTTACTATACATATTCATCAGCACTTGGAAATAATCAATTTGTTTATTCTGTTTTTTGTAATTTACTCATTCTTATTCTTATAAAATAGTATCTCATTATGGAATTAAGTATGATGCTGATGAGTTATATTGATTATTGCACATTATCCTTTGTTAATTGGTTCTTCAAATATTACCCTTCATTGTATAGGGTAGTCTGTAATTTTCATTTGGGATTTTTTTTTTTTTTTATCCCTTCTTTTTTTTTTTTTTTTAATTTATTTTTTATTTTCAGCATAACAGTATTCATTATTTTTCACCATGGATATAAAACTCCTGTTATTCTTTTTTTTTTTTTAAGATTTTTTTATTTGTTTATTTGACAGGCAGAGATCACAAGTTAGGCAGAGAGGCAGGCAGAGAGAGGAGGTAAAGCCAAGCAGAGAGCCCGATGCGGGACTCGATCCCGAGCAGAGAGCCCAATGCGGGACTCGATCCCAGGACCCTGATATCATGCCCTGAGCCGAAGGTAGAGGCTTAACCCACTGAGCCACCCAGGCAACCAAAACTCCTGTTATTTTTAAGTTTTCCAAATATCTTCTTTCTATGGTTTACATCCCAATGTCTTAGTTGTGTCTTTTTTTTTTTTTCTTTTAAGATTTTATTTATTTATTTGACAGAGAGAGATCACAAGTAGGCAGGGACGCAGGCAGAGAGAGAGAGAGAGAAGGAGGCTCCCGGCCAAGCAGAGAGCCCGATGTGTGATCCCAGGAACCTGAGATCATGACCTGAGCTGAAGGCAGAGGCTTAACAATGAGCTACCCAGATGCCCAGTTGTGTCTTATTTAATGGAAAAGTATTCTTTTTTTTTTTTTAAAGATTTTATTTATTTATTTGTCAGAGAGAGAAAGAGAGAGCAAGAGTGAGCACAGGCAGACAGAATGGGACAGAATGGCAGGCAGAGTCAGAGGGAGAAGCAGGCTCCCTGCGGAGCGAGGAGCGCGATGTGGGACTCGATCCCAGGACGCTGGGATCATGACCTGAGCCGAAGGCAGCTGCTTAACCAACTGAGCCACCCAGGCGTCCCAATTAAAAGTATTCTTAATTTTAATGATGTCCACTTTTTAATGTTTAGTGCTTTTGTGCCCTGTTTAGGAAATTTCATCCCATTCCAAAGTCCTGAAGATAGTAGTTTATAAGATTTTTATGTCCTTTATATTTATATTTAAAATCTATATGGACTGAATTTTTATGTATGAAATGATCTAGGGTCATGAATTTACTTTTCTATGTGTATATTGACTACTTTCTACATTGTCATTTCCATACTACAGTGAAATAATATATTTATATATGAATAGGTCTGTTTTTAGACTCTATACTTATATAAATATTACAGTCAATTATTTTAGTTTTATTATAAATCTTACTTAGATTTATTTAATTTCCCTTGGCTAAAGTTCATGTTATATGATACTGTTTTATGCAACTTCTATTTCATTTACTCTCCATTATGGACTGAATGTTATGTCCCATCAAGTCTTACAGGTCAAAGCCCAAACTCCCAATGTAATGGTATTTGAAAGTGGGGCCTTTGGAAAATAATTAGGTTTAAACTAATTATTTTCCAATAATGATGAGGATAGGATCATCTGATGTTCAAAAGAAGTGGTAAGAAGGGACATCCTTGCCTTGTACCTGACCTTAATGGGAAAACTTTGAATTCCTTACCATTAAAGGTGATGTTAGCTATAAGTTTTTGGAACTTTAATACAGGTTCCTCTCCTAAGAAGACCTTGAATTCCAGTTTCTGTTCACCTGCCTTGCAAGACTGACAAAAAATTTTCTCAAGTTTTCTCAAGTTTCTTGGCTATCTCCTCTAGATACGTTTAGAAAAAAAAAAAAAATGTTCAACTAAGTATTGAGCTCCTATTCTGGATTCTCCTCTTGCATTTTAGCCTCATAATTTTTCATTACTTTATTTAGTGTTCACATGTCTTTGAGCCTATTTTTAAACAAATATGTCCAAATATTTTGGTTGTTCTCAGTGGAAGGGGTGCTTCAGTGTTGTTCAACTTGCCAGTAGCAGCAGCAGAAGTTCTAACGTTTTCTTTTTTTCTAAAACATTTATTCTTTCTTGAGCTTATTACAATTTGTCTACTTATGGTGCTTGTTGTTTAATATATATATTTTCTATTAGGATGAAATATATTTCCACAGCAAGTTTTAGTCTCTTTTACTTATTGGTGTAACTCTGATGCTTAAAATAATGTCTGACGTATAGCAGTGGTCATTTACTAATTATTACTCCAATAAGGAAAATACAATAAATGAAAAGGTGGAAAGATTGATTTAGACAGCAATTTCTGTTTGTTTAGTGCAATGTGATAAGTTTCTAGGGGGAAAAAACACTACAAATTAGAGTAGATAAAATAAAGTATCACTCAACATAGTACTTAGTACATGGTAGACAATCAACAAATGCTACTAAATAAAGAATAAGCAGATTATCAGAGTAAAGAAACATCCTTATTTAGGTAGTACATAACTCTACTTATCAAGATATTGAGTTTTCTGCTTCACCTCGCCTGGAATTGTCAAGCAGACATCACCAAGACTAATAGCATCTGTACTGGACACATTGTAGATGCCTGATAAAATCTTGTTGACTTTAGTATTGGCACCAACATGTAAAAATATTTCTACACATGTAAACGCCTTACAAAATGTAACAGTTCTTTATTAAATAGACATATTCTTAAACAGATGAAGACATAGAAATATGTTTATTACATAGAATTAATTATGACAGTGTAATTGCTGATATTATTAATAAAATGCTGTTAATTGGGTCTATAAATTGGTTTTCATTTATGCATTCAATAGCTTTTTAATGAGTTCAAATATTTTTCAAGCATCTAAGTTCTATATACAGAATGAAAAAAAATAAACAAAAGACCATAGCCTCAAAGTGTTTATAGTCTAATATAAGTTTTAAGAAATATCAGGCATTTAGGGGCACCTGGATGGCTCAGTGGGTTAAGCCACTGCCTTTGGCTCTGGTCATGATCTCAGGGTAAAGAAATATGAGCCATTTAGAAGGAAAATTATCATATATTTAGGAGCTCCAGAAAGCCATGAACTATAACGCACTACTCTAGATCAATGTATGGTTTCTCAAATTTAATTTGAAATTAAAATCTAAAGAAAGTTCTAAAAACTAAAGAAGTTTGCATTTGATTACCATATGATAACATATTGTGGTATTCCTGTATTTCTCTCTTTCACTCTTATCATTTCCAAAAATTTTTAAAAACACCAATCAGAACCCTTTAAAACATGTTTCCCTCAGTTTTATTTTCATAGTAGTTGAACAAGTAAGAGAAAAGTTAAATGTAAATTCAGAAAAAAACACGGGCACATGAAACCAAAATAAATTGTAATGTTCAATAATATAAAAGTTATATATAAGCAGTCACTTTTTCCAATAGCTCTGTAATCTATAAAATGAGATAATCTGAAGAAATAGAGTCCTTATGACACAATAACTAAGATGAGTAAGAGTTCTCTTTCAAAGGAGGAACCTTGAAATACTATGTATTACTATGTATTCAACTGTGGTCTCTGTGCCACCATGAATGGGCTGCTGTCAGGCTATCCTATGTAACTATTATTCATAAAATAATCATTAATAAAATAATATTAATTATTTTTTAATCAAAGGAATAAAAATATAGTGTTTTATTAAAAAATCATAAGTATAAAAGTATAAAAATATGCATGACTCACCAGTGCTTATATAGTAGAACTGGAGAGAGATAACACCTTGTATCCATTTGATAATCATTGAATAAGCAATGTTTTTATTTTCATATGTAGTAAATAGTCTGTATGAAAAAGTATTTGAAATAATATGAGGTATGATTTTGAATCTAAAAGCATCGTTAGTTTATTGCCACAACTTGGTTTTGCTTTCCAGCAGATACAAAATAAGTTACTCAGTTTAGAAACTTCAAGTGATCTGAAATATATTCTAATGATCCTCCCTCGTGCAAAAAACTTTAGAACTTCTTTAATTATATTTTTCTTAAAAGACAGTTGCCTTCAGAGATCTAGAAAAATTTTATCAGTTTTATGTCTTATAACATCCCAACTTCTACAAATGCAATACTAAACAAATGGAAACTTTTCAATAAGATTTCTTAAGTTGTAGTTTGATACAGCCTACAATTTGTGGCTCTGTCAAGTTCTAAATGATATAACCAAAGTTTGAGAAATTATAAGCAGAATATTTCAGAAAATATTGAAAAGCACTCCAAAACCAAAAGAGGAGTTTGAATAAGGAGAAATTAATGCTGTGGATTAAGTTTATGTAAACAAACAAGGAGTGAAATGTGTATAAGCATAGGCTTAATTTAAGATGGATCTTTCATAAGTAAAAGGAAGAAGTGAAAGACACCTGTCACTTAACATTCAATATTTTTTTTCATGTGACTACTTTAATCAAGTGCTATTTGTAAAGCTGGGTATTTAGAAGGTACTAAAACCAACCAAAGTAAATCTCTAACCTCCTAAATTTTACATTCTAGTTTTGGGAGAGGGATGATAACAGGAGAGAAAAAAATAATTATAAGTTAGTACATTATATAGAATAATAAATGGTGAGGTGTCCTAAAGGGAAAAAGAAAAAAAAAAAAACCTGCAAGGAGAAAAGTATGGAGGATGGATGGAGGAATGGTATTTTAAAGAGGGTATACATAGAAGTCCTTATGGAGAAGTTGACACCAGACAAAAGAAGTATCTGGGTTGGTGTGTGAACAAGACCATGTCAATAGGGGAAAATCATTGCAATGAAACCAGATTTGAAGCCACTGGAGTATTTATGGCAGAGTAGTAACATAATTAAGTTTATATCAGTACAAAATGTTGAATTGTGTGTGGACAAAAAAAAAAAAAAAAGTAAGCAAACAAATAAGAAGATACTGCAAAGCTTTAGGTGAAAGGGAATTGTGGCTTGTACCAGGGTAGTAGAGATAGAGATGATAAGAAATTTTCTGAGTCTAGGGTTTTTTTTGTTTGTTTGTTTTTGTTTTGTTTTGTTTTTCTTTCTTTTTTTTTTTCTCCCCCAAACATAAGGCAGAGAGAATTTGATGTAATGTAAAGAGAGCAGAGTGAAGTAAGGTTCTCAGAACCAAAGCCTAAAGAGCTGGAAGAATAAAGTGACTAATAGCAAAAAATCAGTAAAACTTGCAAGAGTGAGTTTTTGTAGAAAAATGAGGGCTCAGTTTGGGATAAGTTAAGTTTAAGATCTCTATTGAACATCCTAAAGATGTGATACAACACATCAATAAAAGTAAAAACAAGAACCATATGATACTCTCAATAGATGCTGAAAAAGCATTTGACAAAGTACAGCATCCCTTCCTGATCAAAACTCTTCAAAGTGTAGGGATAGAGGGCACATACCTCAATATCATCAAAGCCATCTATGAAAAACCCACCGCAAATATCATTCTCAATGGAGAAAAACTGAAAGCTTTTCCGCTAAGGTCCGGAACACGGCAGGGATGTCCATTATCACCACTGCTATTCAACATAGTACTAGAGGTCCTAGCCTCAGCAATCCGAAAACAAAAGGAAATTAAAGGCATCCAAATCGGCAAAGAAGAAGTCAAATTATCACTCTTCGCAGATGATATGATACTATATGTGGAAAACCCAAAAGACTCCACTCCAAAACTGCTAGAACTTATACAGGAATTCAGTAAAGTGTCAGGATATAAAATCAATGCACAGAAATCAGTTGCATTTCTCTACACCAACAGCAAGACAGAAGAAAGGGAAATTAAGGAGTCCATCCCATTTACAATTGCATCCAAAACCATAAGATACCTAGGAATAAACCTAACCAAAGAGACACAGAATCTATACTCAGAAAACTATAAAGTACTCATGAAAGAAATTGAGGAAGACACAAAGAAATGGAAAAATGTTCCATGCTCCTGGATTGGAAGAATAAATATTGTGAAAATGTCTATGCTACCTAAAGCAATCTACACATTTAATGCAATTCCTATCAAAGTACCATCCATCTTTTTCAAAGAAATGGAACAAATAATGCTAAAATTTATATGGAACCAGAAAAGACCTCGAATAGCCAAATGGATATTGAAAAAGAAAGCCAACGTTGGTGGCATCACAATTCCAGACTTCAAGCTCTATTACAAAGCTGTCATCATCAAGACAGCATGGTACTGGCACAAAAACAGACACATAGATCAATGGAACAGAATAGAGAGCCCAGAAATAGACCCTCAAATCTATGGTCAACTCATCTTCGACAAAGCAGGAAAGAATATCCAATGGAAAAAAGACAGCCTCTTCAATAAATGGTGCTGGGAAAATTGGACAGTCACATGCAGAAAAATGAAATTGGACCATTTCCTTACACCACACACAAAAATAGACTCAAAATGGATGAAGGACCTCAATGTGCGAAAGGAATCCATCAAAATCCTTGAGGAGAACACAGGCAGCAACCTCTTCGACCTCAGCCGCAGCAACATCTTCCTAGGAACAACGCCAAAGGCAAGGGTAGCAAGGGCAAAAATGAACTATTGGGATTTCATCAAGATCAAAAGCTTTTGCACAGCAAAGGAAACAGTTAACAAAATCAAAAGACAACTGACAGAATGGGAGAAGATATTTGCAAACGACATATCAGATAAAGGACTAGTGTCCAGAATCTATAAAGAACTTAGCAAACTCAACACCCAAAGAACAAATAATCCAATCAAGAAATGGGCAGAGGACATGAACAGACATTTCTGCAAAGAAGACATCCAGATGGCCAACAGACACATGAAAAAGTGCTCCATATCACTTGGCATCAGGGAAATACAAATCAAAACCACAATGCGATATCACCTCACACCAGTCAGAATGGCTAAAATCAACAAGTCAGGAAATGACAAATGCTGGCGAGGATGTGGAGAAAGGGGAACCCTCCTACACTGTTGGTGGGAATGCAAGCTGGTGCAGCCACTCTGGAAAACAGCATGGAGGTTCCTCAAAATGTTGAAAATAGAACTGCCCTATGACCCAGCAATTGCACTATTGGGTATTTACCCTAAAGATACAAACGTAGTGATCCAAAGGGGCACGTGTACTCGAATGTTTATAGCAGCAATGTCCATAATAGCCAAACTATGGAAAGAACCTAGATGTCCATCAACAGATGAATGGATCAAGAAGATGTGGTATATATACACAATGGAATACTATGCAGCCATCAAAAGAAATGAAATCTTGCCATTTGCGACAACATGGATGGAACTAGAGCATATCATACTTAGCGAAATAAGTCAAGCGGAGAAAGGCAACTATCATATGATCTCCCTGATATGAGGAAGTGGTGATGCAACATGGGGGCTTAAGTGGGTACGAGAAGAATAAATGAAAGAAGATGGGATTGGGAGGGAGACAAACCATAAGTGACTCTTAATCTCACAAAACAAACTGAGGGTTGCTGGGGGGAGGCGGTTTGGGAGAAGGGGGTGGTATTATGGACATTGGGGAGGGTATGTGTTTTGGTGAGTGCTGTGAAGTGTGTAAACCTGGTGATTCACAGACCTGTACCCCTGGGGATAAAAATATATGTTTATAAAAAATAAAAAATTATATTAAAAAAAAAAATCCTAAAGAAGATTTTGAGTCTTCCATTGGGTGCATGAGACCAGAAGCCAGAGACGATGTCTGGAGACAGATATACATTTGGGAATTATTAGCACATAAAGAACTTACGAGGTAAGTTATGGGTTTTATACGGGGTATAAAGCCATGAGAACTGAAGACATCATGAAAGGATTTATTGTAAAATGAAATCACAGAGATACACTGGCTAGACACTGAGGAGAAACAAAGTTGACAGTTCTGGGATATAAGGATGAAACAGAACAACGGACGGAGGAAAAGTTTACAGGAAAAATATGCTATTGTAGGAGAGAAGAAAACATTTCAAGAAAAAGGAGGATAATCAAATGTTTAGTGAGGATGCTCAGTCAAGTAAAATGAACAAGGCAAAATAACCATTGGTGACCTTGACAAAAGTAGTTTTCCTAGAGTTGCGGCTATGATAGCTTGCCTCATACAGGTTCATGGGAAAATGAGAGGGAAAATGGAAAAAGGCAGTATAGCAATACTTTCAAAGGATTTTTATTTAACTGCAAAGAGAGAAGCTGGTACAGTATCTAAAGAGTAAAACAGGATTGAGGAACAATTTTTTACCCAAGATAGAAGTATGTTGGTGTATTTATGAGCAAATTGTGACAGGAAACTAACAAACATCAATGATGCAGGAAAAGAGGAAAGACAGGAAAGACTTTGGTTTGACTTGAGCCATATCTCTATGTAGGTCAAAGAAAAAAGGGATATATGACAAAAATGGAAAGACAGAAATTTCATTCTAATCAAAAGAAGAAAAGGCTGACAGTTCAAAAGCTGATGCAGTTAGAATTGATTTTCTGTGGAATTTATGGAAATTGTCTTCTAATGAATTTGGTATTTTTAGTAAAATAAGAAAGAAGATCATCAGTGAAGATAAAGAATAAAGGAAGATTATTAGAGACTTGAGGGGAGAGGAGAAGAAGCTGAGATGTGGTCATAGGGAGAGGAAAACTTAATGGTTTGAGAAAGATAATATTGCATGGAGAATTAAGGAGTCAATGTTGATTACATATTTAACATAAAATTTATCAGTATTATTGTATTTTTTTTCTAGTACATTTAGCTGCAAAATCATGTACAGAGATGACAGAGATGTGGATTTGCCAAAGACTGGTATACCTAAGTAGTCCAGAACTTTAAAGGTGTCCTCTCTCTTGATTGGAGAGGAAATCTTAATGATTTCTTTTCTCACCTAGTTTGGAAAAATGGGTCTAGTTTAATAGTAGAAAACCTGATGTTTGAATTAATTTTTTTTAATTTTAGAATAGCTTTAGATTTACAGAAAAAATTGGGAGCACACTATAGAGAAATTCCTATATAGTCCACAATCACTTTCTCATGCTGTTAAAATTAATCACAACTCATAAACCAATACTGAAACATTTTTATCAATACATTTATTCAGATTTATTTAGTTTTTATCACATACAATTTTCCGTTCCAACATCTCATCCAGGAAAAAAACATTTCATTTAGTCATTGTATTTTTTAGGCTCCTCTTGGTTGTGATAGTTGTATATTTTCCTTGATTTTTTATGAGTTTTTCAGTTTTATGAAGTCTTATTAAGGTATTTCGTAGGAAGTCCTTCAGTTGAAATATGTCTGATTTGTATTGATTGTGAGAGTGGGGTTATTGCTGTGTACAAACATCAACATGATGTCACTGTGGATGTTAATCTTGATCACCTTGGTGAGTAATATTTACTAGATTTCTTCATGTTTCTTTATTTTCATAGTGTTACCTTTTAAAAAAAAAGATTTAATGATTTATTTTGGAGAGAGAGAGCAGGGCATGGGGGGGGGCAGAGTGAGAGAGAGAGAAAATTTCAGGCAGGCTCCCCACTGAGCATGGACCCACCCCCCCAAATGGGGCTTGATCTCACAATCCAGAGATTGTGACCTGAGCCAAAATCAAAAATCATAGACTTACTGACTGAACCACCCAGGCACCCTCATATAATAATCTTTAAAAAGAAGTCACTGTGCAGTCCTTGACAGGAGGTCATGTAAGGAGTGAGGAGTTATGCTTACCCTCTTTTGTTAGAATATCTATATAAATTTTCTTCTGCACAGATTTATCAATTCACTCACATTTATTTATATCAAACTCATGGATGCTTATTCAATAGCTTGGGTTATAATAGAATAGTGCACCATTTGGTTTTTGCTCACATTATTCCAGCTTTGCTCACTAGGAGCTCTTTCAATTGGTTCCTGTGTCCTGTTGACATATACCTGTCATTGTGGGTTCTGAACATTTTTGTTACATTTTTTCTTTTTGAGAACTTTCTCAATTCCTGCCACTACAATGGCTTCCAGGCTCGTTTTCTATATCCCTCATTCCAGCCTTAGACTTAGATATTTCTTCAAGGATCTCTGAAAATCCAGAAATTTTAAATTGAAAAGGATTTTTTTAAATGTTTTCTGTCTTAATATTCTTCTCTAAAGCAATGAATGCCTTGCTCTCTACATGAAATTGCAATGGAACAGAATTATAGGCTATTAAAAACAAAACATAATCCCAACATTAAGAACAAGAGAAATAGGAATGCTTTGCATCTATATAGACCTTCATAAGATCAGACAGTATTGTAAGTGTCTAACAATTATTAATTCATTTAATCCTAGCAACAACCCTAAAAGGTAGTATGAAGCAATGGGATGGCTCTTCTATTAAATGTCTTGTGTAAAGTTCACAACAAAACACCACGAGGTAGTTAGTTTTTATTGCCCATTTGGCAGATGAATAAACTGAATCCAAGGCTCACATGTCTAGTAGTTTCAAGATAGAATTCTGGAATTTGAATTCATATTTGTCACAATTCTCAATTAAGGATTTGTAATCCTTAATTACTACAAATATCTACTCAGCTACATTGAAGATAAAAAAAATCGAACTGTCATCATTATTTCTACTTCAAAATAATGGAATTGGATGTGATTTAAATAAAAATTCTTTAGGGGTGCCTGGGTGGCTCAGTGGTTAAGCCGCTGCCTTCGGCTCAGGTCATGATCCCAGGGTCCTGGGATCGAGCCCCGCATCGGGCTCTCTGCTCAGCAGGAAGCCTGCTTCCTCCTCTCTCTCTCTGCCTGCCTCTCTGCCTACTTACGATCTCTGTCTGTCAAATAAATAAATAAAATCTAAAAAAAAAAAAATTCTTTAAACTCTAAAGTGTCTTCTAAATTCTTATAAATTCTAAAGGTCTTCTAAATTAAAAATGATGTGGTTCAAAGACTTTCCCAATTTCCCTGATTAAATTAGATGTCTCCTTTTACAACCTACATATGTATCTAATAAACAATTTATCACACCAAGTCAAATTATTCCTTAATGATCTCTTTGTACATATTTTATTTACCTATGCAACCAAGCCTGATTTTTTTGTATATGTTATAGAGGGCTATAATTTTTACTTAATGATTAATTAGTTTTAATGATTAAACAAATAAATGAGTAGGACATCAATGTTAATATTAAGGGTTATCATAGACAAGATACCCTCTAAGTCATTTTTAAAAGTATAAAAGAAAATTAAATATAATTATTTATAAGTTTTTGAGATTATGATGAAATGTATATTGTTATCTTTAAAACTAGATGTTTAACAAACAAATATCGTAAGAGAGGCAGAAATTTTTAAGCATGTAGGAGACAACAGGCATTTCTCTGATTTTGTTTATTAAAAGTTTCTATTAGGTACAATACTAAGGGGAAAAACAAATGTTACTCTCTAAGCAATAGAAATTTACATAAAGTAATTGATTTGAATTTCAATCCAATTTTACTAACATATTTTCAGTATAATTTATAACTACTTCATTTTCAAATACTCATTGTATTTTTAAAGAAAGATTGGTAAAGATCATTCCAGTTCTCTGTTTGATTTATCTAATGCTTGAGCTTTAATTGAGTTTATCCATCAAAGTCACATTTCATTTGGGGAATGGATGTCAGACTACAGCAGTTAGCAATGATGATGGAAAGGACTCTAAATTAACTAACAATAGTATCTTAGAACAGAAATTAAAGTCTATATTCATACTCTTCTTCAAACTTAAGTTCAATAAAAATAGTTGAATATTAATAGTATTTTATAAATTGAAGGCACATTCTAAGAAGATGGTTAAGCCTAATTGTCATTTTAAGCCTAGAATGCCATTTATATCATTGTGTCAATATAGAGATAAAAATTTTATGTTAGTAGCTCTATAAATAACTTATATAAAATTCAATATGTTTTGGTTTGCATATTTAATACTCTCATTGATGGTGATATAACTTCCAATATAATCAAGATACAAAATACTTTCATTTGATAGTTAAGACAAAAGTAACTTAAAAAATGGAGGAACAGAAAGAAGAGAAATAGATACATTGTCTATATTTTATGGGTAATTATCACTGTCCATGGATAGTATGTGGTTATTTCTCCAGTTTCAGAATGCAGATTTTGAAAAAGACATATTTAACAAATGGCAGAATTGCTGCATTGGCTGCATGAGCTATGGAGTATGGACTGTGATGGTAGGAAAGGCCAAGTAAAAGTCTCTACCTATCAAAATAGTAAATCCAAAACAATATTACATCTCCAGAGGCAAATCAGAGATCTGTGTTGCTTAATAGGGCTTGACAATTGCAGCAATATTGATTACCACCTATGCCCATCCAACTTGCTTATTTGGCCTTTGCAGAAGACAGAATTATTTGGAGAAGGACAATGGATTATTATAAAATTAATAATGTGATAGTAGTTGTTGTTCTGGTTATTCTAGAGATGTACGTGTATGTGTGTCTGTATGCATGTCCATAATCCAATACATATCTCTTGATATGGCCAAACTATTTTTTCTCTATTAATAAAGATCTTCTGGAATTTTGGGTTTGTTTTGTTTTGTTTTGTTTTTTTGTTTTCCCAGCCAGCATGGATAACAATGCATATTCATGGCCCTATGTCAAGGCCATCTTAGTTTCCCACCTCCATATCATAACCTCATCTGCAAGGAATTGATCAACTTTCCCTTCTACAAGACATCATAGTGGTTCACAAGCTTGATGGTTTCAGTCAACTGGGTCTGGTCAGTAGGCAGTACCAACTACTTCAGAAACTTTGGTAAAAAGTATGCGAGCCAACTTGTAAAAAATAAATTTCATAAAAACTCATGTTTTTACTAATTCAGTGAACTTTAGGGTTTCAGTTCTCTGGGACATGTTACTATAATCTCAAGTAAAGTAAAAGGAAAGGAAAAATTATTGCACTTGGCCCCTCTTAGAACTAAGAATGAAGCATAATAGTTCTCAGCCATTTTTGGAATTTGGAGAGAACATATATCCCATTCAGGTGTGCTACTCTGATCTAATTACTGAATAACCCTAAAGGCTGCAAATTTTAAGGTGGCCCAAAACAAAAAAGGGGTTTTCAACAAGTCTAAATGCCACAAAAGTGGATCTGTCACTTAGGGTTTACAGTCATGGTGCTCTAAATGCCAGTGGCAGATAGAAATGTATTTGGCAGGCCCCCCCAAGGTGAATTAAATTATATACCTTTATGATTCTGTTCAGAACTATGCCAGCCTCTATCAATAATTCCCCTTTTAGAAATAACCTCTGACTCTGGATATCTGTTCTTTGACTTCATCTTTTGTAATCATTCTCTTTTCATCTTTTTCTTTCATTCTGCCACATTTTGAAAAATTTTCAGTTTGTTTTTCAAATCACTGATTATTTTGGAAGAGTTAATTGTACTTAGTAGCACTCAAAGTAAAATGTAATTATATGTTTAAATCTTGAGTGTCTTTATGATCTCATCTTACCTCAGTCATTTACTTTTCCAGATCTAAATTCATCTCAGTGTATTATTTCCTTATGGCTTCCCTGTCTTTGCCTGCCAACAGAGGTTGTCAAATTTTGCATGTTTTTGAACATTCAACTTGTCTCTTTAAATTTCCTTAATTATTTTAGTGTATTAACATATTCATAATTTGAAATGAATATGCAGTTTGTATTTTTCTCAAAAGACACTAAATGGGAGAGCTGAGGTTAAGTCTTATATATGACTTGGTAGACATCCTTTTTTCCCCAAGAGCATTCGTCTGCTGTCACCACTTCAGCAAGTATTTCTCACAGTGAAGCAAATCAAGGGGAATTATAGGGTAGTAGCTCCTCATGACATTTAGATCTATACTCCCCAATTCCCATGAATCCTACAAGGTTTTATGTGTGAATATGTTTTATAGTTGCTGCAGAACTGGTAACTGCTACTACGAAGTGTTCCTTATCATTTACCCTTTGGTTTTCTAAGCATCTTTTAATGTTTAGCTGCCAACAAAAAGCAAACATCTCAGAAGTACTTTCTTTGTTGGCGTGATTTTATTTTCCTTTTTGAATGATGAGAGCACTCTCCAAGACACACATTTGACAAGACATGATGCCTGAAATGTAACATCCTTTCTCACAGCCCACATTAATGTTGTCACTTTGTCCTCTTAGATATAGTTCTGATGAGCAGATTGACATATATAACCCATTGTTTAATTTTTGTTGGCTGGTTACCCATCATATTTGATTGATGCCCAGGACTCCTTCACTACTTTCTGCTTTAGCTATATGGTATACTGCTTAACTAGAAAGATTACTTATAATTTTCCAACAAAAATATTTCTGTACACAAAGATCACTGGTCTCATGCTTCACTGCCTCTCCTGCTTGTCTATATTCATCACTCCTTAGTAGACTGTTCATCACTTAGTAGACTGTTCATAGACTCTTTCTATGAATATCCTTGAATGTCTTGGAACTATCTAAGGATGCATCTTTGCTTTTATTGTTTTTTTAGGTGGCAATAATTATACTGTTAGCCTGCTATAAAGGGAGATGAACAGATTAATGTATAAATTTTGTCCTACCTGGCTTAAGAAAGAGAGGGGGAAGGAAGGAAGGAAAAAAGGAAGGAAGGAAGGAAGGAAGGAAAAGAAAGAAAGAAAGAAAGAAAAGCAACTTGAGGCAGAGAAATTTCTGTCTGTCTGTCTTTCTTTCTCTCTTTCATGCTGCTTTCTTCTTACAGATGAACCTGTGGCAGTCCTTTCAGATTTCAAAATAGATAATCAATTCCTGATAATAAAATTATATCTTATGTTAAATTATTATACAACTGTTTTCTTGAAATTGTTTTCCCTATCTTTGTCTTCCTATTCCCCAGTCACCTTATTCACTCAAGCAACTGGTAATTCCTGGGCAATTGCCTTAAAGAAGGAAGGTAGCAATTCCAAAAGGAAATAAGGCACAAATATTATACTGGCTTTTGTTTCTCAAATACCTTGCTCTTGGAAAAATAATTAATTTATCAAAGTAGAAGCTGGCTCTTTGAAAGAATTAGTAAGATCAATAAACCACTGGCCAGACTTTTCCAAAAGAAAAGGACACAAATTAATAAAATTATGAATGAAAGGGGAGGAGGTCAGGACTAACACCAAGGAAATAGAAACAATCATCAGAAATTATTATCAACAGCTATATGCCAATAAGTTAAGCAACCAAGAAGAAATCGGTGCATTTCTTCTAAACTCTAAACTTCTAAGACTGGAACAGGAATAAGTTGACAACATGAATAGACCAGTAACTACTAACAAGATTGAAGAAATGATGAAAAACTCCCCAAAAGACAAGAGTCCAGGACCTGATGGATTTGATGAGGAATTCTAAAAAACATTCAAAGAAGAAATAATACCTACTTTCCTGAAGCTGTTTCAAAAAAAAAATAGAAACAGAAGAAAAACTTCCAGACTCTTTCTATGAAGCCAACATTACCCTGATTCCCAAACCAGGCAAATACCTCATTAAAAAAAAAAAAAAAAAAATCAGACCAATATCCCTGATTCATACAGATGCTAAAATTGTCAACAACATCTTAGCTAATAGGATCCAGCAGTACATTAAAAGAATTATCCATCAGGAGCAGGTGGGATTTATCCCTGGGATACAAGGATGGTTTAGCATTTGCAAATCAATCAGTGTGATAGAACACATAAATAAGAGAAGAGACAAGAATCACATGGTCCTCTCAACTGATGTGGAAAAGCATTTAACAAAATAGAGCATTCTTTCCTAATTAAAAAATCTTCAGAGTATAGGGATAGAGGAAACATTACTCAAATTCATAAAATCACCTGTGAAAAACCCATAGCAAATATCATTCTCAATGGGGAAAAGACGAGAGCCTTCCCACTGAAATCAGGAACACAACAAGGATATCTACACTCACCACTGTTGTTCAACATAGTTCTAGAAGTCCTAGCCTCAGCAATCAGACAACAAAAAGAAATAAAATGTATCCAAATTGGCAAAGAAAAAGTCAATCTCTCTCTCTTCACAGATGACATGATACTCTATGTAGAAAACCCAAAACTCCCTATCCCCAAATTACTAGAACTCATACAGCAATTCAATAATGTGGCAGGATACAAAGTCACTTCACATAAATCAGTTGTTTTCTTATACAATAACAATAAAACTGTAGAAAGAGAAAGTAGAGAATTAATTCCATTTACAATAGGATCAAAAACCATAAGATACCTTGGAATAAACCTAACCAAAGAAGTAAAGGATCTATACTCTAGGAACTACAAAACACTCATGAAAGAAATTGAAGAAGACACAAAGAGATGGAAAAACAGTCCATGCTCATAAATCAGGAGAAGAAATATCATTAAAATGACTATGCTGCCCAGAGCAATCTATACCTTCAACACCATCCCAATCAAAATACCAAGAGCATTCTTCAAAATGCTGAAACAAACAATCCTAAAATTTGTATGGAACCAGAAAAGATCCTGAAGAGCTAAGTAAATGTTGAAAAATAAAAGTGTGGGACATCATTGTGCTTGACTTCAAGCTGTATTCACCAAGACAGCATTGTACTGGCACAAAAACAGATACATAGACCAATGGAACAGAATAGAATAGAGAGCCCAACTCTCTCAACTAATCTTTGCCAAAGCAGGAAAAAAATATCCAATGGGAGGGAGATATTCTCTTCAACAAATGGTGTTGGGAAAATTGAACAGTAATATACAAAAGAGTGAAACTTGATCATTCTCTTACACCTTAAACAAAGATAAACTCTGAATTGATAAAAGACCTCAATGTGAGACAGGAATCCATCAAAATCCTAGAGGTGAACATACACAGTAACTTTATCAACATTGGCCACAGCAACTTCTTTCAAGATATCTCCAAAGGCAAGGGAAACAAAAGTGAAAATGAACTTTTGGGACGTGATCAAGATAAAAGTCTTCAGCACAACAAAGGAAATAGGAGATAGACAACAAAACAAAGGCAACCAACCCTATGGGAAGAGATATTTGCAAATGACACTGCAGGCAAAGGGCTGATATCCAAGATCTATAAAGATCTTCTCAAACACAACACCCTAAAAACAGATAATCATGTCAAAAAGATGGGCAGAAGATATGAGCAGACAGTTCTTTGAAGAAGATATGCAATGGCTAGAAGACACATGAAAAAGCATTCATTATCATTAGCCATCAGGGAAATTCAAATCAAAACCATACCGAGTTACCACCTCACACCAGTTAGAATTGAAAAAATCGACAATGTAGGAACAATAAATATTGGAAGAGTTGTGGAGAAAGGAGAACCCTCTTACACTGTTGATGGGAATGCAAGTTGGTGCAGCCACTTCGGAAAACAGTGTGGAGGTTTCTCAAAAAATTAAAAATAGAGGAGGAGTCAAGATGGCAGAGGAGTAACAGGCTGAGATGACATCAGGTAGCAGGAGATCAGCTAGATAGTTTATCAAACCACTTTAAACACCTAAAAATCCAAGAGGAGATCAAAGAGAAGAGCAGTAATTCTAGAAACAGAAAATCGATTACTTTCTGAAAGGTAGGACCTGTGGAAAAGTGAATCCAAAGCAACAGGAAGATAGACAATGGGGGAAGGGGCCAGCTCCCAGCAAGCAGGGAAGCAATAAAGCAACAAAGCACAAAATCTGAACTTTTAAAAGTCAGCTCCACTGAGACACATTGCTCCAGAGGCTAAGTTGTGGAGGAGACCTCATGGGGACAGCGTAGTCTCAGGTCCTGTGGGGTCACCGAAGGATCAGGGGTGTCTGAATATTGCAAAGCTTTCAGGTATTAGAGCAAGGAAGCTGTCTACAGAGACAGAACTAAGGAGTGACCTCTGAGCTCGGGGTTACCTTAAACTGTGATCCGTGGCACAGTCAGACAACAGCTCTTGGAGCAGGGACCCCATAAGTAGCAGATCCAGGAGACTTCCCTGGAAGAGCAGCAGTTATCTGCTGGGTTTGGAGACTCCAGGAGGGCCAATGTGCCAGAGAAAGAGATGTTCAGTTGCAGGCTGGGTGAGTTCGGCACGCGGCCGCAAGTCAGAGAGATGAGAGTGATTGAGTGCTTTTCTCCAAGGGTGCACTGATTAGTGGGGCCCTGAGTTCTCTGCTCCTCTGGACCAGATATTGGGAGACTGCTATTTTCATTCCAGTCCTTCAGAACTCTATGGAAAGCACTCAGGGAACAAAAGTTCCTGAGAGCAAACAGGAGCAGATTACTTAACCAGAACCCTGGTAAGGGTGAATTTTGCCTCGCTCTAAAACACTTGAGAATTGGGGAACCTGGGTGGCTCAGTGGGTTAAAGCCTCTGCCTTCAGCTCAGGTCATGATCTCAGGGTCATGGGATCAAGTCCCGCATCCAGCTCTCTGCTCAGCAGAGAGCCTGCTTCTTCCTCTCTCTCTCTCTGCCTTCCTGTCTGCCTACTTGTGATCTCCATCTGTCAAATAAATAACTAATTAAAAAAAAGAAAGACACTTGAGAATCACTACAACAGGCCCCTCCCACAGAAGGTGAGCAAGAAATTCAGCGAAAACCAAGCTCACTTATCAAGAAGAACAGTGGAATTCCGGAGGAGGAGAAAGCAAAACATTGAATTCATGGCTTTCTCCCCATGATTCTTTAGTCTTACAAAGACAATTAATTTTTTTATATCATTTTTTTCTTATTCTAATTTTTTTTAACTTTTACTCTTTCCTTCTTTAACGTTTTTTAACTAGTTTATCTTAACAATACCTTTCATTAACAAAAAAATCTTTTTTGAAACTTCATTATTATACTTCCTGGTATCTAATTTTATTTTTTGTATGCACATAGGGTTTTTTCTTCTAAAAAATTTTGGGGTACAACTTCTTCTAATAGATCAAAATATACCCTAAATCTAGCAGAGGGTTTTGTTCTAGTCTCCAGCCTGAGCAAATTCTCTCCACTTTCTTTTTCTTTTCTTCCTTTTTGCAACCAACTTCTCTTATCAACACATTTTTTAAAATTTTTTTAAAGTTGTCATCTTTACAGTCATTCCATCCCTTCATCATGATTACCCTTGTATGGGTGTGTGTGTGTGTGTGTGTGTGTGTGTGTGTGTGTGTATGTGTGTGTATGTATATTTCTTTAAAATTTTGAGAGGTAGTTTCTTCTAAGAGACTAGTGTACTCCCAGAATTAAATTGGTGTCAATGTTCTATTCACCAGTCTAATATCTATATTTTCTTTTATTTTTTTTAATTTTGTTTTTTGAATTTCTTTTTACCCCCTTTCTTCCCACCATGATTTGAGGTCTCTTCTGATTTAGTTAACTCACATTTTTCTGTGGTCTTTGCGACCCTTTTAGTATTTTATTCTCTCCTTCATATATTCTTATCTGGATAAACTGACAAGGCAGAAAAACTTACCACAAAAAAAGAACAAGAGATAGTACTGAAGACTAGGGACCTAATCAATACGGACATTGGTAATATGTCATATCTAGAGTTAGAATGACGATTCTCAAGGTGCTAGCTGGGCTTGAAAAAGGCATGGAAGATATTATGGAAACCCTCTCAGGAGATATAAAAACCCTATCTAGAGAAATAAAAGAACTAAAATCTAACCAAACTGATATCAAAAAAGCTATTAATGAAGTGAAATAAAAAATGGAGGCTCTTACTGCTAGGATAAATAAGGCAGAAGAGAGAATTAGTGATGTAGAAGACCAAATGACAGAGAATAAAGAAGCTGAGCAAAAGAGAGACAAACAACTACTGGACCATGAGGGGAGAATTCGAGAGATAAGTGATACCATTAGATGAAACAACATTAGAATGCTTGGGATTTCAGAAGAAGAAGAAAGAGAGGGGAGCAGAAGGTATATTGGAGCAAATCATTGTGGAGAATTACCCTAATATGGCAAAGGGAACAAGCATCAAAACCCAGGAGGTGCAGAGAATCCCCACTCAAAATCAATAAGAATAGTCCACACACCATCATCTAATAGTAAAACATACAAGTCTTAGTGACAAAATCCTGAAAGCAGCCTGGGACAAGAAGTCTGTAATGTAAAGGGTAAAAATATTAGATTGGCAGCAGACTTATCCACAGAGACCTTACGGGCTAGAAAAAAACTGGCATGAAATATTCAGAGCACTAAATGAGAAAAACATGCTGCCAAGAATACTATATCCAGCTAAGCTATCATTGAAAATAGGAGAGATAAAAAGTTTCCAGGACAAACAAAAACAAAAAGAATTTGTAAACACTAAACAAGCTCTACAGGAAATATTGAAAGAGTCCTCTAAGTGAAGAGAGAACCTAAAAGTAGCAGACCAGAAAGGAACAGAGACAATATACAGTAACAGTCACCTTACAAGCAATACAGTGGCACTAAATTCATATCTCTCAATAGTTACCCCGAGTGTAAATGGGCTAAATGCGCCCAATCAAAAGACACAGGGAATCAGAATGGATAAAAAACAAAACCCATCAATATGCTGTCTATAAGAAACTCATTTTAGACCCAAAGACATTGCCATATTAAAGTGAGGGGGTGGAAAACAATTTACCATCCTAATGGCATCAAAAGAAAGCTGGGGTGGCAATCCTTATACCAAATCAATTAGATTTTAAGCCAAAGACTATAATAAGAGATGAGGAAGGACACTATATCATACTCAAAGGGTCTGTCAAACAAGAAGATCAAACAAGTTTAAATATCTATGCCCCTAACATGGGAGCAGCCAACTATATAAAATAACTAATAATAAAATCAAAGAAACACATTGACAATAATACAGTAATAGTTGGGGACTTTAACCCCCTCCTCACTGAAATGCACAGATCATCCAAGCAAAAGATCAACATGGAAATAAAAGCCTTAAATGATACACTGGACCAGATGGACATCACAGATATATTCAGAACATTCCATCCCAAAGAAACAGATACTCATTCTTCTCTAGTGCACATGGAACATTTTCCAGAATAGATCACATCCTGGTCACAAATCAGTTCTCAACTGGTACCAAAACATTGGGATCATTCCCTGCATAGTTTCAGACCACAGTGCTTGAAAACTAAAACTCAATCACAAGAGGAAATTTGGAAAGAACCCAATAAAAAACATTCTTCTAAAGAATGAATGGGTCAACCAGGAAATTAAAGAAGAATTTTAAAAAATCATGGAAACAATTGATAATGAAAACACAAAGATTCAAAATCTGTGGGACATAGCAAAGGCAGTTCTGAGAGGAAAATATATAACAATACAAGGCTTTCTCAAGAAATAAGAAATGTCTCAAATACACAACCTAACCCATCTAAAGGAGCTGGAGAAAGAACAACAAAGAATGCCTAAACCTAGCAGGAGAAGAGAGATAATAAAGATCAGAGCAGAAATCAATGAAGTAGAAACCAAAACAAACAAAAACAGTAGAACAAATAAATGAAATTAAGAGCTTGTTCTTTGAAAGAATTAATAATATTCATAGCCCCCCAGCCAGACTTATCAAAAAGAAGAGAGAAAGGATCCAAATAAATAAAATCATGAATGAAAGAGGAGAGATCTCAAACAACACCAAAGAAATACAGACAATTATAAGAACATATTACGCAACTCTACGCCAGCAAATTTGACAATCTAGAAGAAATGGATGCATTCCTAGAGACATATAAACTACCACAACTGAACCATGAAGGAATAGAAAATGTGAACAGACTTATAAGCAGTAAGGAGATTGAAGCAGTCATCCAAAATATCCCAACAAACTAAAGCCCAGGGCCAGATGGCTTCCCAGGGGAATTCTACCAAACATTTAAAGAAGAATTAATACCCTTTCTCCTGAAACTGTTCCAAAAAATAGCAATGGAAGGAAAACTTCCAAACTCATTTTATGAGGCCAGCATTACTTTGATCCCCAAACCAGACAAAGACCCCATCAAAAAGGAGATTTACAGATCAATATTCTTGATGAACACAGATGGAAAAATTCTCACTGAAATAGTAGCCAATAGGATCCAATAGTATATTAAAAGGATTATTCACCAAGACCAAGTGGGATTTATTCCAGGGATGCAAGGTTAGTTCAACATCCACAAATCAATCAATGTGATACAATACATTAATAGAAGAAAGAATAAGAAACACATGACACTCTCAATAGATGCTGAAAAAACATTTGACAAAGTACAGCATTCTTTCTTGATCAAAACTCTTCAAAGTGCAGGGATAGAGCATATATACCTCAATATCACCAAAGCCATCTATGAAAAACCCACAGTGAATAGTATTCTCAACTGGAGAAAAACTGAGATCTTTTCCACTAAGGTCAGGAACATGGCAGGGATAACTATTATCACCACTGCTATTCAACATAGTACTAGAGGTCCTAGCCTTAGCAATCAGACAACAAAAAGAAATTAAAGGCATCCAAATCAGCAAAGAAGTAGTCAAACTATCACTCTTTGCAGATGATATAATACTTTATGTGAAAAAGCCAAAAGACTCCACTCCAAATCTGCTAGAACTTGTACAGGAATTCAGTAAAGTGTCAGGATTTAAAATCAATGCAGTTGCATTTCTATACACCAACAACAAGACAGAAGAAAGAGAAATTAAGGAGTCAATCCCATTTACAATTGTACCCCAAACCATAAAATATGAAGGGATAGACCTAACCAAAGAGGCAAAGAATCTATACTCAGAAAACTCTATTCATAAAAGAAATCGAAGAAGACACAAAGAAATGGAAAAATATTCCATACCATGGATTGAAAGAACAAATATTGTGAAAATGTCTATGCTACCTAAAGCAATCTACATGTTTAATGCAATCCCTATCAAAATCCCATCCATTTTTTTTTCAAATAAATGGAACAAATAATCCTAAAATTTATATGGAACTAGAAAAGACCTCGAATATCCAAAGGAATATTGAAAACGAAAGTCAAAGTTGGTGGCATCACAATTCCAGACTTCAAGCTCTATTACAAAGCTGTCGTCATCAAGACACTATGGTACTGGCACAAAAACAGACACATATGGAACAGAATAGAAAACCCAGAAAGAGACCCTCAACTCTATGGTCACCTAATCTTCGACAAAGCAGGAAGGAATGTCCAATGGAAAAAATGACAGCCTCTTCAACAAATTGTGTTGGGAATATTGGACAGCCACATGTGGAAAATGAAATTGTACCATTTCCTTACACCACACCTGAAAATAAACTCAAAGTGGATGAAGGACCTCAATGGGAGAAAGGAATCCATCAAAATCCTTCAGGAGAACACAGGCAGCAACCTCTTCAACCTCAGCTGTAGCAGCTTCTTCCAAGGAACATCGCCAAAGGCAAGGGAACAAAGGGCAAAAATGAACTATTGGGACTTCATTAAGATCAAAAGCTTTTGCACAGCAAAGGATACAGTTAAAAAAACAAAAGACCAGTGACAGAATGGAAGAAGATATTTGCAAAGAACATATCAGATAAAGGGCTAGTATCCCAAAGAACAAGTAATCCAATCAAGAAATGGGCAGAGGACATGAACAGACATTTCTGCAAAGAAGACATCCAGATGAACAACAGACACACAAAAAAAGTGTTCCATGTGACTTGGCATCAGGGAAATACAAATCAAAACCACAATGAGATACCTCCTCACACCAGTCAGAATGGCTAAAATCAACAAGTCAGGGAATGACAGATGCTGGAAACGATGTGGAGAAAGGGGAACCCTCCTCCACTGTTGGTAGGAATGTAAGCTGGTGCAACCACTCTGGAAAACAACATGGAAGTTCCTCAAAAAGTTGAAAATAGAGCTACCCTATGACCCAGAAATTGCACTACTGGGTATTTACCCTAAAGATACAAATGTAGTGATCCAAAGGGGCACATGCACCCAAATGTTTATAGCAGCAATGTCCACAATAGCCAAACTATGGAAAGAACCTAGACATCCATCAACAGATGAATGGATAAAGAAGTGGTGTGTGTATAAACACACACACACACACACACACACACACACACACACACACAATGGAATACTATGCAGCCATCAAAAGAAATGAACTCTTGCCATTTGTGATGACATAGATGGAACTAGAGGGTATTATGCTGAGCCAAATAAGTCAGTCAGAGAAAGACAATTATCATATGATCTCCCTTATATGAGGAAGTTGAGAGGCAACATGGGGGGATTGGGGGGTAGGAAAGGAATAAATGAAACAAGATGGAATCGGGAGGGAGACAAACCATAAGAGGCTCTTAACCTTACAAAACAAACTGAGAGTTGCTTGGGGGAGGGGGCTAGGGAGAAGGTGGTTGGGTTATGGACATTGGGGAAGGTATGTGCTATGCTGAGTGCTGTGAAATGTAAACCTGGCAATTCACAGACTTGTACTCCTGGGGCTAATAATACATTATAAGTTAATTAAAAATTAAAAAAAAATTTTTTTAATTAAAAATAGAGCTACCCTATGACTCAGCAATTACACTACTGGGTAGTGAAAAGAAGGGCCAAATACACTCCAATATTCATAGCAGCAATATCCACAATAGCCAAAATGTGGAAAGAGCCAAGATGCCCTGCAACAGCCAAATGGGTAAGGAAGATTGCTCCATATACACAATGGAATATTATGCCTCCATCATAAAGGATAAATACTGAATTTTTGCATCAGCTTGGATGGGACTGGAGCAGATTATGCTGAGTGAAATAAATCAAGCAGAGTCATTTATCATATAGTTTCACTTATTTGTGAGACATAAGGAATAGCATGGAAGACGTTAGAAGAAGGGAAAAGTGAAGGAAGATAAATCAGAGTGGGAGATAAATGATAAGAGACTATGGACTCTGGGAATCAAATGGAGAGTTTTAGAAGGGAAGGGGTGGGGGAAATAAGTGAGTCTTGTGATGTATTAAGGAGGGCATGGATTGGAGACACGGACACAAGAGGAGTGAGGAGTTAGTGAAAAAACACAAAACACCACCATTTGAGGAGTATGTACAATTCTTAGGAAAGACTTAAGGCTTTCTACAGAAAAGAGAATAGGATAAACATTCACGTCTGGCTTGGGGCACTTGGGTGGCTCCATTGGTTAAGTGTCTGCCTCCTGCTCAGGACATGATTCCAGGGTCCTGAGATAGCATCCCACATGGGGTTCCTTGCTCCCTCTGCATGCAGTACCTGCAGCTCCCCCTGCTTGTGCTCCCTTTCTCTGACAAATAAATAAAGTACTTAAATTTTTTTTTCATTAAAAAAATAAATTCAAGTCTATCTTAACCTGGATATTAAGGGGTGATAAGCCCAGCAGATGCATGATTTCCACAATTTTTTGAGACTCTCAGAATAGAGAGGAGCACTGAAAATTTGTTGGCAAGCAGGGTAAGTGGGGATGCAAAATAAGTTCTTTTATTCTAGACCATCCGAAATCTATTAGGAATATTACAATTGTATACTTAGTTCAGCAAGCCAGTGAAATAAGCAGATTATATAATAGAAAACAAAGTTTCAGAGCTGTTAACTGCATTAACTAAGATCTCACAGCAGATTAGGATCAGCATGCCAGGCCTTATGGCATTTGCTTAAATATCCTTTCCATAGTGCTTCATCTCAGATCCTGAAGTCCTCTTAAGATGTTTGATTTCTTAGGTCACACTTAGTTGCCTGTCCCTAATTTCTTTGCTCAAAGTTTCCTGTGCTCAATTTTTCAAAGTAAAGTAGCTAGCTAGTCAATTACAAGTCAATAATTTTGCTAAACTCTTTTTTTCACAAAATATATATAAATGATCTATATATACCAAATATAAACAAATCATATATACTCTCTTTCAGATAATATCCATCATTCATTCATTCTTCCATTTAATCAATCACAAAATGTATGTTGAACATCAATTGTTTGTCTAAGCACAGTTCTAGATGATAGAAAAAGCAAAAGTAAACATAATGAACATATTCTTCACAATTGGTACATTTCTTATAGGAACACTGAGTCATAAAACATTCTTCAGATACCAGCATTTATTTGGCAGAAGCTTATAAATATTACAAGCATAGTATCTAACAAGTATTTAATCCCTGATAGGTACCAAGGACTACCTTTTAACTCCTTAATTTACTCTTCACCTTAACCTTTGGAGATTGATAGTTTTCTTGTTTTTACAAATGAAGGAATTGAGAGAAAAGTGAAATAACTTTCTCAAGGTCACATGACAAATAAATGGCCCAAACTGGAATGAAATCCAGAGAACCTGGTTCCAGCACATGTTCCTAACGCTACCTGCCATCTCTATTTATTTCTCTTGCAAAGAGATGGGAAATGGGTGAATATCAAAATATCTTTTATAGAAACTTATTTAATGCATGTAAAATGAAATCTGATTTTTCTCTTAAAGCTATAATCCTTATTTTGTGTGCATACATACTTAATCCCCACCATTTATACATATATTCATTTATAAGAAGAAATCAATAAAACAGAATGCAAGGGAATGTGATTATTCAGTGTTTTCAGAAATAAGTAGAAGTGATGACATAAAAACGAAGGAAAACACTCCTCTTTATTGCCAGTGAGTACATTACTGTCAAGCTTTACTGCAAAATGAAAAGCCAGAGAACACTTGACTAGATAAGGCTAAAAGCACACACACACACTTGTGTTCTTTTTGAAATGAAATATTCAGCAGCAAGATGATATAAGTGACCATGAAAAGGGAGTAGTGGATAGCAAACTGGAAGACAGATTCTGTCAGAGCATTTCAGAGAATTGGAGAGCGATCTCACCTCCAGGCCTGCCAGCATGGATGAAGTGGGAAGTGAGAGCTCCAGTAATCAGCCTCAGTACAGCTGCAAACGGAAGAGCAATCAGAATTGAACTATATTTTTTTGTGGTTTGAATTGCAAGAGAAGAAGAAATTAAATTAATGTGTCAATAATGGCCCCTTTATGCACCTGATAATTCATTGCCCACATGATAAATTTGGCAAGATCAAAGATAAAATTGTTAAGTTTAGGAGTTGATTTCTACCTGGATTGGCTATAGATATGTACTATTTTCACCAACACACTTTAATTTATTTATGGACTTTTGATTTGGAATGTATGGGTGTTGAAATATATCTTGCATAGGAGAATTTCAAGACAATTGTGAAATACCAGATGACTAAAAATAAGGAAACATATCCTCTTCATCAGACACCAGAGAACTATAAGTATACCTTTTAGTATTAATTTCTAAAGATAAAAAGAGTTTGAATGTATTTAGAGGATATGCTTTAAAAAAAAAACCCTGCTATTTGATAAAATTAGAATAGGATGTGAATGTCTATTTGTCTGTATAGATTTCTTATGAGAAAAAGACAGTGGATAAATACAACGTGAGTTCAGTCTAATGGGAATTATGAACATCAGAAGGTAAGAAATATTCTCAAACTTCTCAGTACCCCTTCAGGATTTTCTCATTCATGTTTCAGTCAAAATTAAGTTACAAAACAATTTCTCAATCTAAATCCTGGTTTTGTGTCCTTTAATTTCTGATACTGTGTGAATAAGACTCACAAATTAGCTGAATAAAATGTGTTTATCACACTAAAGCTATTCACTCCTCTTTCAAAACCTCTTTTTCCCCACCTCTCTTTCCTTGCCTCTCTTTGTCACCCTATTCTTACTTTTCAGGACTTGTGGCCCCTCAGATCTGAGGCAAAAGTGGGAGCAGAGAGCACCAAATACATCTTCCCTGAGTTCTTTCTCTTATACACATTATTTTCAATATGTCTCCTCTCTTATACATACTTTAATATGTCCCAATTACAGGATAGACAAGAGTGTAAAAAATTGAAATGAATGCATCAGTAATAGTACTTGAAATCTTCTTTATTAAAAGTAACTTTCATCTTTCATTCATGACTCTTGGGCAAACTGCAGTATTGACGACTGTCCTATCTCCCAGAGTTGCAAAGGCATGTGTGCCTGGGCTGAACAAAGAACCAGAACTTTTATTCCCCACATTTTTTCTCTAAACCATGTCATCTAAACTTTTTAGAATTTCATTTTTTCCCTCTCTTTATCTAAAAAATATATGCCAATAATGTTGGTGGTCATGGATTGGGTTGCAGTAGACAGACTTTTTAGTCTTAATTGGCCATAATGAATAAAAGTTAAAAAAAAAAAACTATTTCTCTCTTCTATGCTCTTTGAGAACACATTAAAGTAAATCAAGCTCAGTTTTGAAAATCAAAACGAATCAAGAAAGACAACAAATTTAAGGAGCTGTAAGAAATACCTATCAGTATGAAATGAAATATAGGAATTGGGCTTGGGTGTCTGTCCTCAAAGAGAATTCAATTTATAAATTCCACCATGATTTAGGCTGCTTTCAAGGGTTAAAATGAAAAAATAAATCAATTATCCATATCAATTTTAACTTGAAGAATTTTAATGTTTCTTTTACCGATTTGTTTTGTATTGATTGGATAAATAGGAAAATTATTCCACTATCAGATATCTTCTATATGTGTAAACATAATCTAAAAGTATAAAGCAATTTATTCTAGCTCTCAGTTTCACCATGAAAGTTTTATATTTTTCAAGGCATCCTTCTTTATATGCCCTAAGAAATGGCATGAAATTCACACAAGGCTTAATAAAACAAATCTTGGACTTGTTTTATGGACATAATTTCAATTATTTAATTCCAAAGAGGGCAAGGAAAATGGGACCTTTCTCATCCTTTCATTCTGGGGTAGTAAGTACAGCATATGGAGATGTATGTTAATTTAGCCTGGCTTTTTCACTTAAAAACTTACAGAAATTCAAAAACCATGGAGGACATTGAGAGATGGAGAGAAGAAATGAGTTGGGGGAAGTTGGAGGGGAAAACAAACCATGAGAGATTGTGGACTCTGAGAAACAAACTGAGGGTTTGAGAAGGAGGGAGTGGGAAATTGGATAAGGCTGATGGCGGGTATTAAGGAGGGCACGTATTGCATGGACCACTGGGTGTGGTGCATAAACAATGAATTTTGGAACACTGAAAAGAAATAAAATAAAATAAAATAAAAATAATATAATAAAATGGAAAAAACAAACAAACAAAAAGCCTTAGTTTCCTAGGTAAAACAGAGCAAAACTCATCATTCTTTTTCTTATTAGGCTTAAGTAAGAAAATACCTATGGATTGCTAAGTAGAGTGTCCTGTTAAGTACTAATCAACTAAATGATTACATAGCTATGAAACACAGCAAAAAATAAATTAGATAAATGAACAAAAGATCAAGTGAGAATGACAGGTAAATACCCTCAGTTCCAAAATACATTTGGTCTTCATTATCTAAGCCTGAGAGAATATACATATACATACACATACTATATATATTCATATATATATGTATGTATATACACATACACATATATATTCTCTGCAAAATAAAGCTATCAATCCTCCAACACATTTCTATATTTGGATGCAGGCATACTTTGGTTTGCTTATAGGAAAACATTTTCTATGCAAATGAATTGCTTCTTCTGAAGCTGTATTCTCGTCAAATGTATAATGCATACAAAATAGCTAGAATTCAGCCAATAATAGCATATTATCTCACAGGCCCGACCTTCATTAAGAACAATGCAGAACAGCATTAAAATGTGTGAAGAGTAATTTAAATTATGACTTTTTCGATGGAATAATAAGAATTTGTCATATTTATAACAAGTATAGACTCAGTAATAACAACAAAATAACATCCATTTATAAATCATTCCATAGATAACAATAAAATTTTTTTTCAGTAGTAATTAAAGTTTAGGAAGTTGAAAGTACAGAAGGAATAGGAAGAAAGATTTAGAAAACATACACTTTCATTTTAGAATGATAATTTTTAAGAGATAGAATTGAAGTCCTTATCTTTTCTGCTTATGTTGTTCCTAGAGCTAGCCTAACTGCTTTCTAGCTTTTCAATTTGGCTTCCTATTTCTGTAGCCTGGTGTTAATATTAAACAGATCATCCGTATTTTGATACATTACAACAAGTAATGCCACTTGAAATCAAATAACATATTTCAGGGTGGAAATTGTAGCTTAGATTTATCCTTAGGTATCTGCTGCATGACTTGAAACATTACTTACTATACCATTTCACCAAAAGTTCTAGAAACTTTGTGAGATGATAAGAACTGGAGGAGAGGATTCTAATACTTTTATAAGAAGCATATAGATTCAGAAAGACAGTATGGAGAACAATGTTCAAATGAATTGGAATTAATTTACCCCTGCTGAGAGATTGCAGCAAGTGCTTTTCCTCAAGAAAAATTGCATTACTTAAACATTGTGCTACAAACGGAGCCTTTTGTGTTTATCTTTACTATTGTGTTTAAGTTTGTTATTGAACAAACACTTCAAGGACAGAGACCCAGCTCTATGTACCTTACAATAGCTCCTGGTGGCTTCTGACATGAATTCCCACCTGTTCTCCCTGATAAAACTTTCTCATAGCCCTGAGTGACCCTGGGGAGTAAAGATGTCAACTAGACAAGGCTCGTAGTTAGCCTTTTTTAGTATTTTTCTGCAGGAGCAAGCAGGAAAGACTGTCTTTAATTTCTGGCCCTGGTATCTTTTAGATAGGATACCAGAGTCATTGCATTTTATACATTCAACAAATAATGCTTGATTGCTTACCATGAACCAAGCACCATCTTACCAAACACTAAGGACTGAACAATGAATATTACAGAACTTATAGAGCTTTCCATCTCAGCCATGACAGAAGGATGTTAAATGAAACTTTAAATTTAGGTATCATGAGAATATATATTACTTACGTTTCTCACTTAAATTAAAATATTCTTTTATTAGCCCTGAGAATCAAGCCTAATACACAACATTGGTGAGAAAAGATGGTTGGCATAGTGAGTGTCTGTCTTTAATAAATCTATAATCCAAAGGACATTTTCTAAACTCACAGAAATAAATTTACAGATTTCCTACTTTGACATGCAAAAGTAAGACAAGGTTTTGATCTATGTGAATACGTTAAAAGGTAGAACAATGAACTATATGCACTAGTAATAGAACCCTCACAGAAAATAATAAAAGGATCAAATTTTATCAAATAAAAAATCATTTACTGAGTTCCTACTCTATATAGAGTGCTCTGTGAGTTACTTTTAAGTGTTCACAGTAACTTAAAACAAAAAGTCTGCTTCCCCAAGAACCTAACAATCTATTTGGGGAGACCAGATTTGTACATGAAAAATGAACAAGAAAGGATTTAAATATCAGATAAAGAATACAAATTTTATTTTAAGATTTTATTTATTTATTTGACAGAGAGAGATCACAAGTAGGCAGAGAGGCAGGCAGAAAGAGAGGGAGAAGCAGGCTCCCTGCTGAGCAGAGAGCTCATGACCTGAGCTGAAGACAGAGGCTTAACCCACTGAGCCACCCAGGCACCCCACAAATAACTTTCAAGAACACAGAATGATTTTCCTATAAAGTACATAATTAATTACTGAATTAATTATAGCAGTAAAGGGTAAGGTATTTTGGAAAGAATCTTTCACAAGTTTTTTTGGTTTCTCTATATTTTCATACGTTCTCTTTTTTGTCTGAATAGATATTATGTAGTTATTAAGGAAAAGTTGTATTGTTATTTAAAAATAACCTGCATAGATCACTATACTAGCTAGAGACCCATAGGTTTTCTGTGTATTTCTTTCATACATATGTGCCTGTGTGTGCAAACACCTTCCTGTATGTGTACATGTCGCTTCTTCATACAGAATGAAAGCACAACCAATACACTCATCTCAAATTTTTTAATTTATCATTTTAAACTTAAATATTGATAAACATTGATTGAATATTGATAAACATCAGAGATGGTTAGTATAGTCTGAGAAGACAGATATGTGTGTCTTCCATGCTTTGGGATGCTAAAAATAAAATGAAGAAGAGAAATTCTAACCATAGTAACTAACTTGTGATTTGAAGATATGGTGAGAAATAGGATTAAGAAAGTTTGTTGTCCATGATGTGGTGTAATATGGAAACTAGGTTAAAATGTTTCAGCTTTATTTCTGGAAAACAGGAAACCACTGAAGTTTAATTGAAACAAGGAGCAAGAAAAAAAGTAATACATTAGGATGATAAAATATCCATGGGGATTCTCTGAAAGGAAGAAATATATAGGCCGGGAAACAATTTAAGAAGATATTTAAACAGTAGAATTTTGATATAACAAAGAGAAAATGAATTAAGAAAGCAGTAAAAAGTGAACAAGAAATAAATAACATAAATAACTTATCCTTAAAAGTGTGCTTATTAATAGATATCAGCAGAGGACATAAAATATCAACATATTTTGGAACAAAAAATAAGAAAATAGATATACAAAGATATACATATACAATGATTTTAAGGTGCATCTACCCACATGTATATACATTTGAGCTAAGATTTTGTTTGTATGATAAAGTTTGAAATTTGTTTTATCAAAATCTTTCTTTTATCTAACATAACGTATTCCAAAAAATAATAATAGTAATAAAAATCTCATTGAAATCAAGAAGTCAATTCTTCCTATGAAATGTGCCCACAATTCAATGACCAGTTACATTTTGTGTTTTATTTCAATATAGTTAAAGTATTTATTATTTTCCTTTAAAAAGATTCTCAATGTTATTATGTATGAGGTTAGTATTAAGCAGTTAAATATGTTGATTTATTTTCTGTGTCTATTCCCCAGGATTGCAGCATTCCTTTTTCAAATGATATTTAAAATCTCAGAAAAGATTAATATAGTACTGAATAATGGTGGCACACGTGTAAAACATTAACACTGCCCTTTACCCATCTTGTATATTTCACATTTATTTGTTTAAAATATGTGCGGTGCCACGTGGCTTCAAGCATCTGGCATACAGATGGAGAATTGTGGGTACCAAAATATCAGATCTATTTTGGTGGAGTAATGAATACCCCTGCGTATGTTTTCTTTGAAAAAGAAAGTTTGGTAGTTTTGTGCAAAGTGTAAGGAAAAAAATGAATGTGTTATTGTTAACTTGGAAAAATCGTGTGGATGCATTAATGGATATCACAAAGGATAAAGATCTTTGGATAAGACACAATCATTCAAAATAAAAGAACTCAAGATTAAAATAGCACATGATAGAAAATATAGTGCTATATTTAGGTGGGAGCAGCTGATGATAGGTTTAAAAGCACAGGTAGAGGATTTATCTCTGGCAAAGAAGAGTGATGCTTCTTCTGGTAAACTGCATGTCCATATAAAAGAAAATAGAAGGCAAGATCATCTACTCAGATACTTTGGAGAAGAAAGGAGTTAATAAATCAAATCAAACTCTTAGAACCAAAGTTGTCAGGTATTTGATAGAAACCTAAATAAGGATACTGCAAAGAATTACTATGCACTCTCATTTTTCTGGATAAAATAAATAAATAAAATAAAATAAAATAAAATAAATAAATTAAACTCTTCAATTTTATTTACCACATGACACCTTATTTCTTTAATTTTTTTATATTGCTGTTATCTTTAGGATTTCATTTTTAGGAATCCCACTGCTACAGATTTTGTTTTTGAATGCACTCAAGATCTTCTACATTTTCTTGAAACTAGAGTGATGAACTAGAATTCCAAAATCGGGGGATTGAAGAAGCAATCTGAGTATCATGCAGTGATCATGTAAACCACACACTCTGTGTAACCACATTTTTTTGTTTGTTTGTTTTTTAATATATTATTTATTTATTTGACAGAAAGCACAAGCAGGGGGAGCTGGAGAAGGAGAAGCAGGCTTCCCACTAAGCAGGGGAGCTTCATCCCAGGACATCAGAATCATGACCTAAGCTGAAGACAGGCACTTAACCAACTCAGGCACCCAGGAACGCCTATGTAACCACATTGTCTAGAGGTAAGCAGAAAAAAAAAAAAAAAAAAAAAAGAAAGAAAGAAAGAAAGAAAGAAAGAAAGAAAGAGAGAAAGAAAATGAATATATAAAAACATATTACAATGTTAGAACACATTGCCAGAAAGGAAGAATAATATTCTTTTTTTTTTCTCATGCTTTTAACTAAGATGGCTTGTCTATAATAATACTAAATAAATAGGAAATTAATTTCTAAGAAAAAGGGCTATCTTTGATTATGACTGTGGTCTTTGAATCAAATTATTTTTTTGAAAGATTTTCCATTTGAATCTTTTTTTAGGTGCATAACAGTCTAGAAAGATTTACCCAATCTATATCTACATCTGAATATTTTATCCATAGGGGTGGCTGGAAGGCTCAGTCCTTAAGTGATTGCCTTCAGCTCAGGTCATGATCCCAAGGTTCTGGGATTGTACCCCACATCAGGCTCCCTACTTGGCGAGAAGCCTGCTTCTTCCTCTCCCACTCCCCTTGCTTATATTCCCTCTCTTACTGTCTCTATCTTTATCAAATAAATAAATAAAATCTTTAAAAATAAATAAAAATAAAAATAAATAAATATTTTATCCATAAAGAAGATAAATAGATCTGAAATCAAGAGTCAGATGCTTAACCAGCTGAGGCACCCCTCTAATTTCTTCATACTAATTTTAGTATTTGATGTTTTACTTTTACTCCTATTACTGCTCAAGTTTTTCAAGTAATTTATTGTTTTCTTTCTAGCAAGGACAGTCAGACAAGATTACTTATTGTCACCCTCAAATGTTCATTCTGGAAATTAAATCATGGTGTCTATTGTCTCTTTCTTGAGATTTTGATCTCAAAACATTATTATATACATATGTATATGTGAAACACTTTCTGCCTTCAAGTTTATAATCTTAATTTTCCCTTCACTAGACTTAACAGAACAAAGTTAGAATTAAGAAAAGTATTTCTCATTTTTAAAAGAGACAAGGAATTAAATCCTTTTCAAAGAGATTTATTTCATTCTCAGAAGCTCCCCAGACTTCAAGGAAATTTTCTAGTTTATATTTTATTAAAAGAAGAATGAATCATTTACAAGACTTTCAAAAATGATTAGAAATACAAAGGTAACTCTTTCCTTGATAAAAAAGAAAACAATTTGTTGGGTTTACTCAAAATAAGAAAGATCATATAAAAGATATTTGTTCAATATGCTAGCAAACAAGAGAACTCAAATAAGCATACAATTTGAGAACAATGTAGGCTTCTATCTGCATGGCATATAAAATCTGCATGGCATATAAACATTGATTAATGATCAAATATTTGATTAATTATAACCATTGTCTTCCTTAAAAATTAAACCAGTTTGTATTCCAGACATCACTGGGGTTCTTTGTTGTTTTTTTTTGTTTTGGACTGGGTTCTTTTTTATTTGCTTCTTAACTAATCTGACCCTATACTCTCATATTTAGAGCTAAAGATTGGGGCAAGTCAATTATCAATTTATACAATTTGAATATACAGTATTTTATTTCCACTTATGTAATAAGTTTATAAAAGTTAAATAGGAAAAATGGAGGAATTCCTGTACCAAAATTTAAATAGAACTTAGGCATATTAGGGGGCGCCTGGGTGGCTCAGTGGGTTAAGCTTCTGCCTTCGGGTCAGGTCATAATCTCAGGGTCCTGGGATCAAGCCCCACATTGGGCTCTCTGCTCAGCGGGGAGTCTGTTTACCTCTCTCTCTCTCTCCTCTCTCTCTGCTTGACTCTCTGCCTACTTGTGATGTCTGTCAAATAAATAAATAAATTCTTAAAAAAAAAAAGAACTTAGACATATTAAATAAGAATTCTACCTTGACATTAATAAACATTGCATAGTGGTTGCAAGGTGGGACAAAATCCTGAATTCAAAATTCATCATTGCATTGGACAGATAACTTACCATCAATATAATAGGTATGATAATTATTTTTTCATCAAATGTCCATGTAATATTTTTGGTGTCGAATTCAGCATATCTTCTGCTTCTGTTAATGACATATTTCCTTTAAGGAATTGTATCCATGGGATTCTGGTGGACTTATCAATTTTGTTGCCTCAACATCCTTGAGTGGTACTCATGACATGATACGAGGCCAGCCAATCAGGTTATATGACATACCTGTATATAGCAATTATCCAGGAATAAATGTTAATCCACAGCAGGGCAGTCTGTCCTTTCCTGATACTGTTACCTGTGAAGAAGACATAAATCTGGAATTATCAGAGCTCTTCCATCATACATGGCAAAGCCTGACTAAGAACTATGACAATATAGAGTAAAATGGAACCTAGAGATTTAAAAAAAAAAAAAAAAGAAAGAAATATAAATATCTGCCAATTTTCTTGAACCAATGGAATCCAGTAGTTTCAAGGCCAGCATTATCTTTGGGCTTCAGTTGTGATCTACATACCTATCATTTTAAGCCAGATTGAACTGGATTTTATCACTTGCATGCAAGAGAGTCCTGATCAATATTTCATTGAGTTCTTCTAAGAAGAAGATATGAAAAGTGTTATTAGTGTACCTGGATACAGTGAGTACTCAACAGAATATTAATATTATAAATATGTATGCTATTATTTTGACCATATTAATGATGATTAACATGGTCAATAACAGTTCTGGGAACCAGAATGCTAGGATTTTATATAATTACCGCTGCAAGATTGATGGTGACTTTGGGCAAATTACTTAACCACACTGGACTTTGGTTTCTTCATTAAAATGGATGAAGGAGTGAATATTGATACTTTCTCTCATAAATTTAAGGGACAATTAAATATTAAAATACAAGGAAGAGTTACATAGCAGCACTCAAGAAACAGTGTTATTCCTATTTTTCTTCTATTTATTACTTAGAGACTATAAAATTTGTAAGGAAACTTAAAGATTGCTTAATCCAATTTTTTGTCTGAGGTTTGAATTCCCTTGACAAAACTTGCCAAGTTGTCATTCTTCAACCTTAAATACCTCCAGTGACAGTAGTTTCTCCTCTTTTGAAGAGAGACTATTTCTAAATTTTATACTATCTTATTCTAATTAAAAAAATGTGGGTTCTTAAAACTTCTAACCATTGAACTATTCCTATCCCTGGTTCATGCAAATTTAGATGTAAGCCTTCTCCATCTGACCATCTTTCACACAACAAAAGGCAGTTATTATGTACCTCACAGGAAGCTTTGTCCTATGATTTGCTGCCAAAACTGAGATACTGTGGCAAGTAAAAGGAGTGGTATTAAAAATTATGCTAGAATAACATGGATAAATCTTGACTATCACAGGGAAACTAGGAAGTACAGTCATCCTCCATGATGCCTTTTCTCCATTAGGTAAAACATTCTCAGTACTTTCAACTCTTCTTTTCATGATACAGTACTGGTTCCGCTTTAATGTAACTATTCTAATTTGTTCAAATCTCCATTTTAATTTAGAGTTTCCCAGAGCTGATTCAGGACTCCAAAAGAAAATGTGTAAGTTCAAAAGCTCTGCACAAGAGTTTATCAAAGCAGCTCTTTGTAGGCAGAACAAATACTCACATAATCACAGCATTTTGCAACAAATGGCTTTTTTTTTTCTGTTTCAGTATATTCTGATCACTCAGCTGTATGCTATGTGAATGCAATTAAGTCTTTAAAGAGAAAAGAAGACTTAAATTTTGTTACCACACTTAGGGGAAAAAAAAACTAGAAACTATGAGTAGAAAAGGACAAAGGTTAAACAAGTAAAGGTTAAACAAGTAAAAATGAACATATAAATGAAGTGGGTAAAGGAACACTGGCAAAATCTATTTTTAAGCATTCTACTTGAAAGCAGGGAATTTAATTTGAAAATCAAAATAGCTTTCCAAAGGAACAAGAACATGTATATCTATATATATTAATATACATATACTTGTACAGTATGTTCTTATCTGTAGAACAAATTTATGAAGTAGTTGTATTCATGGTATATATTATTGGTAAATTCAGCTTATGGATTTTTCCTGAGATAAATTTTGAGGGCCATTATACTATAGCCTTCAGTATTTATTAGTTGTAAATATCTTATTTTTTTAGATACAAATTTCAAAAATACTGATTATATAAAACAGTCTTATATTCCTGAGCCACATTTTGCAAAAGGCAAAGTTAGAAATTGAGGTAAATCAAATAATGAAATCATTTTTTCTCTCTCTCCCTCTCTCTCATGAAAGGTCAATTACTTCACATCTTTTAATTGATAAGAACAATTTGTACTAATCTGTAAATATGCTTCTTGCTGAAAATAGAAAAATAAAATTCCACAACTTTATTGGGTTGTTCTATATCAGGGAACTTATAGAAAGCAGAAGATCATTAAAAATAATAATCTTTAGTTTATTATAGAAGTTACTCTTAATGGAATAAATTTTAAAGTATTTCTAATGTAATTATGGAAATCATAGCAAAATAAAATATTCTTTCACCTTCTAGGAATAGTGTTTATAGAAAAGTATATTAAGAATAAATACTTGGGGGCACCTGGGTGGCTCAGTCATTAAGCATCTGCTCTGGGCTCAGGTCATGATACCAGGGTCCTGGATCGAGCCCCACATCAGGCTCCCTGATGGGCAGGAAGCCTGCTTCTCCCTCTCCTACTGCCCCTGCTTGTGTTCCTTCTCTTGCTGTGTCTTTCTGTTAAATAAGTAAATAAAATCTTAAAAAAAAAAAAGAAGAAGAAGAAGAAATACTTGAATTCCAGATATTTTTTATTTCTTCAAATTTATCAGGAATGACTGAAATAAAAAATATAAAAATACTTGAATTCCAAAACACCTTTATGATGAGTGTGCTTAATGAGTGTGCTTTGCCTCTCCATTATGCATTTAATTTTTTTTAATTAAAAATTTTGTTGGGCACCTGGGTGGCTCAGTTGATTAAGTGACTACTTTCGGCTCAGGTCATGATCCTGGGTCTAGGGATCAGGGTCTGGCATCGGGCTCCATGTTCAGTGGGAAGTTTGCTTCTCCCTTTGACTCTCCCCACTCTCATGCTCTCTCTCTCTCTCAAATAAATAAATAAAAACTATAAAAAACATTTTGGTGAGATCATTGTAGGCTCACATGCAGTTATAAGAAATAATATAGAAATATTCCATGTACCTTTACCTAGTTTCATCTAACGGTAAAGTTTTGTAGTGAATATGGAATATCACCAACATTATATTGACATTGATACAATCCACAAATCTATTCAGATTTCCTCATTTTACTCATACTTTGTGTGTGCTGTGTGTGTGTAAGTTTAATTCTATACAGTTTTTTCCCCTGTGCTCACTCATGTCTCGCCACAGTGAAGATAGTGAATAGCTCCATTACTACAGGATACCACATGTTGCCCCTGTCTCCCTTCTGCCCCCAGCTACCTCATACCTGGCAACCACTATTCTTTTATTTATAAAATTTTGTCATTTTTAAACAGTTATATAAATGGAAACACGTGGTCTATATTTTCAGGGTCAACTTTTTTCACCTCAGTTAATTCCCTGGATATACATAAAAATGGCCACATGAATCAGTAGCTGATTCCTTTTTATTGCTGTGTAGTGTTCTATGGTCTGTATGTCTCACAGTTTGTTTAAACATTCACTGTTGGGAGGTGTGGGCTCTGGGTGACTCTTTCAGTTAAGCATCCGCCTTCAGCTCAGGTCATGATACCAGGATCTTGGGATTGAGCTCTGCATCAGGCTCCTTGCTAAGCAAGGAGTCAGCTTCTCCCTCTCCCTCTGCTGTTCCTCCCACTTGTGCTCTCTCTATCAAATAAATACATAAAAATCTAAAAATAAACAAACAAACAAACAAACAAACCAAAAACTGTCTTCTGTTCAAAGACATTCAGGTTGATTCCCATTTGGGGCAATTACAAATAAAACAAGTATTACAAGTATTGGTGTTAACATTCATATACAGGTTTTTGAGTGAACATTTCTTTTCATTTTCTGGGATTAATGGCCAATAGTACAACTGCTGTGCCTGTTTTGCTTTACACAAAATTTTTAAGCTATTTTCTAGAGAATGTGCTATTTTACTAGCAATGCATGAGTGATTCACTTTTTCCAAATCCTCACCAGCATTCAATATTATCAATATTTATTATTCTAGGTATTCACTAGGCTTATACTGATATTACATTGTGGTCATTTTCCTCATGCCTAATGATGCTGAATGTCTTTTCATGTGCTTTCTTGCCATCTGTATATCTCTTTTAGTGAAATGTCTGTGGCTCTTTTACCCATTTTCTTTCTTTCTTTTTTTTTCTTTTACCCATTTTATAATTGGCTTTTTGTTGAGTTTTAACAGTTCTTTGTATATTCTAGATACTAGGTTTTTGTCAGATATGAGGTTTGCAAATATTTTCTCCTGATCTATACCTTGAATTTCCTTTCTCTTCACATGGGCTTTTGCAGAACATAAGTTTATAATTTGATGAAATCAAGTGTATCTTTTCTTTTCCCCTTTTATAAATTGTGATTTTGGTGTCAAGTAAGACTGATGATACACAGACCAGTACCCCTGAAATAATACATTATATGTTAATAATAAATAAATAATAAATTAGTAAGTAAATAAATAAATAAGAAGTCTTTGCCTAACCACAGTTAGAGGAGATTTTCTCCTTTTTAAAGAGTTTTATAGTCTACATTTTAAATTTATGTCTGTAATCCATTTCAGGTTAATTTTTATACAAGGTGCAGGTTTAGGTCTAAGTTCTCTCTCTCTGTCTCTTCCTCTCTCTTCTCCTCTCTTTCCTATGGAGATCCAGTTGTTCCCAGCATTATTTGTTGAAAAGACTATTCTTCCTCTTTTAACTACTTTTGCACCTTTGTCAAGAATTTGTTGAACATATTTATATGGATCTATTCATCTATTTTGGGGTTCTTTTTTCTATTTCATGGACCTATGTGTCTAACACTAAGCCAATAATATTCCATGCTGCCTTAATTCCTATAGCTACACAGTAAGATTTTAAAGTCAGATTCTTCCCAATTTATTCTCCTTTGTCAAGATTATTTTTGTTACTCAAAGACCTATACCTTTTCAGGGGTGCCTGGGTGACTCAGTTAGTTAAGTGTCTGACTTAAAATATTCCAATTATTAATAATTATTAATTAACAAATTTGGCTCAGGTCATGATCTCCATGTCATGAGATTAAGTCCCAAGTCAATCTCCAAGCTTAAGATTCTCTCCCCCCTTCTCCCTCCACCACTCCTTTCTTGCTCTCTCTTTCTTTAGAAAAAAAAAAAATCTATACCTTTCTTTTTATAAATTTAGAGTGTGTTTATCTATAACCACAAAAATATTTACTGGGATTTTGATAAGAATTGCATTAAACCAGTAGATCAACATGGGGAGAACTGACATCTTTACTATGAAGAGTCTTTTAATACTTGGGCATGATATTTTTTATCTTTCCCTTTTTTTTTTTAATTTTGTAACTTTCATTATACAGAGTCAGTACATCTTTTGTTAAATGTATACCTAAGAATTTTATTTTCTTTGGAGCCATTGTAAGTGGTATTATATTTTTATCTTTGGTTTCTGTATATTCATTGTTAGTATGTAGTAATGTTATTGGTTTTTGTGTATTGGTCTTGTATCCTGTGACCTTCCTGAGTTCACTTAATATATTGTAATGTTCCGTAGATTCTTTAGACAATCCATGTCATCTGCAAGCAGAGGAAGTTTTATTGCTTCCTATCCAACTGCATGTCTTGCTTTCTTTTTCCTTGACTTAACTGCAATGCCTAGAACTTCAAATACTATGTTGAATAAGATTGGTGAGAGAAAATGCTTGCCTTGTTTGTAATCTTAGGTAGTAAAAATATAGTTTTCACCATTAAGTATGAAGTCAGCTTTAAGTTCTTTGTAGATGATCTTTATCATGTTAAGTTATTAATTCCCTTCTAATTCTAGCTTGCTCTGTATATTTATTAAAAATCTCTGTTGGAGGCGCCTGGGTGGCTCAGTGGGTTAAGCTGCTGCCTTCAGCTCAGGTCATGATCTCAGGGTCCTGGGATCAAGTCCTGCATCGGGCTCTCTGCTCAGCAGGGAGCCTGCTTCCTCCTCCTCTCTCTCTCTGCCTGCCTCTCTGCCTACTTGTGATCTCTATCTGTCAAATAAATAAAATTAAAAAAAAAATCTTTAAAAAAAATCTGTTGGGAATTTCTCAAATGCTTTTTCTGTGTCAAGTGATATGATCATATGATTTTTTTTCCTTTGGCTTGTTGATATTATTAAATATATTAATTGATTTTCTAATGTCAAACCAGACTTAAATACCTAGAATAAATTCCAAGAGGGTCTGAGTATATGATTCTTTTTATAGATCACTTGATTCGGTTTCTGATACCTTGTTCAGGATTTTTATATCTAAGCTAATGAGACATATTGGTATATAGTTTTCTGAGTGTGTGTGTGTGTGTGTGTGCATGTGTGTGTGTGTGTTTCTTCTGCCTTATCTTTTTCTAGTTTCAGACTCAAAGAAATACTGGGCTCCTAAAGTGAGTTGGAAAGACTTTCCTCCTCGTCTATTTTCTTAAATGTTTGGTAGAATTCTTAAGTTCACTGAATCTGTCCTCAGTCATTTATTGAGCCCATTCAACAAATTTTTATTTCTCTTATTGTATTGTTTTAATTCTGTACTTTCCATTTGATTCTTCTTCTATTTATTTCCTGAAATTTTCTTTTTTTCTTTCAAGAGAATTTATAATTGAATGTTGAAGTACTTGTATGACAGTTAATTTAAAATATTTTTCAGTGCTTGCTTCGGCAGCACATATACTAAAATATTTTTCAGATACTTCCACTGTATGATTTATCTTGGTGTTATAATCAGTTGATTATCTTTTCTCATTCAAGTTGTGATTTTCTTGGTTCTTGATATGATTGGTAATTTTCAATTGTATGCTGAGCACTTGCTGTCTTTTTAGAAGTCTCTAGTTTCTGTTAGAATCTTGTATTTTAATATATAGTTACCTAATATATAACCTTAGTCTGTTTAGGCTGCTATGACAGCTTATCATGGACTTAGTGGCTTATAAACAGCAGAGATTTATTTTTCAGTTCTGAAGGTGATAAAATTAGGATTAAGAAACCAGAAGATTCAGCGTCTGGTGAGGATTCACTTCATGATTCATAAACAGCTCTATTTTCACAAGTCCTCAACATGGCAGAAAAGGTGAGAAAGCAGTTTGGAGTTTCTTGTAGAAGGTTACTAATCTTATTCATGAGGAATCCACTCTCATGACTCATCACCTCCCAAAGTCCCCACCACCATATACCATCACACTGGATATTGGAATTTAACATACAAATTTTGGAGGAATACAGATATTCAGTCCATACCAATAGGCAATTTCACTCTTCGGGCTTAACATACAGATCTTGATCTACTTTTGTGGGTGGTGGTTCCAAGGACAGTTTAATTTTCAGAGCATCTCCTGGTTATATCTGGTGCAACTATAGTCTCACTGGTCCCTGTTGCTGCTGCCTATGGTGATGAAAGTTGATTCTCAAGTGTGGACTTCTGAGTATCTTAGTGGGGGAAGATAGCACAAGTGTATCTTCTCAGGATGGCATTGAAATCCCTCTACTAATGCTTCCCAGATGCTTCAGTGTCTCTGGTCAGAGAAAGATCTCAGGTCCATGGGATGGGAGACTTCCTGAACCACAATGCTTACTGTTTTGGGCTCCCTTTCTGGTTCTTTATGCCTATCTCAGTGTGGGTGAGAGAAGCCTTGGGCTGTGGGTTCAAGGAGAATTCTTAGGCTGGGCCATTTTCTATGACTAGGTCCCTTTTCCTTTCCTGCTTCTCTGTTCTGCTCAATTTTCTTTGTCAAGTTTCAACACTCATATAAAGATAGCAAGTATACCACAAGAGTTAAGAGCCTTAATTAGTTATTCAACAAATATTTTTATATATCTTCTGAGTGCTAAGCACTATGTTGAGAATGTCACATTGTCAAAATATTTTATCACAGAAATTTCGTGCCTTTGCAAAGAAATACTTTTCTACAATTTTTTCTATTTTAGTTATATTATGCACTACATATAATATCCTCTTTCATATTTACTATAATAGGTGAAACAGAAAATGTGCAGTTCTAATCATATTTAATGGGACTGTTCAAGGATGCTATAGTATTACAAAGCAAAGATACAGAAAGTCCAACCTATATGATATAATAGTGTACCTAACTTCATTCATAACTCTCATTTATGATATAAAAATCACTATTTTATTTTTAACTAAATACTCATAGTTTCAAACATTTTCTCTCTTAAAGAAAGAGAAATTAATAAGCAGATTTCTAAGAACTGCTAAAAATACATGTCTTGTGTATACTGTCAAAGTTTTTTAAAAATTGTCATAGAAATTTGGGAGAGGGCTGGATAGATAATCAACATGTTTTTATCCATAGGTCCTAGTATGAGGGGGGTGTGTGTGTGTGTGTGTGTGTTTAAGACACACAGTTGGGAATGTTTTCTTTCCATCTGGCTTGAATTTACATGAATTTTTGCACTCTAATATAGTATACATCTACATATAGCTGTAGCCAGAAAATGTTTCTCAATAGTAAACTTCCCCATTTTCATGCTTTGCTGAGAGAGTTTGCTTAAGAATACAAGATCCACCTTGGCAAATAATAAATCAGCGGTGGTATGAATGATTCTGGAAAGCTCACTTAGAAAAATCTTAAAGAAAAGGATGGGAAGGAATGAAAGGAAAGGAAGAAGCCCTTGATAAATATTCGATAATTAAATGAGGGAGTTTCAGATAGGTAGTAGTTCCAAAGTGAAATCATCTTCATTAAATCAAACTCTTCTACCCTTTACCCCAAAACTATGAAATAAGAATTTTCATATTCATTTGATGGATGATGAAACTATCATTTGAAAGGCACGTAAGACCTCAGTTCACATAGCTAACAAGGAGAAGAACCAAGAATTAACACTAAACCCCAACTTCTAAACTCACAAATTATCTATCCTGACCTCACAGTTTGCAATAAAAACATATGGTAGAAGTCCATCAGAATCTGAGAGTTCATTTACTTAGTCCCTTGCTTTGTAAAGATATCATATTTTTCATAATTTTGTGGCCATAAAATACAAAATTGTCCATATCTCTGTAATATGCATTAGTATATTAGCATATACTAATTTACCTGCCACAGGAACCCTTTGCCTTCCTTTCCAAACCTTTCCATAATTTCAGGAAGACAATCACAATCCCATTCTAATAGCACGGTGGTGCCGAACAGGGCAAGAGTATTTGTTTACCTTGTAGATTTGGGAAAAACTTTTCTCAAAAAACTATTCAGTGCATGTCTTGTAGCAAGCACTCTAATGACAGATGCCAGATGTAGTTGATGGTGGTGATGGTGTCAGAAATAGTAGCCATAATATTACTGCGGCAGTGACAATGCCTGCTGCCCCAAACACCCAGCAACTGAGAAAAGCTGATATTCAGTTAGGATGTTAAATTATGTTACAGAAAAATGGATAACAAAACCTCAGTGTTTTTATCAAAGATTTATTCCTCACTTTACATGGTATTTTAATATAAGTGCCTGGACAGCAGGGTTAAAATTCTGATCATAATAATCAGCCAGGAACTCAGGGTCACAGATGCCCTCTCTCAATGAATACCTCCTTGCTGGAAGGAGATGGTGGAAGGTACATGAAAAATTACATGCTGGCTTTTATTTTTATTTTATTTTATTTTTTTATTTTCTTTAGAGAGAAGGTGAGAGAATGTGGGTGTGTGAGAGAGGGGAGGGGCAGGGGGAGAGGGAGAGAAAAAATCCTAAGCAGGTGCCATACTCTGTGCAGAGCCCCATGCAGGGCTCGATCTCACAACCCTGAGATCATGACCTGAGTCGAAATCAAGAGCCCGAGGCTTATTGGACTGAGACACCCAGGCACCCCTACACAGTGACTTTTAAAACTGCCACCAGGACATGAGACATTGCAACTGCTCATATTTTATAGACCACAGTAGGTTGCCTGTCAATGCTTAAATTCAAAACAGTGAGAAGTAAAAGTCAACCTTGCAGCCAGAAGGAGGAGAACTAGCAATGCGCGCAAGATCCTCTGATCATGAAATAGTTGGCAATATCCTCAGCAGGTGTTGCACCCATTCCATCTTAAAAGTATTTCTTTCCTTGCAAAACTATCAGTTTACAATCTTGCAAACTTGTATAAATTTGTCACAACGTTAAAATAATTAACAAGATACTTGCTCTCTTTGCCAGAGGACCAAAGAAAGAGAATAAGGACATATATGGACAAGAGCAAATAATATTACGTTATACACCACCATAGGTTTCAGCGTCTTAACATTGCAGATATTGGCCTTTCAGTTTTTCATAGGACCATATATTGCTCACATGAATATATGTTAGAATTTTATAAAGACAAAAGCAAACAAACAAAACAAAAACAAAAACAAAAAACAAACAGATGTTACATCCTGGGATTGAGTTTGTTTTTTGTTTTTTGTTTTTGTCTTTGTTTTTTGTTTGTTTGTTTGTTTTTGTCTTTATAAAATTGGAGAAAGGACTAGGACAGAAATAACAATGATTCAAGGTGGAATGTCAATGGTGTTCGGGACACAGGAAGAACAATCAAGTTGGTGGTCTGGAAAGCGGTGTTCATGAGAGCTTGAAGGATAAGTAGGATCTCGACAGACAATAATATGCTAAAATTTTAGTATGTTTACTGTGCTGCAGGAGCTGTTTGTGTCATTTACTTGTGTTATCTCACTTAGCAAACCTCATGCTATAATTTATGGACAAAGATATTGATTCTGACACATCACACAGTTGGTAAGTAACAGAGCTGGGTTTTAAACTCAGAGATTCTCACATTAGGACCACTATATGCCCTTGCCTCCTACCCTGTTGAAATTGAACCTAAAAGGGGGTGCCTGGATGGCTCAGTTGGTTAAGCCTCCAGCTCTTAATTTTGGCTCAGGTCATGATCTCAAGGTTGTGAAATCAAGCCCTACATTACCTTCCCCCCAGCCCCCACCCCTCCCACCAACACTGCTCAGCACAGAGTCAGCTTGAAATTCTCCCTCTCTGTCTGCCCCTCCTGCTGCTTGTGCATGTGCTCTAAATAAATAAATAAATAAAATCTTTAAAAAAAAAAAGGAACATGAAAGAAAACTTAGGGAGGAGTGTACAAATGGGAAATGTGTGGCTATTTTCTGGGAGAAATGCTGAGGTCAGTTTGCTAGTATGTAAGATTTTTAAGGGGAAGTGAGCCCATGAGTTCAAAATAACAATTTAGGTCATACACATATAACAACATAACTGATCAAAGCCACTGAAGCAAGAAAATAGAAAAGTAATGTTTAAGGAATGTGAAAATTAAGAAAAATAGTACTAGGAGTTGTCTCATATGACTGGTTTTATAAATTTGAAATTTATAATATGGCAAATGACCAGGTTTTAGAGTGAAGTTCCTCTTTACTTTTTATCTTTATTACTCTAAATCTTTTCAGGAAGAATTGCCTATAATCATAGAAATATAGAAATATAGTGTATCTCTATGAGAAAAGGAGTTTTAGATGGTTGTTTCGATTTTTAAAATCGTATATTTGCATGCATCATGGTAAATTTTCACACTGATACATATGTCAATCTTTTACTTGAAATAGAATATTTTGTGCTTTTGCATAAATCTTTCTAATGACGTTGTTTCAAGGGATAATGAGACCTTTTGTTTGGCTTAATGTTCTTTTAATTTGAGAAAAAAACATTTAACCTTGCTCTATTTTCCATCCCAGTAATATCTGACAGACGGTGTAGAGATCATGAATGTGGCACTTTTCATGTGTATGAAAAGGGCTTGGCTTTATCCCATAGCCTTTGTGCCAACCAAACCTGCCAGTATTCAAATTCCCAAATAGGCCATCAAGACCATATGCCTAATTAAATATGACTGGTCTGTCCGTGTCCTCATTATCATTATTTTAAGAGAATATTGGCGTGAGTTTATGTATCAGTAAAAATGACTTAGGCTATTTGGGTTTGAACATTAATTTGAGTCAGTACCTCAAGATATTTTATTTGTCCTTAACTTTGGGACTAATATAACAAAGTCCTTGTCACTAATGACATAAATATATCTGTAAAATAGAGATTCAATTTATAGACTAATTTCTACCTTACAGAGCTATTTACTTTTTTCTTAATGAGATAACTACTATCCTATTTGCTTTGAATTTCAAGGAAAGTTATTTTTCTTAATAGACTAGCCATAGCTTTAATTTATACATATACAAATCTACCATGTCATAAAAGAAGGAATGTTATTATATCAAAATCTGGAAAAACCACAAACACAATTAGGAAGAAGAAATTTAAATTAAATGAACTATTGTGCTACGTTGCTGTATTGTTGTTGCTGTTTATTTCCTTTTCCTTCTGATTTCACAAATGTATAGTTTTAGTACCAATTTTGGGACAGAGATTTGACCTTAATGCATTTTTGGTTGAAATGAATTAACAAAATAAATAATCAAACAAATAAATAAATAAATAAAGTGTATGTATACATTTCCCATGATTTATATGATTAATGTCGCATAAAAGGGCTTATAATGAATTAACTCAAATAACCTGAGAGTGATTAGAAAGAATAAATGAGTCAATTCTTTTTTTTATAATGCTTATTTAGAATTGACTCATTTATTTTAAAAAAAGAAAGAATAAATGAGTCAATTCTAAATAAGCATTATAAATAAATGTTTCTGATTTGTTTACTGCTAAGCCCATTGTTTACAAAAATATTGACACTTAGTAGATGTTTAGAGACAAGGTTTGAATAAACAAATGAAGTCAGTTCTCATGGAATGATGGATCCTGCATTTCTATTAAAATGCTTAAATTCGGTGGCGCCTGGGTGGCTCAGTGGGTTAAGCCGCTGCCTTCGGCTCAGGTCGTGATCTCAGAGTCCTGGGATCGAGCCCCGCATCGGGCTCTCTGCTCAGCAGGGAACCTGCTTCCTCCTCTCTCTCTGCCTGCCTCTCTGCCTGCTTGTGATCTCTCTCTCTCAAATAAATAAAATCTTTAAAAAAAAATAAAAAATAAATAAAATGCTTAAATTCTAGCACGGTAGGGGCACCTGGGTGGTTCAGTTGGTTGGGCGACTGCCTTCGGCTCAGGTCACTATCCCGGAACCCTGGGACTGAGTCCCACATCGGGCTCCCAGCTCCATGAGGAATCTGCTTCTCCCTCTGACCCTCTCCCCTGTCATTCTCTCTCTCACTCTCTATCAAATAAATAAATAAAATCTTAAAAAAAAAAAAATCTAGTGCGGTATATAGTATAAGATTTGGATGCTCTAAACTTTCTAACTTCTCCTTGAGAAAAAAACTTCTAACTAATAGATAATAAGACCTAAACTTATAACTAGATATTTTATTGGTTGATGAACGTAAAGACTGTTAAAAATGATTACAGAACACAGTTTAGGTGCTACAAACTTCGTTTGACATTTCATGACGCAGTCTCCATCCGAAGAACTGCAAAATGGGTGGAAGGCAGAAAGCTTTCATAAGATATAGAAAAAAGAAAAAAGGAGAGAAAAATGGAAGACAACTGATGGGCTGGGGTCCCATGGTCAGGTCAAATTTGTTTGGGGTGAGAAGGAACAAGAAAAAAGTCTAGAGTCCAGAGTCGGCTTGATGTTTAGGTGATGAGGGAACAGAAGGCAAGCTGAGGACAGCACAAGCTGACACCCTGCAACTTCTCACCACATGCCCTCCTGGGTGGGACAGGTGTTACATTCTTCCCTGAATCTCCCAACTACCTTAATGTTAATGCCTTGTTAGCAGTGGCAGGGTGGGGTGGGGTGAGGGAGACGGGACACAATCTTAATCTGACAATGTCAGGGCCTCAAGTTCTTGGGTATATTGTAGGTCCTCTTTAGCATAAGAAAGTTCTTTTGAAACTTCCTTTTCCCTTACTTCCCACAACTTCTTATTATATAACCAGCCACCCCTAACAAGCCCAGGGCAGCAGCTTTTTCTGCCCACGGGTCCTGTCTCCGTGCTTTAATAAATCACTTTTGCACCAGAGACATCTTAAGAATTCTTTCTTGGTCGTCAGCTCTGGACTCCACCCCACTGAACCTCATGTATGTTCTAAAATTCATCATGGGGATGGCAGGTCAAGCAGAGCATTTATAAGGGACACAAAAGTTACCGAAGTTTTAGTTTGCTGAAGTGGCATCCATGGACAGGAGCAGCTCTATCTTGAGCCTAAAAAATTATTTCAACAATATATTTCTTAAGGTATCTACTATTTAAAATATTCATGAGTTGACTGAATGGGTGCTTATTTGGGGATACTAATATGTAAGAGTTGCTCAGATGTAGGGGAAAATGCCCTGAATATTGATGAACAATATAAAACACAAAATAAAAATAAATAGAAGGATTTTAAACTGTTGAGTGTTTGTTTTTGTATCAGCTGAGATTGTTTATTAAGCTGTAAGGTGAGGGACCTTTAAAAAAAAAAACCTAAAATATTTACCATAAGGCTAAATGGAATTGTCACAGGTTCTCAACTAACTGCTATATAAAGCTGAGCATTAGCATTTCAAAATGAGAACATTACTTGATTGAGTGAAAGGTGGAGAGAAATCAGATCAAATGGAAGTTTCCTGAGTAGAATACCAAAACACAGATCTAAAGTAAAAGTAAAGAAACAGTATGTATCACTGGTGAATAAAAAGAAATGAGAACACAGCATTGTACACAAGACTCTCCAAAGAGTTCTTCTGAGAGTAAGCAAAAAAACAAATCAAATAATTTGAATACTTTAATGTTGCTTTCACTCTTACTTGGAGAAATAGTTAAATATTATCAATGAATTTAGATAAGATAATAAATATTCCAAAAAAAAATACACATCAGGTTTATTTGTTTTTTTAAGTTCTTTTCCTAAAACTTGATATAATCTCTGGTGCATGAATTACCTTTATCCTTTATTCGTGAAGTCTTCAGAGTGGAACAAAGCTTTGCATTACAATGGCACCGAATTGGCTCTGCTCCAGTGACAAAGGCTGAACCTGTGGGCACTGGGAGCCCTGCTCAGAAAGGGAAAAGGTAGGATTCAGGAATTTTGGAAGCAATAAAGATGCATTTATTGCCAGTATTTCTATAGCCAGCAAATTTCTTGAACCAAAGATGAAAATAACTTAGAAATCTATATTCCCGTATGTGTATTTATTTATTTGTAATTGCCCTCTCCCTTCTCCCAGTAAAATGTGTTTTATGGTTAGATGCTAATTATCAGGTTTTAAATATAATGATGATGATGATTATAAAAATAACATTACGAGTAACTGAATAAGTGACTTACATATTACCTGACTTAATTCTCAAACAAATCTCATCAGTAATTACTATGACGTTTTACAGCTCATGAAACTGACGTCCAAGATTATACAGGATATAATAACCAAGGTTATGCAGGTAAGAACACTGGCTCATCTAACTCTTAAGCATGCGCTTCAACCTCCATGCGAGACTCTTAGACAGCAATCTAGATTGGTTTCTGTGTATGGCTGAACCCTGAATGTACTCCTCATTCAGAGATTCCTGTACATTTTACACAGGCTTATTATTTTTTATTTTGTGTGATGTCACCGATCTCATCTGAGGTCCTCCAGATAATATAAATCCATTAACTTAATTTAGATATCCTTAATATAATAGAGCAATAACTTACCTCTGTTTACTTTACCTCTGCTTACTACATAATAGGCTAATTTGGTAAGCGTTGCCTAAGAATGAAGAACTCTTCTGGATAATCTGCCTGTATTAACTCATGTAGTCCTTCCAACAATTCTTCAAGGCAGAGAGGGCCAGCTTCACCGATACATGACCTATACTATTGCACAGAGCTTCGCGCTCAGAAGGGCCTGAACTTGGTGTAATGATATGCCATCATCATTCCGATATTCTAAATAAGTTTATCAATGAACATGTGCTTTTAAGTAAAGGCTAATGGGACAGTGAAGCATGCACAAGAACGGAAGAGGTACCTGTAATATGCATGCCCCATTTGTTGCTACCTTATATCATTCATGATGTCCTAGGAGTATACAATTCCAGCGGACTTACACAGGCATGGGAGGTCAGGGAGATTCAAATGAAGTGCAAGGTTAGCAGGTAACATCTATCACGGAGTGAGCAGAGGTGCAGATAGTAATGAGAGGCTATGCATTCTCTTCAAAAACCTTACTTTCAATCCAGAAAAAAAGAAATGGTAGTTCAACAAACAGGAACAACCAAGGAATTCTATCACTATCTTTTCTTAATCATGTCACTTCCTGTATTAATTAAGCATTTATGTTAAAAGAATGGTACAGGAAGGAAGAAAAGAGATAGGGCAAACCATTTTCCCTTTGTCTTCCTTACTCATCAGTAAGCTATAGCTAGAGAGTTTTGGTAGAATGTGTGCCTCTCAAGAAATAAAATAAAAACAGATGAGTTAGTTTTGTGCTGGATTTCTAGTCTTTGGCTAAGAGCAAAATGCATATACATGTAAGAGCTATGAAATAAAAATCCATCCATACACAGGTTAAATATTCGCAAATTTGTATATAAACTGGTATTACATACCATAAAGATGAGTGATATAACTTGTGATGATAATTTAAATTTTTAGTTTTTCTGTACTTAAAATAATAAACATGATACAAAAAATATCCAGGCAAGTCCAGGGAGATTATAAAAGAAAAAAAAAAAGCATTTTATTTTAGTACCTTTAATGGTAACTTATTTTCCTGCTTGTCAAACAGGGGGCCTCACATTTTCATTGTGTAATGGATCTTGCTTATTATTTAACTAGCCCTGTAAGAATATGTTACTATTATCATTCCTACGTTACAGATGTAGAAACTAAGACCCGAGAGAGACTAATTAATTTGCTCAATGTTAAACAGGTAGAATTTGGAGCCAGATGGTAGTGTCAGACTCTATCATCTAAATCATTATATCAAACAGCATAGTATAGTGGAAAAAACACAGGATTTAAAATTGTAACTGAAAATAGATAAATAAATAAATAAATAATAAGAAAATAAAATTGTGACTGAAGATAAGGCCTTGCCCCTCAGCTTAATCTCTGCAAAAGTCTCTTAAAGTTACTGTGATACATTTTACCAACAAAAAGGATTATTAATACTTATAGGTTTTTTTAAGATATGCAAATGAAGAGTGTATATGAAAGCAATTTAAAACCAGGGAAGCATTATGTGGAAGCATTATTGGTTACAAGAGTTGGGCTATTTTGAATGTATACATGTGTCCAACTTGCATGTAAATAAAATGAAACTTCTAGGAAATAATTAATGTTTGGGCATTATTGCCAAAACCCCAGTGCAATAGGCATTTTGAAAAACATGTATATTGACTAGAAAAATGAAATAAATTACCCCTGTCATTCATTCAATTTGGATAATTAATACATTCATTATTTGCAAGAATAGTTCTAGTACATACTTCTCCCTTTCATCCAACACGTTATACTACCTGAAATTAGGATTCTGATTAAAGTCTAACTCACAATTTCATAGTTAAATCAGAATGCCTCTCAATAAATTTTCACCTTTCTTTAATAATAAATTCTTTTTTTTTTTTTTTTTTAGATTTTATTTATTTATTTGAGATAGAGGCAGTGAGAGAGAGCATGAGTGAGGAGAAGGTCAGAGGGAGAAACAGACTCCCCGTGAAGCTGGGAGCCCAACGTGGGACTCAATCCCGGGACTCCGGGATCAGGTTCTCTAGGCTCACTCATGTATTTAAATGCAATCTTGTGTGGACCGTATGCCTATGCTTCCACATTTATATAATATTTAAATAGGTATTATCACAGAAAGTTTGCTCATCATCTATTCAGTACATGACACTACTTAAGAATTTTCTTTAATTTTTGGTTTTGTGATTTACATAGTTTCTCACCTAAGATATGGAGATTATGTACTAGTGATCAATTTTTAAAATATAAAACATTTTTAAAAAAGGCTAAAACTTCAAACTTTTTAATGGAGAGAGGAGAACTAATGAATGTTGAACACAACTCAGCTCTTGGCTTAATTTAGTCCAATTTGGGAGACAAAAATGAGAAAATGGGAGGAACTCAATTTATAAATGTGCAAATGAAAAGCGAATTAAAAGCCTTTAGTGGAAATAGCTTGAAGACTTCCCTATGAAAACATTATTATTTTCATTTTCTGGGGAAACAAACCACACATTCTGATTCTCAGAAAAGAGAATGTTAGTATTTTTCTATCAACAAGAAGAAAAATTTTCTGACCATTTCACTATTCCTGATCACAGGTGTGAAGACAGGAACTTTCACTGGCAAATTCCTGCAAAACTGACTTTTTCTTTTTATTCTGAAACTAAAGGGAATAAAAAATGAAAATGACTTTGGTCTTGGCTTGTCAGTGCTTTAACAAACATTAAAATCGTGTATATTCAAAACGCTTTCAGAATAATTTGCACTTTCTAAGATGACTTCCGTAAAAAGTTAAATAATACCGAATTTTTTGTGATTTCAAGAACAAATCCCTTGAGTTAAAATTAACTTAGTGTCTTTTTCTCTTTACACTATGTCTAATTCACAGATTTTTTTTTTTTTTTTTTTGTCTTCATATTTCATGTTTCTTTGCTCTCTCTGAATCTTTGTTCTAGACACGGGTTTAAGGGTTATTTTTCTATTTCTAGGAATCAATAGCATGAAGTACTGGTATATTATGTATATGTATATACTTTCATATATTTATGATTGAATTCTCACAATAACCCTTTACAATAGTTGATATCGAGATTATTATTATCACATTAGAAAATGATGCCCAGATAAACACATCACAAAACAGCACACATTTAGTAAGAGATGAACTTGTCAGATGCAAGTGCATATTTGCATTTTACTCCTCCCTGTTTCCCCAAGGTTGATCTATCTCTTCGAATGCCTGTATTTCTTTATTTCTACCCCAATCCTGGTGGTTCTCTTGCTCTCTCTTTCTGTACGTTGTTGGTTATGCCTTCTTTGATTTTTTTGTAACTTTCTCATTTTTCTTCCCTTCTTAATCTTGTTGGATCTTTTTTTTTTTTTTAAGATTTTATTTATTTATTTTTTGAAAGACAAAGATCACAAGTAGGCAGAGAGAGAGGAGGAAGCAGGCTCCCCACTGAGCACCGAGCCAGATGCGGGGCTTAATCCCAGGACCCTGAGATCATGACCTGAGCCGAAGGCAGAGGCTTTAACCCACTGAGCCACCCAGGTGCCCCATATTGTTGGATCTTTATCTGAGTTATAAAGATACAGTTATAAATCTACTTTATCTGAGTAGTTTTATAAAAAAATTGGGTAGCATTTTTAGTAAGTGTGGAATTAAGTTTTATGAACCCTGTTGCCATTTTTAAAGCATGTAAGGAGACTCCCCCCGTGTTTGTTGCTCCCAAATATGTATACTTGATATGTATAAATGCATATAATGTATATATGAATGAAGTATAAGTATTTGACTTACAAGACTTCATGCTATTACTCCCCTTCTGCATTTCTTTTCTTCCTTTTTTTAAAAACTTATTTCCCTTAAACTCTGCCTCAAGACTTTATTTTGCAACTACTCTACATGTAAATACATCAAGAAAGAGAAACTGCATCTGGATTGGTGTAATTACAGACACACATATTTAAGTATAAAAAATAAATGATTCCTATCTCAGAAAACAAAACAAAAAATAATCAATATTTTCCCTTTTAAAGTTCCACTTTTGGAAATGGTTCCTACTTAGAAAGACTTTCAAGCCTAAATATTTAAAGACCTTTCATTTCCAAAGTCTCTTGTTCTAAAAATAATTGACAAGTCAAAGGATAAAAAGTATCAGTGTGCTATATAGCACACTGTATTCCTCTTTTCCTTCTCCCACTATAGTGTTTTACTTTATTGTATCAGCACCTTTGTGTTCATTTATAAATAAAAAAATAATTACTGGTCACATAGGGGTACAGCAAAGGCTGTGTTCCTTTACAAAGAATGGAATGATGACACATTTAAGCTCTAAGCACAGGACAGTAGAAAATAATGCATGCCATATGCATGTGAGATGTATCTACACTTTTCAAGCTTCTGCTACCTTTTCATTTGCATTTCTATGTAAAAGATACTGGTTGCTGAAATAAATAGCCACATTAGACAAGCCTGCACAGCTGCTGGGCAAGCAAAGTTCATTAAAACTTTAGGGTAGAGAGCTAAAGTACATGCTCAACTTCTCTAATGTTATGGGAGCCAATGAAGTGAAGTATATATATTCATTATATATATATTTTTTTTTTTTCTAATTCACACCTCACACAAACCTATATATTATCATCCAGTACATGCACTGGATTCTACAGTTGTCAAGTGCTAAGTCGATATATCTGTATGTGTATAAATATATTTAGCAATTAAAATTGTAAGTGAAGTGTGGAGAAAAATCAAGCATAAAGTTCTTATACCAACAGCTTCTCCACATTTTTGGTACTCTGTAAAAACACTCTGTGTGGGCAAACTCTCAAATTAGAAACACATTAGCCCCTGCAAATAAATAAATAAATAAATAAATAAATAAAATGACAGATTGTGAAATAATATTTTAACTAGTCATATTGGAAATAGTTCACCTAGCTTTGGCAATTTTTGAAAATTGATGACTGAAAGGCAATGAGTTTATCCATTACTGTTAAATAAGGAGCATTGATTAAGAATGGAGCTTTGCAGGGTGCCTGGGTGGCTCAGTTCTTAAGCATCTGAGTTAGGATCAAGCTACCATCAGGCTCTCTGCTGGGAGGGAAGCCTGCTTCTCTGTCACCCATTCCCCCTACTTGTGTAACCTCTCTTGCTGTGACTCTCTGTCAAATAAATAAATAAAATCTTAAAAAAAATAAAAGAATGTAGCTTTGGATTCTGTGTCGGGGCCAGTAACCTGTCACAGGAAATAAAATGTGTAAGAAAGTGCATAATATCTTTTTTTTTTAAAAAAGATTGTATTTGTTTATTTGACAGAAATCACAAGTAGACAGAGAGGCAGGTGTGAAGGTGGGGGGGGGGGCAGGCTTCCTGCTGAGCAAAGAGCCTGATGCAGGGCTTAATCCCAGGATCCTGAGACCAGGACCCAAGGCGAAGGAAGAGGCTTTAACCCATTGAGCCATTCAGGTGCCCTGGAAGTGCATAATATCTTGAGCAGAATTACATTCAGTAATTATTAGCTATTAATACATTTAGTATTATTACTTTTATGTAGTTATTATTATCTCCATATATGATTCTTTGTGAAAGTATGTGTAATGCTTATAATTATGTGGACACTCACCAAAAACAACAACAAAAAATACCCCAAAAAACCCATATTGTGTTTCCCATTGATTTACTTGCGAAGGTTCATTATTTCATGTATTTTTATATCTTACCTGTCCCTTGTGGTCAAGATTATGGAATCTGGAGCCATGCTGTCTGAGTTGGAATCTCACTCAGGCCACCTATCAATTGTATGATCTTGGGCAAGTCACTTAATCTCTCTGTCTCAGATTTCCTCTGTAAAGTGGAGATAAAAATAGTACCTTCCACAAAGGATATTCATGAGGATTCAGTGAGTTAATATATGTAACTATGTTAGAGTAGTGCTTGGCACTGAGCACCAAAAAGCTCTTAGCTATTTTCTGCCTATGTGCTTCGTTTTGGTTTTTAAAATTTTCTTTTATCAAGAAAGGTGATAAAGACAATATGTTTAAAAAGAAAAAAATTAATTACATATATAATACCTTGGAATCGTCTGCATCTGTTATGCATTGTTTTCCTAGTAATTGTGAGTAAACAAGCATATGATACATTGAATTGTACTAATGCATGGGCACAGCATTTTTAAATTTTCCTCTTGCACAGAGACATGTAAGTGGATTAATAGAGGGAAAATAATTATTTTATGCACAAAGTCACTGTGGAAAATATTTTTAGTTCTTTGAAGTGTTTTTCCCCCTCTCAACTAATTATCAAGTAGCTGCCTGATTGCTGATGATTGATGACTGATGGAGAGGAGGTTCAGCAGGTGCTAATAGTTTGGTTAGCATAAGTGGTTCTGAGGAAAGAGCTGCACATTTTTAAGGCAGACAGAGCTACAGAAGATTCTCTCAAGGGTGGTGATTTGGAGGGTACATGTAGAATTTGTGTTACAAATGAAAAGAGTGGGAACTGAAGATTGTCTTAAATGTAATTGCTAATGATAATAATAGTTCTGCTTCTGACGATGATGCATAAAAAGGGTATTTTAAACTTTGAGGAGACAAAAGAAAGTCAAAAGAAACTTAGAGACAAACCACACTTCCCTAATCTAATGCTTTACAAAAAAAAAAAAAAAAAAAAAAAGAAAGAAAAAGAAAGAAAGCCTGTAGCTACATACTTTAGCACACACACACACACACACACACACATTGTATGGTAAATAAATAATATTATTCAAATAAATAACAAATGAATTATAAATAATAAACTGATTTATTAAAAACTCTTACTTTACTGGAAATCTGTTCAATTAAAGTCCCAACACACACCTAATGTTCTTGAAAACTTTTTTCCCTCACTGGTAATTTGCTTATTTAGTCGAGGCACTCTGAAAGAGAGGTGAAATTTGACAGGGTCAGCCCACAGTGGGGAGACACTGTCACACGTACAGGACATGAGTGGGAGTCTGTGAGGGTTAAGTCAGACCTTGCCTGCGTCTCACCATCTCCATGGAGTTTCTAAGAGTCCTGAATACACAGGCGGGAATATTAAAATGGGAGTCAAATTTCCACCTCTAGCTGCTATCTCAAGGCTGCAAAGAAGTAGGTGGCCTCAAGCTGGTTGCACAGTAACACCTCCTCTTGAGCCCAAATCTAGATCATATGCTTTCAACACTTTGTCTCCGGGCTTGTGGGAAAAAAGTGAACAAAACAGAGCTTAACAAGGTGGAGGTGGAGAGGGAGTTGTGAACAAAATGACCTGATCTAATAGCCATTCACCATTATAAGAGGAAGATAAGATAAGAGATGAGATAAAGACAGCTATTCTACCCTGAGTTCCAGGCCTTCCCTGGCTCTTCCCACCAGGTGGAAGGGGGAAATATTAGAGATGTTCATCTTTCAATCATCAGTAAACCTGACTATCCCTAACTGGCCTCTTAGACTCTGACAAACTATGGGCAATCTCTCTTCCTGAGCATCTGCCTTTTAACCCAGGCAGAACTGATTGTAATAGTCCCTCTCTCATGGCAGAGCATGACTTGTTTTTTCCCATGGCATGGATTTCTTTCCTCATGTAAATGGAAGACCTAGGTAGGGCCAAGATTACAATTAATGGAAAGATCATCAGCTAAATACTGTTGGACACTATGACATTCCAGACATTCTTCTTAGCAAATAAAATGAATTACCAATTTGATCTTTACAATGACTTCCTGTAGTAAGTGCCATTATTGCCCCATTTCACAGATCATGAAACTCTGATACAGGGAGATTAAGAAACGTGGTCAAATTTTTATACCAAGTGGTGGAACCAGAATTTAGTCTGAATCTAAAGCCAGCTCTTTAAAAATTATGCTCTACTGTGTCTCATAATTACATAAACAGAGATCGGATACCAGACCTTATGTTATCCTAGAAAAGTTATGTGCAGAGAGGGAAACTCTATTGCTTCTGATAGAGTTATTCTGAGAATTATATTAAGTCACCTACAAGCCCCATCTCTCTGGTCATTTTTCTTAACCTGTATAGCACTCTTCTTTTTTTTCTTTCTTTCTTTCTTTTTCTTTTTTTAGTTTTTATTTAATTCCAGTTAATTAATATTATTTCAGGTTACAATGTACTGATTCAAAACTTCCATACATTACCCAGTACTCATTAACCTCTATAGCAGTCTTAATTTCCATTAGCTCTCTGCTTGCTTGTCCCTCACCCAATAGTCCATCGTTAACCTTACTTTAGTTGTGTTCATTGTTCTTTATGGCTTTCTTTATAAGCAAGTTTCTTGATTCTATTTACCTTTTCACAAATACATTAATTCTATCTCCTAACCTCAGCTGAAATTTGACTATTCCTTCCAGTGTTTTTCAGTTGAATTTCCTTTTTATTGCTAAACACCTTCACCATGGTGTCTTAAAGCAGGGACTATAGATAGACTATATAGTGTGCATGCAAATATAATGTATATATAGTACCTATGTATAAATATAATACATAAAATATTCTATATTCTATTGTCTATTGTCTATATATTATTCTATATTTTTATTTTCTTCCCCAAACATCAAGAAAGTCCATGAGTGGGGGCGCCTGGGTGGCTCAGTGGATTAAGCCACTGCCTTCAGCTCAGGTCATGATCTCAGGGTCCTGGGATCGAGCCCCGCATTGGGCTCTCTGCTCAGTGGGGAGACTGCTTCCTCCTCTCTCTCTGCCTGCCTCTCTGCCTGCTTGTCATCTCTTTCTGTCAAATAGATAAATAAAATCTTAAAAAAAAAAAAAAAAGAAAGTCCATGAGTGTTCACCAGGGTATCCTAAAGAATAGGCTAGTGCCTGGAACCTAGTGATCCTTAAAATATATTTGTTGGATGGGGCACCTGGGTGGCTCAGTGGATTAAGCCACTGCCTTCAGCTCAGGTCATGATCTCAGGGTCCTGGGATCGAGCCCCACATTGGGCTCTCTGCTCAGTGGGGAGACTGCTTCCTCCTCTCTCTCTGCCTGCCTCTCTGCCTGCTTGTCATCTCTTTCTGTCAAATAGATAAATAAAATCTTAAAAAAAAAAAAAAAAAGAAAGTCCATGAGTGTTCACCAGGGTATCCTAAAGAATAGGCTAGTGCCTGGAACCTAGTGATCCTTAAAATATATTTGTTGGATGGGGCACCTGGGTGGCTCAATGGGTTAAAGCCTCTGCCTTCAGCTCAGGTCATGAACCCAGTGTCCTGGAATCAAGCCCAGCATTGAGCTCTCTGCTCAGTGGGGAGCCTGCTTCTTCCTCTCTCTCTGCATGCCTCTCTACCTACTTGTGATCTTTGTCTGTCAAATAAATAAATAAAATCTTTAAAAAAATTAAAAAAAGTAAAATATATTTGTTGGATAAATGAATGAAAACTGAATTTTCACATATATATATATATATATATATATATATATATATAATTTTTTTTCCTTTTCTTCTTGTAAATCCTAAGAAGGGAAAATCAAGCAGAATATGCACCACTTTCTAGCATTTATCTCCATAAATATGTAGAAATCCCAGTAGCATATAAAAGCTCAATTTGTTTCATCTAAGAAAGCAAAGAACACTGGCGTCTTTCATATTGCTGTGCTTCAGATCTTTAATTTTATGAAAAGCACACCTAGGTCTAATTGCATCCAATTAAGATAAAATCAGAATACATTGTTGATGTTATTGACTTCATAAATCTAATGCTCAATTACAAAATGACTCCAAACCACTGCCAAGATCCAGACGACTGTTTCCTCTCTTAGAATGTCTTTTGCAAAAAACAGCCTACATTATAAATCACTTTGTACGCAATGAAGGTCAGCTGTCTATAGTTAATGGAATGTTTTCTTGTGGGATAATTTATGTATATTGCCTTTCTATCATCAGAATACATTTCTGGCTACATATGGCCTGATATTGAAGTGTCTCTATATTTCTCAAGACAAATGTTTTACTGGATAAAGGTTTAAAAAAAAAAAAGGAAGACATTGATTCTATAAAAAATTTAGCTTTTAAAATTATTAATAATAGGGTGACTGGGTGGCTCAGTGGTGGTCTCTCTCTGTCAAATAAATAAATAAAATATTTTAAAAAATTATTAAAAATAATTATATGAATAATGGCATGCTTCTATTTCAAAAATTAGAAAATTTAAATTTAAGAAGATATCTTTTTATGACATGAAAATGGACAAGAGAATATACAAACTATAGATTGGGAGAGCTTTCAGTTTTTGAAATGGGAAAAAGATGAAGTCTAATAGATTATAACAGATATATACTAGATTATAGATTAATTTAGTATTATATAATGGATTGATATTAATATAGACTAGATTAGTTTAAGAAAATTCACATTTTACAAATAAAAGCTACTAAAGCTTTATAAAGAGAAACATCTCTAAAACCTCATTTACCTAAAATGTGTGGCCATCCTGATTATAATAGTGTGGAGCTGAGCCTGGTGGCCTCTGTAACCAAGGATCTGTTACTGAAGGTGGTGATGTGGAATGATCGGGGTTCAAATCCCAAATCAACCACATACTGCTTCTTGGATCTTAGACAAGTTTTCTCAACCTCATTTATAACATGCAGGTATTCATGGTTTTGGGTTTTCCTGAGGCTTCAGTGAAAGAATACCTATGGGATATTTAAAACAGTGCCTAACTCATGGTACTCACTTTTTAAGTATTAGCTCTTATTTTCTTTTCATTGCTGAAGAACTTGTGCTGGCGAGTATTTTTCCATAGCATGAACAGATTGGCAATATACTCAAACATCAAAGCCCTTGTAAGCCTGTCTCAAATCATATCCTGACGGATATGAAAAACAGTAAGGGGGGTTTTAGAGAAATAAAGATAAATCTGCCATTACTCACTTCACTATTTGTTAATTATATTGCTTTAGACAATCCACTTATTATGCCTAAGACTCATTTTTCTTTTTTTTAACCATCTACTTATCTACCATGTACAATTGTTTGAGATTATAATTCTATAATTTGTAGATTAGAAAATTACCTCACCTTTGTAGATTAATTCCAGGCAATATTATAAAATAAACAAATCAGTAAGAGTAAAAATAAACTACTGTTCCAAGAAAAAGGTTTATTTTTACTACCTAGAATAACTTGAGATATATATAAATTCCAGAAATATAAAACAGAAAACAAAAATCAAAAAACAAAACTAACCTGGGATTTGTAGCATTTGCCAATTTCTTGTGATATTAGTTATAAATACCTTCACCAAATGTAATTTCAAGCAACCATAGTGCTGTCAATGAACATGGCATTGGAAAAAGATGCATACAATTGGCTTTCTTAAACCATTATAAGCTGGCTCTAACACATCACTTTCTGTCCAGTAGAGGATCCTTAGCTTGAGCTCCACATGCAAAGTAACTTTCCCTAGGCATAACAAAAAACCTTCCCCACCACAACATCCACAGAAAAATTAATGATTCCACAGAGTCTGCAAATTCTGGAGCAACCCGTTACACAAATGGCTCAGATTTAGACCTATTATCTAAAAAGCATTTTGCAGAGTATAGTGGAGACGAGAGATAGTATTTTGTAGAATTTAAATGCTGAAAATCTGTTTTTAAATATTCTACTTAGAACAAAATCAAGGAAAGTATGTGGAGTAAATAATAAGAAACTGAGAGCAAGAATTGGGCACCAAAACACACACTAGAGAGTGTAGAACAAGATAAATATAAACTGGAGGAAAAAAAATAAAAAGGCATTCTGCATTGTATCAGCATTTCTGAAACTTTGATGTGCATACAAATCAATTTGGTCTCTTCTTAAATGCAAATTCTGATTCACTAGCAGTGGGTAGGGGCCCGAGAGTCTAGATTTCTAATAGTTAATACTGATTCCTCTGTCCTCACAACCACATTTGAATAGCAAGGTACTAGATTATTTCAGTTACTTTCAGTTCTTCAATGAAAAGAAAATAAAAACTTATTCCAGAAAAAAAAAAAAAATGCCGAGTAAGTAAATAACACTGAGTTGTTTTTAGAAATTGAAGACTCAGGCATTCTCATGGGGTATAAGATAGGGAAGATGTTCTTTGTTTATTTATTAATTTGATGACTTATCTAGGAAGCAATGCCAAATAGTTTGGAAAGCTGGAACAATTTTGTTGAAGCTTCTTGAGAGAAAGAGAGCCAACTCTGTTCTCTGGAGCTTTTTGAAGGAAGCCATCTTTAGCTCATATTATAACACACCATAAAGGTTGTGTGGGTGAAGAGAATCTGCAAATCCAAAAGGTACATGAGGTGATCACCCCTCACTACTCAGCAGAAAAGTACATGGGTCAACTTGTTTCTCCCCAACTTCGACCACAAACAGAGTTGGAAATTGTGGATATCTAGGCTCCAAAGGTATACTAAGTCTGTCTCTAAAGTACTATGTCCTTAGTCAACTCGTGACATTGTAAAGAAAGACATCTAGGAATATTTTCTTCCAAAGAATGTGAGGTCTCAAGCTTCTCACTGGGCTTCAAAGGTTGGTATCAAATATTTTAGCAAGTGATTGATCTTCACATGGAATTTCAAGAAAATTAAGTTCCAAATATGTGAGTTCGGGCTGTTGTTCTTGACAGATTAATCTCCAAAGAGCATCTCCTCCATATTTTGGTGTATAATATTTTGAGAGTTAACATATACAGTCCCTGCTTTCCTTTCTCCTTCCTGTAAATACATAGCCTATTCAGTACTTGGGGATGGTGGCAAGACTATTCTCCATACTGAAACTTGTGGCAAAAGGAAAAATAAGTAAGTAATACCATTTCTGACTGTATTTAAAATTTAGGAACCTTGCTTATCCCTAACTTTTGCTTTTTTTTATTTTTAGAATTCCATTAACTATTCATCTTCATTACTGAGGTTTTTTGTGTCCCTTTCAATTTTGTGCCCAATAAGTATATACCTCACTCACCTCTATTAGCAGGATGGGTTTTAAGACCTCCTGGTTTGGGTTTTACAAAAGTCTAAGTGCATTCCATAAAATATAGCTTGCAAAAGGCATAGAGAAGATATGGAAGAATTTCTTACATGAATGGGAAGAAAATCCTTGAGCCATGGGAAGTAAACAGCTCTGTGTTTACACACACTGCTCTTGAGCAGTTTGGATACAGGTTTTAAGCCCAACAATACTCCCTATATAAGAAGCAAATTGTAAAGAAAAATGGATTTTATGCACATCTAAGGAGATGAGATTTTAGCCATTGTGATTCCCAGCTTTGGAAATGATTCCTGTGTCCCCAGGATAGCATGGAGGCAGCAGAAAACTGGGGAAAGATGATGGGAAGAGAATAAAAATATCTCCTTGGCGAGATATTAACATGAATACAGAATTCTTAGGAGATTACTAGAAATAATGAGATTAAACTTTTTTTTTATGATTTCAGCAGACTGTGTGTGTCTTTACATTTGCTAAAGAAGGTGCTTAAAGAATAATAAGGAAACGTGTTCTTTCTTGTATATCTTGGACCAAAATTCATACCATATATATATATAGACACTTATACCCATGATGGCATCCAGATGCTGGTTAGGGAAAGCCCAGGTGTTCTTGGAGAAGTTTACCTTACAGAAGATTATTTTTTCATGGGAGAATTAGATATTCTAATTATTGCTTCTTGATCCAATCAGCTTCTAAGAATATCACTTCCTTAATCTACTGAAAGAAGGAGAGTCCATTTGCTATGATGGTATTACTGGGCTACAACAGCCAGGTCTTGGGTGATTGGATCTGGGCAGATACTGCATCTCCAGTGTATTACTTCATAGGCCAAACATCTGTAACTGTCTGTAAAACTGAAACAACAGTGATATCTACTTCAACTGAAACTTCGTGAGAATTAAATGATATTGAACTAATGCAAATAATCTTGTACTAGTAAGCGAGTAGTAAAAATTATTTATCATACTATTATGTTGTTATAATTGTATTGTAAAGGAGTCAAGATATCTTTAAATACTACTGTCTACATGTCCTTGACAGCAGTTCTTTACATCTGATGGATAAGTGCTTTGTCAGTTGTATATGTGGCCAAAATTTCCCATAATGTGGCTCATCTTTTTCTTATTAGTTAGTTTAATGGACAGGCATTTGTAGTTTTAATAAAATGCAAGTATTTTCAGTGTTTTCCTTTACTATTTCAAGGTCATGAAGTGAAAATGAAGGAAAAGGAATACTTCTCTGGTGTATGTTGAAAAACCAACAATAACATCTGGGTTTTGGGTGCAGTTCTTTAATCAGTGATATCATCTGCTGTAATGGGAAAAACTGTAGAAACAGGAGACAAATCAAAATTTTACTTCAAATATGTTAGGGAACCCCTAAGAAGTAAGTGCATACACAGAAGAGAGTACAGGAGCAATGCTGGAATATGCCTGCTTTGAAAGTTTAGAAGGAACTTGTGAAAGAGGCTAAGAAATAGTGAGGCAAAAAATCGGGACTGTTTGATCACATAAAATCTAAGAAAGGAAAGTAAGGCAAGAAAAATTCTTCTGAGATGTCAAATAGGGCATCATCAGAAAAGAGTCATTGGACAGGGTAACACAAAAATAGTTTTTGATTTTTACCAAAGCAATTTCAGTGGCTTGGTTAGAGAAACAGAGAAATTGAGTGATGTGTGAAGTGGAGACAATGAGGCCATGTCCAAATGTCAAAAGAAGGTTCTTTAGTAGGGAGAAAAATACAAATAGAGGAGCATTCAGAGGAGAATATGGAATCAAGGAAAAAAAATCAGTTTTACAAAAAGCAGAGGGTAATATTCTGAAATGGCAAGAGATCCAGAGCTTAGTGGAAGAGGGGTTTGGATCAGACATGGAACATTTGGAACACTGGTTCCATTGCAAGAGTCAGGAAGCCATGGCATGTAGAAACAGAACTGTATTGGCGTACAGGCTAAACCGTAACGACAGTAACAACACATAATAAGCTTCATGTTTTATAAAAATCATTCTAGGCTGCATGTAGAGAATTGATGAAAGCTGTAATTTTAATAGTCAGAGTGAAATATAGTCTAGAGGAAGAGCAGAGGTGGAGAAGAAGAAGCAAGTTGACAGACATTGAAAAGAAAAGAGCCTGGAGTTGATTATGAATTAGAGGCAGAGAACTTACAAATAAAAGAAAGACTCTGATAAGTCCTACTTTCTATCCTGGGGACAAGTGATGGCATCTTATTATCTAGCTAAAGCATACTCATGGGAGGAGGGGAACTTTAGAGGAAAAAACAATTCTCATTTGATCACATGGATTTTGACGTGCCTGGGAGATGTGCAGGTGACTGATAAACACATGCTTTTCATTTAGTTTTGTTATTTTAGACTTAGACACAAATCTATACGAAATATAAGCTGTGATGTTTTTAAATCAATTAAAAATAATGCCCAGTTTGCTTTTTTAAGTATGATTTGTTTAGCTTCTAGGCATATAAAAATTAAAATGCATTTAACAAATAAGTACAGAAATTGCTTCTATTAAATTAAACTAACATTATAACACCTAATCTAATGTTCCATATTAAGATAAGGTAGCAGCACCCTCAGAAAGTGATAGATCCAGCCCCAGCCATACTGGGCTACAGTTGTTAAAAAAACCAATTATGATATTGTAGGATATTTATCTAAATCTCTTAAAAGATGTAAACTGCATTTCGTTTATCTAATTGATAACATGATCAATGTATAAACAGGGATATATTTAGAATTTCCATTTCCCATCTTGACAGTCAAACATTTATTTTCTATACATATCACATATACATTGCAATTGTATGCAAATGATAGCCTAGAGAACATTTTTGTAGAAATTGGAATTTTTTTTGTTGTTTCAAACATGTTTAAGATTGGAATGAAAGTAACACATTATAATTTCTAATGTGATTCTTTTCATTTTCAGAAAGATTGTATCTTGCCCAAGGAAGATATGTTTCTTTATATGGATATTTCTTTTTCATGAATTTATTTATTTAGTTTTGCCAAAGTTTAGGTAAGAAGATAGCAATGCATCAAAAACAAACATGTTTTTGAGATTGCTGTAGAAACTTTCAGATAATTTAAACTTAATTATGACATGTTGTTTCAGTGTATCAGTGGTCTTATCTTTCACTATTAATTAGGCAACAAAACACAGTCCATATGGAGATTTTTATGCACAGCTACCAAATTCTAAGTTATTCTCTACAGTTTGAATTAAATTATCCTATCTTCTTTCCTTTTTATCTCACAAAGATGATGATACGTGTTAAAAGAACTGTGACTGGTGATCTCATCTGAACATGCCAGGCTTATTCCATTCACCTGGCAGGTTCTGCACATGGGCGGTAGGTGAGAGCAAGAATAAAACTAGCTACTGTGTGCCAGTCACTTTCACAATTTCTGTGTATGTATTATTGTATCTAATACACTCCTGTAAAGTTGGTATTATCATTAACTGTTCTTCATCCCATTTTAGAGATAACAAAGTGATGTTTACAGACACAGAAAATTTTTTCCAAATTCACAGAACCTAAAGACCAAGCTGAACTACCAGCTGAGATCTATATAACATATAAACTCAAGCTCTACCTGCTAATTCATACTGGAAGTAAAGTACATAACTTCACAAACCTATGTGAAGAATGCAGGACTGGGATTGCTTCTGTTTTCCCTGGCATTCTGGAGACATTTTACTATTTGTTGTATGATTCTTTCTCCAACTCAAGTTTTTTTTTTAAAGTAATTCATATAAATTAATTCAAAATATAAGTGAGATTTACAGAGAAAGAGAACAGATTTCTCACCAAACTAAATGATACGGTAAAAAACTGAAACTAAAAATCAGAAATCAAGATTATGATCTTCGTCTCTCTGGAACAGCATAATTTCTCTCTTCTCTAACACTTTTTTTTTTTTTTTTTTTTTGTATAAGCTCTATTCCCTTTTGATTGGTCCCCTTTATTTAATGTACACCTACCCCATCAGAGCTACACAATTTGACTACTACCATGACCTTTCAGATCTTCGCTGTTTAAAAAATGCTGCTAGCTACATTTAAATTCATAGTAATTAAATTTAATAAAATACATGGGGCACCTATAAGGTTCAGTGAATTAAGCCTCTGGCTCTTGGTTTCAGCTCAGGTCATAACTGCAGGGTTTGAGACTGAGCCCTGTGTCAGGCTCTGCACTCAGCATGGAGGCTGCACGGAATTTTTTCCCTTGTCCTCTCTCTCTCCGTCTCTCAACCCCTTAAATAAATGAATAAAATCTTTTAAAAAAATATAATAGAACACAAAATTTAGTTTCTCTTTCTCATATTAGCCACATTCCAATTTTCAATAGCCAAATTTTCATCATCCCAGAAAGTTCTATTGAACAATACTCTTCCCATTTTTCTTGCCTATCATATGTTTGTAATTTCTATGCCTACTTGTTGGAATTGTCGATATTCTAAGACATTTCATGCAATTCCTGATCTCCTGCCAGAATCAAATACTCATCTACCATCTAATCACCTTTGACTAGGAAGAGAAAGATCTCTTGATCAATTTGTAGACCATGTGGGTAGGGTAACAAAGGCTAGTACTCTCTTCCTCATTTCACAGATACAATGTCCATAATGCACAGAATTATAACTTATCTACTACTGCTCATTTTTCCCTCTACAAAAGAACATAGGCCTTGATTCTTTAGTTCATCCTGCCGTTAACATTTTGTTAATTTTGTATTAGGTAGGAATGCATATATATATATATATATATATGTGTGTGTGTGTGTGTGTGTGTGTGTGTGTGTGTGTGTGTGTGTATACATATATATATATATATTTTTTTTTTCTGGACAAAGGTCTACAATATTTTCTTTGCAATGCTTTTACTCAGAGTTAAATAAAAAGGTCAACAGTAGCACATATAGAGCTTAAAACCATTTTTCTAAGAAGGTAAGTATTTTCTACCTATATTGGAAATCCATTCTTTCCTTGTTTTGTCTTCTTATATGGGGTTCTGAAATTGTTCCAATGAACAAACTGTTGTTTGGTGGTCTTGACTGGAATGTATGATATTTCATGACACAAGTGAGGAATGTAAGTTTTGTTTTGTTTTTTGCAAACTCGGGCCACAGATGTAAACTCATTTAGTTAGGATATGATATCAAAAGAGTTTCATCCTTCACATATATCTATGGACTTGGGTATGATTTGCCTGTGACCTTGTGAACAACAGATTTCTAGGACACTCCTAGATCCATCGAAGTGGATGTGCAAGAGAAGAACCCAAAAGCTTGAACTTCACTGGGTACAGAGAAAATACATCTTTGATCCTTGGTAGGTGTTTTTTGAGAACTTCCCTGTAATTTAGGGAAGATTTGTGAAGACTATGTGGACAATGAAAAAATGTCAACATAAAATAAAATTCTCTGTCAGCATCCTGTTTTATTAAGACTTATAAATCCTATGCTTCAAAAGGTCTGATGAGCAGAAATATTGTTATTTAACACCATTATCTGTAAGTGATTCCATCAGAGAAGCTTACATAAATGAATCTAACCCTCAGAGACTTGTAAATGTAATTAATGTTCATGATAACTTTGAGTTCTTTGGATGAAAGAAGCTTTTGAAATAAACTGATTATAGATGTTATTACATTGCTGATGACAGAAAAACACATCTTAGAATACTATTTATATGAAAATTAGTTCTATAATTCCAGTGTGTGAACAACAAAAAAGAACCCAGTGATATACATATTTTATTGCACTTTAATATAAAATTCTACCTACTGTTTTTATTTCATGTGACTGAGATAAATAGCAAGTTCCTTTTACAATTTTAAATGAGGTTAATATTAGAGTAAAAAATCTTGCACATTTCCCATCAGATCAAAACTAAATCATCAAATATCTCATCACCATTATTTGCCAATATTTTTCAAAACCAAATTTAACAGTAGATAAATGTTCACCTCTAGTAATTGCAGATATAAAATACCCTTATATTCACACCTTAGTTTGCCTTAAAATTCTTATCTCCTCTAATCTAGGCTATCTCAATACCTTCCCAGCTAGTCTCCCTGCTTCTCTTTAGCATTTTCCCTCTCTGAACTCTTCTGCATGCTATTGTCTTTTTAAGGTAGAGACAGAAAACAACCTGAAACAGAGAAGGAATTTCTGGTTTACTTCACTGTGACTTTGGAACACTATTCTATTTCTGTATGATAGACTTTTTCTCATCTGTAAATGAAAATAGTGGATGTCTCTCAGGTTGTTGTAAAGATTAAATGATGTAATTTATGGGTAAACAGCAAGCATATGATAGAGCCATAATCAGAGATGCTGAAATTATTGAATGAAATAAATTATTCTATATGTGCAAATATTACGTGAGGATTTTTTTTTTCCTTGAAGTTAACCCTTGGAAAATAAAATAAAAAAAATAAAGAATGCCTAATTGTGAGCTTTTATAGACATGTTTCTTTTTTCTTAAGAGATATATATATTAGGCAAAGCAGTCATCCCTAAATCAGGATACTTACAGAGGTAACCTGACATAAATAGTAAAACAAGAGCCAAACTACAATAATGAAAACAATAGACAACACAAATTTGTCATCATTGCTGGGTATATGCTCTCACAATTGGAAGTTTGCATTATAATCATCAAAGAGAGGAAGAAAGAAGGCAAAAGACTTATAAAAATTATTTGAAAACTATACAATAAATTATTATACTGTGAAGATCATAGTTATATCCTTAAGAAGGAAATGTTAAAGCAAAACTATTGCTCTAATTTCAGTACTAAGGGAACTTGTGATTTTAATTTATGATGGTTTGCTTCATACACAGAATTCATCTTGAACTATTTAGAAGAGAAAGAATAAGAAGTAGGGGCTGTGTTAGGTGATGAAATTAATGTGAAAGGGGAGCATGAGTAGTTGAATAAAAGGATCTCATGTATTGTGAGAATAGAAAGGTAAAAATTTTAAATTAATACATTATGCTACTTTCTATACACAAGAATGAACAAATAAAATATTATAAATATGCAATATTATCACAAAGATGAGATTTATGCATTCAAATTGGTCAAAAAACTATTTAATGGATTATTTCAATGGGAAAATAAAAATTACCTTACATTTGATGTCATCATCTGGCCAAGACTGGCCATGCTTGTAATGTCATGTAATACAATGTAAAAAACAATATGTGTACTTGGTGAGGAATTCATAAAATATTAGTTTCCCTTTACCCCATTTTCTTTCCCTTATGCAGTTTTGGAAATTATTATTCAGTATAATCCATAATATTTATTTATTCATTTATTTACTCAACAAATATTTATTGAGAACTCTTTACATGTTAGGCATTGTGTCACACACTGCAAATATGATAGGGGAAAAAAAAAAAGGCCTTGCTCTCATGCTCTCATGGAGCGTCCATTCTTTATGGAGAGACATTAGATAGATAGATGGTAAATAGATGGAGAGATAGATACATAGGTAAATAGATATCACCAGATGTTAATAAGTACGAAGGACAGAATACAAGTGGTTAAACCAATTAAAGTAATGGAAATGGGTTGCATTTTTTTGAAGATGAAGGTTACTGAAGGTTTTTTAAAAGCTCTCTTTTCAACAAAGACCTGAAGGAATGGAGGAAGAAAGCTTTGATGGAATGGCATTCCACTCAGGGAAAATAGCCCTGGGAAGCATTTGGATGCCAGATGGCCTCTGTGGCTAGAGCAGAGTGATCAGGCTGAGTTCTTAGGAGCTGAATTTGGGAAGAGAGTAGAGGTGAAGCTCATGTATGGTCTTAAGTCACTGTAAAGCTTTTACTCTGAGAAAGAATGGAGAACATTGGATTTTGAGCAACAGGTCACTTTAGTTGCTATAGAGATGTGTGTGTGTGTGTAATGAAAACAGACTACTTCAGAATTAGTGACAACACCCTGTTATGAGTGCTGGTAGTTTCTACTTAGTTATAATGGTAGAGGTCTTGATAAATGTTTGTTGGTTTTTCCTAGATTTTATTTTATTTTTTTTACATAAAGCCAAAAGTATTTGTTAGTTCAGTGTATGCGGGATACAATATTAAGGGAATAACTGATAATAACTTAAAACAGTTGAATAAATAACCGTTATTATAATTATTTCAGGCATAGCTTATCTTTTTTTTGAGACTCAGAAATACTGATGGTCTGGTAATGTCTTTTCATTTTTCATTACCTACACTAAGTAGGGAAGTAAAATCTCACGAGAGTGAGATACCAAAAAATGTGATTTTAAGTGATAATGATGATTGAAGAACCATTGTCATGGTGTTGGATGAGACGCAAGAAGCAGATTAAAGTGAGAGCATCAGGAAAGAACAATAGTTCTGCTTTGGATAAATTTGAGCTGGGGATATGTTTAATATTGCTAATAAGTAGAAATATGGAAGAAAGATCAAAGCTAGAGTGACAGGTTTTGGAACCCTTCCCATAGTTTACCCTAAATTTTATAATTAAATGAAATTCTTAGGATGAGAATGAATAACCAGAAAACAAAGAGGACTGAAAAACAAACAAACAAAACAAAAAACTAAAAACAAAAAACCACTTTGAAAATGTGCAACATGTTTGAGATTATTAAAAGATCTGAATTGGTAGAAAGAGAACTAGAAGAGAAGGTTGGTGTGCATATGTACAAATACAGCTGTACGATATTGGAGATACTGTGGTTTGGTTCCAGACCACTGACATGAAGTGAATATTACCATAAAGCAAGTCAAATGAATATTTTGGCTTTCCATTGTATATAAAAGTTTCGTTCATATTATACTGTAGTCTATTAAGTGTGCAGTAGCATTACATTTAAAAACACAGTGTATATAACTTGATTACAGTATACCTGATTGCTAAAATATGTTAACATCATCTGAGTTTTCAATGAGTTATAATTACTGATCACAGATTACCATTACAAAAACAATAATAATGAAAAAGTTTGAAATATTGTGAGAATTGCCGAAGTGTGACACAGAGACATGCAGGGACCAAATGGTGTTGGAAAAATAAAGTCAATAGACTTGTTTGATGCAAGGTTGCCACAAACCTTCAATTTGTAAAAAACACAATATCTGTGAAGCTCAATAAAACAAGATATGCCTGTAAAGAGTTTTATCAGTAAATATTTAGATATGACCAATATGTCAACTTAGAAAGACTTCCAACATATATGACATATGACATATGACACATATAACAATCTTGATCATTTGTCAATATCAAATATAACGTGAATATCATTTTCCCATTGAGAAGATCCTTTAAAAATTTTGCTGGCCAACTTGAATGTATAAAGTTCAGGGTTTTGGGTAATATTGGAAGATAAACAAATGAGTACAATGTTGATTTTTAAAAAATTCATTGCATTCAAATTTTCCCAGATAAAATGTTAATGGAATATGATGAAAAACCTCCTCTTCTCTTTCCTGACTTTGGACATAACTGTTTGAGGACATGATGCCCGAAGATCTTACAGCTGTTTTAGCTGTGTGTAACTTCCTGTCTTGTATCACAAAAGGTTCAAGGCTGAAGACAAATATCATCATACAGGTGATGAAATAACAAACAAAACATGAAGGATAAACATGGATCCTTCATAACATTATTAAGTCACTAATCTATAAATCACTAATCTATACCTTAGCATTTTGATGTGAGGGTTAATAAATACCCTTATTGTTTAAGTTACTTATAGTCAGAAAACCTCCAATTCAAAATGCTGTAAATGAGGCAATAAAGCAGGACAAAATGTTAGCAAAAGGGCAGCAAATTTGATTTAGGCATGTTTCAAGATGAGAGTGCACACTCTTTCAAATGGAGCGATAATGAAAGAAATAAAGATGGTAGCTGGTGCTCAATAACAAGCAACTACAAACACCATAGTTTTAGAAAGCATCCTAGTTAGTGTCTTACACTAATTTGTTTATTTTCTAAGTAGCTTCCAAGATAGGCAAATCACAAAAGTAGATTTATCAGTTTTATAACTTTCAGACTCCCAATTTACAAGGGTCCATGATTTTTAAAAACCACCCCAAAGGAATTCTTCTGAAGATTAAAAGTTAAGGTTGGCAAGGGGTAAATTTAGCATGCAAATCCCAACAACTCCCAACCAGGGGCAGCTGGACAAGGATCTGAGTCCCTCAGGTAAAATATTCCCAAAAACTGGAACTTGGAAGGTGCATGACTGTTTAGGCCTCATCTGAAACAAAATAAAACAAGACAAAAGAGAATGAAAATAAAGCAAAACAAAAAAAAGTAAGAAGCCAAACAAACAAAAAAATAGATCTACAGAAGCAAGGCTAGAGGTCAAAGACTGGGGAGCCGATGCTAATGATAAATATCCTGCCTTGGAGGTAGGGGGCTGGCTCAGGGAAGATAAGGGGCTGACCCTTCAAATGCTTTCCATTTGAAAAGACACAAAAGCTGGGGACAAAGAGAAATGCAGACATTTCCAGCAGGATGAGGTGTGAAAAGAAACATTTGGTTTTGGCCATTAAATAAATTGGAGAACTAAGTAAAACAAGTTCAAAACAGTGACCAGACAAAGTCAAGATAGTTCAAAGTAAAGAATGGCACTTGTGAAAGTGGATAATGAGTATAGATGGCTTCTCTGAGGAAACGCTGGGTAGGGAGAAGAGAGAGAGAGGACAGTGAATAGGGAAGCAATCCCATCATCAACACTATGTAGTACTTCACTTCCTAAAGACACTGTTCTTTTTAATTAAAGGTAACAAATAATCAAAAATTTAATGTTATTGTATTAACAGAGAAAAATTTGTGGTGTGTATTCAAGGCAAAGGAAGACGTCAGTGCTTGACTCTACCACTCATTTCAGAAAAGAAAAAAAATGGCTGAATGAATAAATAAATAGCATATTTAATAGCAATAATCCAACAATAGGTGATTTAAGTATTACAAAACTTGTCTTACAACAATTAAAATTTTAAGGCAGGTGATAAGAAAGGTTAAAAACATATAACAAGAATATTGTGGAGCAATAATGACCTGTCAGTATATTTCTAATCACAGTAGACAAATGTCAGCCTGATTTTCTCATCCAAACTGAGACTTGTATCTCCTCTATGTGAATGGAGAAGTCAGAATTTGATCTAGACAAACACTCCTGGTACTTTTTGTATGATACATGAGTTATAAAATGATGTGTCATTAAATAATCTTATTTATTCTCAGTCAATGATATCATAATTTGCGGTTATCTCAATTTTACCAACTTGAAAATTGATAACTAATAATTAATGTTGTATTTTCCTACTCTGCTTTTCCATTCTTTTAACAAAAAAAAATTATCCAAGATAGAAATTAAAGTATCTCTTATAAAAATACTAATAATAAACACAGAGCCCCTTGCAAATTCATTCTTCTAAGCAGTGTTTAGTTCATCACTGTCACTCAGCTGCTCAGGACAAAAATGTTAATATTCGATAGATTTTCTAGGATGAAAGTCTACTTTTTGAAACATCTATACACAAGTCTTTAAAATGGGTTAAAAACAGACTTGATTCTAGTGGCTCCATTGCAAAACAATGGGCCATCTGTTTCATTAAGTCTTTAACAGTGCTGGGTCTTTTACTTCCTTTTGGCTAAATGTTTTTTTTCCCCCCCTGGAATTGTTGAGTTTCAGCCAGCCTAATTCACAACGCTCTTCAAGAGTTGTTCTCTTGCTGAATAGCTGAGCATCAGCTGGCTCAGCCCCTGAATCACCACCAGAATATTATTGCCTCCCTTCTCCCCACATTCTCTTTATTTAGAAGTCTATTTTCTCTAGTAGTGAGAAACAGCTGGCATAAATTTGAACAAAAAGAACATTTTTATATGATATAATAACATTAGAATATAGGAATACTCAATAGGTGTGCCTTATGTATGTTCTTATATGAACATACGCAAATACACACACACGTGTGTGTGTGTGTGTGTGTGTGTATATATATATATATAATATGTTGATTCACTTTTCTCATAACTTCAATGTCATAAATATTCAATATTTGTCATCACTTAGAAATTCCCACCAAAACAATGCCTTTGTGTCAGATAATGTGGATTGCCTTTTCACCATTCTCTTCGCCACATTTTCCCTTTCTAAAGAGAAAACTAATTTTATTTAGTTAACCACTTCTGTCAACTTAGCTATTTGCTTTCGCTTTGATTAGATCTCAAAGACTGTTTCATTAGTTTATTTTATTAAGAAAAATTGATTCAGTAGAATTAATCATTCATACATCTAAGAAACTTTAAATGAGATCCTATAGTTCACAAGACACAGTGCTAAGCTCTGGGACAAAAATGCTGGGAAAACCTCTTTTCACAGTAGGACAGTAAAAATGTTGTATAAATTGTATGTAGAATGTACATTTGGAGAGCAATGAAAGAAGTGAAATCTGACTGAAAAGATAAGGGAGATAACTTAAGGGGACAGATTTTCCCATGATGAGTAGGAATGTCCTAGATCAGTAAGGAAGAAATGGTACTGTGTCAGGCAAAATTTGAAGCTCAGTACATCTTAATAGTGCATCAAGGTACCCACTTGTAATTCAGTACAAATGTAACATAAAGTATAAAGAATGAGAAGGCATACATTATGCCTGAGTTCAGATCCTGGAAGACTCTATATGCCAGGCAAAAATAATTAGTCTTTATCCTGAAGGTTTTAGGCTTCAGGATATGGGTATGAGTGTGACATAGTAAAATTGGCAATCTCAGGAGATTATTTAGTTACCACCATGAATGAAAGTCTGAGAATGTTCACAGATTATAATAGAGATGCAGAACTTGTTACTATCCAGAGAAGTAAGAGTCACAATACAAAAGTAGTGTCATTGGAGATAAAGTAGTTAGTATTGACTTAAAGAGTAAGTGGGAGATGAGATCAACAAAACTGATGAGCAAGTAAATGTGGAAAATTGGGAGATAATGTTTTGAATTAAATCCTGTTTTCTGGGTTAGGGTATTGATGATATTGTTAGGTCATCAGTAGAGAGTTGAAATTCTGTGGGAGGAATAGATTTGTAAAGTGTAAAAAGTGGCTTTTTTTTTTTTTTTTTTTGATATATTGAGCTTGAGAGTCCTGTGGTACATTTGAATAGACAATTGGATACATAGAATGGTAGTTCAAGAGCAAAGTCTATATTGGATATAAGATATAAGAGTCATCAGCATCAGTAGTTATAAATACAAAAGTCAGTACAAGTGTCCAAGGAGAGCTGAGAGCAAGAATAGGGTGTTGAGGTTGGGAAACTCAGTACTATTTGTATATTTAGAATACAAAGAGACAGAAATTCCAGGACAATGTAGCAATAAGGAATAGCAATACAGGAACAATAGCTATAAGCAAATAGCAGTTAAGAAAATGTTAAATGGGAGAGAAATAAAACTGTATGAAAATAAAAATCAATATAGGAAATTATTTGAAGATGAAAATAATTAACATTTAAAATTTAAAAGACAAGTCATACAAAAATTGAGGTATTATAATATTCACTAGGTTCACTGTGAGGAGTTAATTGCTAATTTTGGAGATTTTAAAATATATTACCAATGTCTACAAAAGTGATCTAAATCAATAAATCATAAATCAATAAAACATAAACAAATGTTTCCAAAATAAATCACATTAAGCTTTTCTTTTACTATGAATAATTTCCTAAAAGGCAAAAAAATCAAGATTCCATTTCATCAAAACAAAATTTTTATAATCTGTTTATTGATTGTATTTACCTATTTCTTAGTACCTTTTAAACTAATTCCTAAAATGTAGGTATTTTGTGTCAATAGCTTAGAAGTGATAAAAAGGCAGTCATCAATTTGTTTTGAATTTTCTAGGTAAAAGTCAAAATGTAAAATAAGCTTTTTATTCTCATATATTTCAAAAACTGACTCTTACATTTGAATTCCCATATCATTCTAGCTATACTTTTCTTATGGATTTTATTACCATCTACTTGTGGTAGTCTCTGTACCTATCTTTATTTTAAATATACTTAAGTCCTCTTAAGAGTGAAGTCCATTATTTTTTATTTTTCAAAGTACTTAACCAAGATTTTTGCAATAAATCTAACAGTCACTTGGTAGTACAAATAAGTGAATGCACTAAATGACAAAAATAAGGGAATTTCCAACACATTAAATCCACATATATGGACATTGAATGGAAAGTAACTGAACAAATGAAGTAGCTGAAATATGCCAACTACAGTAGCCAGGATGGGGATAAAAACAGAAGGGCATGGTATTATGAGGAGTGAGTTACATGATGTTTGATTTGGACAAGATCACAGGTCACTGGTCTATTGGTGTAGATAATGACACCCTTGGCTGAACCATTTATGAATGATTAATGATAATGTCAATAACATGCAACTTTACTCTTCCCTGGAGTTATTAAAATCTGTCATAAGCATTAATTGATGTGTTTGTGCATTGGCAGGGAATAATTTTCCCCAGCCATAGAGATTAGATCATTACCGAACAAGCACATACCCTAAAGATTAGGAACTAGGCAGAGTGAGGATAGGGGAAAAGGCCAAAATATCCATTCTTGATATGATCATTTTATTAAGCCTTCATTCATCTTGGACTTTAGAATTGATGTCACTCTTCTCACAAGTCATCTAAGTCTGATTTTTGTAATACCATATATTTTATTTTATTTTATTTTATTTTTGAGAGAGGGAAAAAGAGAGAGAGCATGAGTGGTGGGGAGAGGGGCACAGGGAGAGAGAGAGGGGGAAAGAATCCCAAGCAAACTTCATAGCCAGTGTGGAAACTGATGCAGGGCTTGATCTCAGGACACTGAAATCATGCCCTGAGCTGATATCAGGAGTTGATCACTTAACCGACTGAGCCACCCAGGTGCCCCTCTACCATATATTTTAATTATGTGAGCTTATTAAATAATTTATTAATGAAACTCCTGATTCTCTAGGTATCTGTACTTTTTATTCCACAACTGCAATATTTGGGTTTACATCAGAAAGTATTAGGTTTTTTACAAGTTTCATATTATGTAAGTCTGCCTACCTTTTCTTAGAAGAATTTTATTAATAAAAGTCTAAGATAAAGTCTGATTATACTAATATTTTTCTGACACCTCTGTTTTTGAAAGCTATCACTTCTATTTTAGTAAGTAATTATTCTTCTTATCCAAAGTTAGTTCAGAGAAATGGCTGTACTTCAGTTTTCTATCTTATTCAGAAAGTTATCATGAGAAATGCCAAATGGTCTGTTCAAGTCCAGATTCAGAGTTCAAGATATCTGCCCCATCAATTAATCAAGCAACTCTATTTAAAAAATTAAAGGATGTTAAATAAAATGTCATTATTTATTTGTATATAACCCATATCTCTGTCTTTCCCCTTTAATTAATAACCTTCTATTCATTCTTAATCAATATCTCAGTTTTTATCCATTGCTAGTATTAATATCTCAGTTTGTCATCATATCTATTCATCTCTCACACTTTGCCTCTGATTCCACATCAAGTCTTTCTTCTCCAGTATCTTCATATCTAGTGAGGAGCCCACACATTCCTATGAGATACACCTTTTAGACACTTAACTATATACTCCCTGCCCAAAACTTTTCATTACCTCCCTATGCCTTTTGAAAATATTTCAGTGCTTTATGCCTTAATATGACCATTCTCCCTACTAGATTTTAAAGTTTGCAAAAGATTTACATGATTTGCCCTGTTCTTCTCCTCTTCACTGACACTAAGTTCAATGGTAATGGCCGGTTAAGGGCAAACAATGGAACAGTCTACCTTGGATGTAGGCAATGGGAGATAAGGGATGAGGAGGACTGGTAGGGGTATCATCTATAGGGAATTAGGCAGTAATAAACTAAAAACGAAAAAAAAAGTCTGTTTGCTATTAACTATCACTATACTTAAGCCATTCTAAATGATGTCTGAAGGAAAATACTCCTCTATAAAAAATGTTAACCAAAGCTTTTGTTGGTCTAAGCTCTAAACAGTTGTTGCAATTATTGTTGAGTTTTAATCGTATATATGTGAGTTCTAAATAAGCACTTTTTACTTATCCTGTAATGAACAACATATTCTATTCAAGAGGTTAATTTGAATAATTCCCAGTTATGTAGACAGCCAGAACACTTTTGGCTCAGCTAAATGGGTTCATTTTCAGGAACACTCTTGTAACTCTTCAGTATGGTTAAAGTTGTTTTTGCCCAGTGATACTACTATTTCTGAATGTGAACACTAGATTCAGAATAAGTAATAGCACAATAATTATAAATGCAAAGAATCAGAATTCAAGTTACTTTAATTCTGTCAATCTAGGTAACCACTTAGTGTTTTTCCTTGTGTTCAAATTTAAAACAGGGAAACAGTGAGAACTATGAAATGCTATATATTTGTTTAGCGAGCATAGATTTTATTGGAATTTAAGCCGAAATCACACATGGAAGTAAAGACTTACTTCTGAACGTTATTAAACCTTATATATCACTCATTTTGATGCACATCTTTTGCCTTATATCCTCCATATTCATATACATACATTATTATTTGTCTATGCCCATGAGCTTCTTAATGACAGGTAATATGCTTAAATATATTATAAATCCCTTTACCAGTATTCTACTTCATATATGTTTCTTAAGTATAAATTTTTCAATAAACTTTTAGAACTTGTAATTTTTTTTCTGAGAAGCATCATTTTTTTTTTAATTATAGCAATTTTATGTCCACGGGCAACTTTTTAAAAATTTTAATTCAATAATTAACATATACTATATTATTAGTTTTAGAAGTAGAGTTCAGAGATTCAACAGTCTTATATAACACCCAATGCTCCTTACAACCCATGCCCTCCTTAATGTCCATCACCTAGTTATCCCATTTCCCAACCCCTCCCCTCCAGCAAACCTCAGTTTGTTTCCTATGATTAAGGGTCCCTTATGGTTTGTCTCCCTCTCTGATTTCATCTTGTTTTATTTTTCCCTCCCTTCCACTATGCTCCTCTGTTTTGTTTCTTAAATTCCACATATGAGTGAAATCATATGATAATTGTCTTTCTCTGATTGACTTATTTTGCTTAGCATAATACCCTCTAGTTCCATTCTTCATGTTGCAAATGGCAAGATTTCATTTTCTGATGGCTGAATATTATGCCGCTTTTGTTCTCTCTCTATATATAGCTATGTGAACAGTGTGAGAGGGTTAGCCTTTCTCTGCATCCTCTCCAACATCTGTTGTTTCCTGACTTGTTAATTTAGCCATTCTGACTGTTGGGTGGTGGTATCTCATTGTGGTTTTGATTTGTATTTTCCTGATGTCAAGTGATGTTGAACATTTTTCATAGGTCTGTTGGCCATTTGTATGTCTTCTTTGGAGAAGTGTCTGTTCATGTCTTCTACCCATTTTTTTATTGGACTATTTGTTCTTTAGGTGTTGAGTCTGATAAGTTATTTTGATAGATTTTGGATACTAGCCCTTTATCTGGTAAGACATTTGCTAATATCTTCTCCATCTGTCCATTGTTTTGGTTTTGTTGACTGATTACTTTGCTGCACAAAATCTTTTTATCTTGATGAAGTCCCAGTAGTCCATTTTGCCTTTATTTCTCTTGCTTTTGGAGATGTGTCTAGCAAGAAGTTGCTGCTGCAGATGTCAAAGAGGTTGTTGCTTGTGTTCTCTCCTAGGCTTTGAAGGATTACTGCTCACATTTAGACCTTTCATCATTTTGAGTCTATTTTTGTGTATGGTATTAAAAAAATGGTCCAGTTTCATTCTTCTGCATGTGGCTATCCAATTTAGTGATAAAATCAGTACCCAAATTTATTTTAATAATTTGTAATATTTACCTTATATTTAGATTAGATTATGAAATGGCACATCACAATTTTTGTCCCTCTGGCAAAAGGGGCAATTCTCATAAAATCACATAGAATAGGTGATTTTGGAAGATTCTGTCTCTATATTTACAAATTCAACAAATATATATTGAGTGACCGAATGTGGCAGGAACTCTTAAATGTGCAAAAGAAGCAAAGTTCCAGGTTTCATGGGGTTGATAATAGTGAAAAGAAAAAGTGAGTCAGTTAGTGATAAATGTTATAAAGAAAAAAAGGCAAAGAGCATGATATTGTGATTAATAATTAGAGGAATGTGAAAAATTTTAGATTGGATTATCAGGATTAATGATTAAATAAGGTAACAGGGATACCTGGCTGGCTTAGTGAGCAGTGCATGGAACTCTTGATCTTGAGGCTGTGAGCTTGAATCCCATATTGGGTGTGGAGCCTACTTAAAAATAAAATATTTTAAGATTTTTAAAAGATTTTATTTATTTATTTGACAGACAGTGATCACAAGCAGGCAGAGAGGCAGGCGGGGGGGGGGGAGCAGGCTCCCTGCTGAGCAGAGAGCCCAATGTGGGGCTCGATCTGAGGATCCTGGGATCATGACCTGAACTGAAGGCAGATGCTTAATGACTGAACCACTCAGGTGCCCCCAAAATAAAATATTTTAATAAAAAAATAAATAAATTATGTAGCAAATAAAATTATATATATGTATATGTGTATATATATATATATACACACATATACTCACCAATACATTAATATGCAGCAAATACTATATATCTATAGCTATACAGATATATATCATAGTAACAAAGAAAATGAAGGAGATCAATGCATTTTGATGATGAAAAGTGACTATGACTTCTCTGGAAAAGAAACTGTCAAGAGATTGAGAAGATAAGCCATAGATAGAGAAATAAACATTAGCAGAAGACACATTTGATAAAGGGGTGCTATCCAAAATCTACAAAAACTTCTTAAAACTCAATAAGGAAAAAAAAAAAAAAGCTCAACTAATAGTGTGCAAAACATCTGAATAGACAACCTACCAGAGAAGATATACAGTTGGCAACTAAGCACATGAAAAGATATTTAATATCAGGTATCATTAAGGAACTCATACTTATAAAGCAATGACATATCACTATTAGAATGGTTAAAATCCTGAATACTGCAGCATCAGATGCCAGTGAGAATGTGAAACAACAGGAACTCTCATTAATTGTTGATAGGAATGAAAAAATGGTATTGCAACTTTGCAAGATAGTTTGACAGTTTCTAAGAAAACTGAATAGACTCTTCTGCCCATTTTTTGACACAATTATCGGAAACAGATAATCGTTTCCGATAATCGTGTCAAAAAATGGGCAGAAGACATAAACAGACACTTCTCCAATGAAGACATACAAATGGCTAACAGACACATGAAAAAATGTTCATCATCACTAGCCATCAGGGATATTCAAATCAAAACCACATTGACATACCACCTTACATCAGATCGAATGGCCAAAATTAACAAGACAGTAAACAGCAGGTTTTGGAGAGGATGTGGAGAAAAGGGAACCCTCTTATACTATTGGTGGGAATGCAAGTTGGTGCAGCCACTTTGGAAAACAGTGTGGAGATGCCTTAAGAAATTAAAAATAGAACTTCCCTCTGACTCTGCAAATGCACTACTCAGTATTTACCGAAAGATACAAATGTGGTGAAAAGAAGGCCCATCTGTACCCCAATGTTCATAGCAGCAATGACCACAGCCGCCAAACTATGGAAAGAATCAAGATGCCCTTCAATGGACAAATGGATAAAGAAGATGTGGTCCAAATATACTATAGAGCACGATGCCGTCATCAGAAGGGATGAATACCCAACTTTTGTATCAACATGGATAAGACTGAAAGAGATTTACTGAATGAAATAAGTCAAGCAGAGACAGTTAAGTATCATATGGTTTCACTTATTTGTGGAGCATAAGGAATAACATAGAGGACATGGGAAGATGGAGAGGAGAAGGGAGCTGGGGGAAATTGGAGAGGGAGAAGAGACTGTGGTTTCTGAGGAACTAACAGGGTTTTGAAGGAGAGGAGGGTGAGAAGTTGGGTGAGCCTGGTGGTGGGTATTGTGGAGGGCATGTATTGCATAGAGCATTGGGTGTGGTACATAAACAATGAATTCTGGAACACTAAAAAGAATTTTTACAAAAAGAAAGAAAGAAAGAAAGAAAACTGAACAGACTCTTACTAAACAGTCCAGTAATCGTATTTCTTGCTATTTACTAAAAGGAGTTAAAAATTTATGTCCACACAAACACCTGCATGCAAATGTTTACAGAAGCTTTATTAATAATTGCCAAAACTTAGAAGCAAACAAAATGCCCTTCAATTAAAATTAATAAATAAATTGTGATACAATTTATTGGCTTAAATGATTAAGCCAAGAAAAAAAAACACAGAATAAACATACATGCATATTTCTAAGCAAAAGAAGTTAATCTTAAAGGGCTATATAGCATATGATTCCACTTATATGATACTCTGGAAAGAGCAAAACTACCAAGCAATTAAAGTATCAGTGGTTGCCAGGGGTCTTAGGGGGAAAAAAATGAAGAGGGAGAGCACAGGGGATTTTTAGTACAGTGAAACTATTCTGCATGACACTAAAAAGATGACTATTTGCTGTAATATCAGCTAAAGTATGACTGGTAGTGATGTGTCAATGTTGGTTCATTATTTATAACAAATGCACCGTACTAATGTAAGATGTTAATGATAAGAAAATATGTGTGAGGTGGAGGAAGTATGTGAAAACTCTGTATTTTCCACTCTGTTCTTCTGTGAACCTAAAATTTCTCTTAAGAAGAAAGTCTGTTAAGTTTTATTTTTTTATATATTTTAATTTTTTATTACATTTTATTTTTTGCAGAGAGAGTGAGAGCAAGTGGGGGGAGAGGGGCAGAAAGAGAGAGAATCTTATGTAGGTTCCACACCCCAGAATGGAGCCTGACATAGACTCAATCTCACCACCCTGAGATCATGACCTGAGCCAGAATCAAGAGTCGGCTGCTTAACCAACTGAGCCGCCTTGGTGCCCCTGTTATTGTTGTTTGTTTGTTTTATTTTAAAGTGGATGGTGAATAACTGAAGAATGTCTGAAGTGGAGGATCTAATGAGAAGTTAACTTGTTTATTACTACTGCAAGGTAGACATTATATCCTCTAAAACAAAAAAAGGATGCCATTAAAAATGTGAGGCCATCTTGTTTCATTTATTCTTCTCCTAATCCCTTAACCCCCACCTCCGTTGCATCTCTACTTCCTCATATCAGGGAGATCATATGATATTTGTCTTTCTCATTGACTTATTTTGCTAAGCATGATACCCTCTAGTTCAATCCATGTCATTGCAAATGGCAAGATTTCATTTCTTTTGATGGCTGCATAGTATTCCATTGTGTATATATACTGCATCTTCTTTATCTATTCATCTGTTGATGGACATCTAGGTTCTTTCCATAGTTTGGCTATTGTAGACATTGCTGCTATAAACATTCGGGTGCACATGCCCCTTTGGATCACTACCTTTGTATCTTTAGGGTAAATACCCAGTAGTGCAATTGGGAGGGAGACAAACCATAAGTGACTTAATCTCACAAAACAAACTGAGGGTTGCTGGGGGAGAGGGGTTGGGAGAGGGGGGTGGGGTTATGGACATTGGGGAGGGTATGTGCTATGGTGAGTGCTGTGAAGTGTGTAAACCTGATGATTCACAGACCTGTAACCCTGGGGATAAAAATACATTATATGTTAAAAAAAATTATTTAAAAAAAAAAAACTTAAAAAAAAAAGAGCCTAGGAAGTGGGGTTGCATGCATCTGCCACAAATACACAATTTACAAGATAGCTAAGTACCTTTCTTCCACTCCCTCCCATTTTTAAAATAAAAGAATTCAAAGATTTGTTTACATTTGGAAAAAAAAAAAAAGTGAGGCCAACGAGGCATCTGGGTGGCTTAGTTGGTTAAACATTTGCCTTTGGCTCAGGTTATGATTCCAGGGTTCTGACAACAAACCCTGCATCGGTCTCCCTGCTCAGTGGGGAGCCTGCATCTCTCTCTCCCTCTACCTGATATTGCCCTGGCTTGTACTCTCTCTGCACACTCTCTGAATCTGTCAAGTAAATAAATAAAATATTTTTTAAAAAGTGAGGCCAAGGAAGAAGAATTTACAGAAATAAATAGAGACTATAGCAAAATTTTAAAAATAAATAAAAAATAAAAGAAATATAAAAACATTAGAAGGCCTGATTGGGGAGGGTATGTGCTTTGGTGAGTGCTGTGAAGTGTGTAAACCTGGTGATTCACAGACCTGTACCCCTGGGGATAAAAATATATGTTTATAAAAAATAAAAATAAATAAATAAAAATAAATAAAGAAAGAAAGAAAGAAAAAAAAATAACATTAGAAGGTCAAGTTGAGGAAACCTCCCAGAAAATGGAACCAAAAGAAAAAGACATGTCTAATAAAAAAGAAATTGTTAAGAGGATTAATCTAAGAAGTCAATATACAATAAGTAACAATCCAGATAAAAGTATAAATGAAAAAAGGAAGTTACCGAAGAAATAATTCAAAAACACTTCTAGAATTTGAATGAAATAACTCATCGAAACCTAGGAAAAAAATGAATTCAAATAGGCCCACAAAGCACACATTTTAATAAAATTTTAGAAACAAAGGATAGTGAAAAATTCTAAAGCTGTTAAAGAAGAAGTTCTGAAACTTGACAAAATGTGAGACAGGAGCACAGAAGAAAGGAATTCTCAAAATGGTAGAAAAGGTTTGAAGAATTTACTTACCTTATAGCTCATCTCAAGAGGCAACTGGAATATGTTTTCCATGTGTGATAAATAAAATTATAAAACATGTAAAAGGCATGAGATCTAGTAGATGGTATATTCATATACCATATGAATAGCACCATATATAATGGTAAAAAGAAGTCCAGTACAGAGTGAAGAGAATTCTGAGCATGACAGCTTTGCAGCAGCCTTAAATTTAGGAAATTATGTGAGAGATGCATGTAAAAACATGTGATTTTTTTGGAAGCAATTAATGTCTCTGGGAAAAACAGAATGGAAATGCAATCATGGTAAACACAATTTCTACATCATGATGCCAGAATATTGTTTTAATTTAAAAATCCCAATATTAATTTAGAAGGATAGAGGAAGGGAGCAAGAATAATAATTAAAAATGATAACTCTTTACATTTTCTAAAATGACACAATGTGTGATTTTAGTACTTTACAAAATAGCAGTAAAGTATATAACCTTCAAATATGGAAATAAATAAAAATTCTTTAAAGAGGTGAAAACATTTGAAAGTCAGACTGAGAATGGATAAGTGAGGAATGAGTTCTAATATTTTATTACAGCCTTGTGGTACTAGTTGACTTTTTAAATTATGTGCATTTATTACTCACATAAGAATGAAAAATAGTTAAAACAAAAGATTAAACAGAATAATAGGACGAGTAGGAGTGAAAATTTTCCAGGGTTGATGGTTTTGACAGTTCCCCACATATGGGTGCACGTGAACAAGTTACCAGCACTGTATAGCTATTGTTGGAACTGAGACAGGCACCCAACTTTTCTCTTGGTAGAATATTTAAAGAACAAAGAGATTTTCAAGTTTCCATAATTGTATTTAATAATATGTATTGTTTTTTTAGTATGAAATGACATCCTTCAATTACTCAAATTTTTCCAAGGTATTTGAAATACTCATTTGAAGACACACACATACACACACACACACACACACACACACATCTATTTCTATGGCTTATATTTGCTTTATTGGCCTTCCTACTCCTTACGGTACCAAATGTCTAACCTTAAAAGTTAAAAATAATGATACTATTCATATATTAATCATTAAATTTCAGAACTGTAACACTGTTCATCTGTTTGATTCCAGCAGTTTATAATTCTTGAGCAGAGTTTCTCTCTGTTTGGTATAATCACACTGATCAAGCTGTCATACACACACCAGTGCACATATATACACAGCTAGGATCCTATACTAAATAGGTTGTTATTATTATTTTTTAAATAATGAAACTATCTTTTTAAAAGACTAAAATAATTGATATTAATAGTTGAAAAAGGAATGTGGTAGGGTGATCATATTTCAACTCAATGAAATAAGAATGTGTCTGGGGGTTGGCGCTAGCACAGGGTTCACACATGCAGGTTAAGGACAAGGACCTGAAACTTCCTACTGGCCCAGAGAGATCAAGGGATCAAGAGGTACACAGAAGTTTCCTTATCTAAAATACCAGCTGTGTGGTGATGGAGAAGGAAAGAATGAAAGCCTGAATCTTGTCAATGATCAAACATCAAAAATAATGTCAGAATTGTTATTAAATCTTTACTTACAAAAGTCAAACATTAGTTGGTATTTTGACCATGATCTGAACCATATCTTTCACTTAATTGTTATTCTTTTTTGGGGGGAGGGGTTTTATTTATTTTTTTCACAGAGAGAGACAGCACAAGCAGGCAGAGTAGCAGGCAGAGGGAGAGTAGTAGGGTCCCCATGGAGCAAGGACCCCAATCCTGGGACCCTGGGATCATGACCTGAGCTGAAGGCAGCTGTTTAACTGACTGAGCCACCCAGGCATCCCAACTATTCTTGTTAAATCCCAAGATGATACATCAGTGTTTCCCACTTGTCTCAGTGCAGCTATAAGTTTAAATACCTTAAATAACCTAAAAATGCGTCCGATTATGGGGACAAACTTCCTGTCAATATGTGTTTTATTTACCCTAATTTTTGCCATTTTCATTCTATTTGTCTTAAAATTTTCATCTGGAATCACATTCTTTCTGCCTGGGAAATATACTTTAAATCTGCTTTCGGTGGATTTGCTAGTACAAACTTCTCTTTTTCGTTGTAAAAAAAAATTTGTATTTTGCTTTTATTCCTAAAAGGATACTTTTTATTAGGTGTAAAATTCTACATTTGCAGTTAATTTTTTTTTAAACAGAAGGTATCAATGCATTATCTGTGGTTTCTGTTATTTCTGTTGAGATGGCTGCCTTTGGTTTTCTTTTCTAATCTATCACTTCTTTCCAAGTAGTATGCCTACTATCTGTCCTTCTGAGTCCTATTAATATTTTCATTTGCTTTTTGCTTTTTAGCAATTTTACTATGATTTTCTGTGGTATTTTTTTTTTTTAAATATTTAAACTGCTTTGGGTTAACACTAATTTCTAAATCTGTGTTTTTATATTGTATGTCAGGTTTAAAAAGTTAGTAACTATTTTTTTTTAAAGATTATTTTAGAGAGAGACAGTGTGAGCAGGAGGGACAGAAGGAAAGAATGTCCAGCAGACTCCACCACCCCCACACCCCTAGCCTTGATTAGCACAGGGCCCATCAGGCTAGATCTCAAAACCGTGAGGTCATGACCTGAGCCAAAATCAAGAGTCAAATGCTTAACCGACTGAGCCAACCAGAAGTCCCATTAACCATTTCTCATAATCCATTGCTTTTATTCCCTTTCCCTTTCTTCGCTTTTCTCCTGGGTTATCTAATTCCATTTATGTTAAGACATCTCTCTGTGTTCTCCTCTATATTTTCAATCTTCTCTCTATACTTTACTCTGGTGTTCTCTTCAATTCTCTATTCCAGTTTATTTATTCTCTTTTTAAACACATTGAATTTGTTATTACCTCTATTCATTGAGTTTTAGAAAAAAATGGATTTTATTTGTTAGAATAGTTTTATATTTACAGAGATTGCCTTTTAATAATATTTTATATTAACATGGAACATTTGTTATAATTAATAAACCAATATTGATACATTAGTAATAACTAAAGTCCTCTGTTCATTCAGATTTCCTGAGTTTTTGTTTGTTTATTTGTTTTTAAGATTTTATGTATTGATTTGAGAGAGAGGGAGAGAGAGAGAGCAGGAGCCAGGGGAAGGAGGAGTGAGACTTCCCACTGAGCCAGGAGCCTGACATGGGTGGACCCCAGGACCCCTACTGAGCCATGCAGACCCTCCATGTATTTCCTTAGTTTTATCTAATGACCTTTTCTGTTCCAGGTACTATGCAGGAAACCACATTACATTTAATCATCTTATCTCCTTAGGTTGCTCTTATGATGATAGTTTCTCAGATTATCCTTGTTTTTATTGATCCTGACAGTGTTTAAGACTATTGTTCAGGTAGCAAGCCCTACAAAATTTGTCTGATGATTGGAATTCATCATGATTAGACTGGTGTTGTGGGTCTTAACAAGGAGTATCACGTGGGTCAAATACTGTTTTCATCTCATTATGTCAAGGGTACATACGATTAACACGATTTATGACCATGAATGTTGATATTGAACATCTCACTGAAGTAATTCGTGTTTATCAGGTTTCTCCACTGTAAAGTTACTCTTTTTACCCCTTTCACATACTATTCTCTTAGGAATAACTATGTCTAGGCCATACTGAGGGATTGAGAAACGATTCTCCTCTTCCTTTAGAGCACAGTATCTCCATGGATTATTCAAAAGTCTGCATGGAAACTTATCTCTTCTCCCCTGTCAATTTATTAAATCATATATTTATTTTAATATGGGGTCACAGATATGTATTATACATTGGGTTTTAATAAAATACTATTTTATTTTTTTGTTGTTCGAATTGCTCCAGGGATGGTCATTGGCACCTCTTTCAGTTGGCTCCTGTGTCCCTTTTACATAGCCCATCATTGGGTTTATTTTTTTTTTAAATCTCTTTATTTCCTGGCACTACAAGACGCTATGGGATCATCTTGTATATTGCCTACTCCAGTTCTAGAACAGTCACATCTCCCTGGTGTCCTCATTCCTTTTATTGGAGAAACCAAAATCAAGCTACTAGATGTGTTCATTCTATTCCATTAAGTTTTCCATTAAGTTTTATTCCATTAAGTATTCCATTGTTTTAATTTGAGTTATTTATTTATTTTATATTTGGGGGGAATTACTCTATTTCTTATTTTTCAAATGAGTTTTGTCCTTCTCCCTTTTATTCTGGTTTTCTCTTCCAACCTCCAGTCAAAATTATATTTTATTTTTGTAAACAGAACAAATATACTTAAAGTCTTTATCTGGTAATTCAAATATTTAGAGTCCCTCTTGGGATATCTCATTGTATATTGGATATTGTTTCTTCTTTGGTTATTCATGTGATCTTTCTTTTCTCTTGATGATTTCTTTATTGCCAGGGATATTGCATTTGAAAAATTACAGAAGTAATTAAAGATCTAGGATTATATTTTATTTTTCTGTTAACAGTTAACATTTGTGAATGGCAGGTGGTTAGGGCAATAGCAATGTGGCAACTTTTGACAAGATCAATTGAAAACTCCAAATTAGGCATTAAAGCTATTGATCTCCATCTCTACTATCTTACACTTGATGTCTGGCCTTCAAAAAAACTCAAAAGGCATATAAAAATCAAGATAAGGGGCACCTGGGTGGCTCAGCGGGTTAAACCTCTGCCTTCAGCTCAGGTCATGTTCTCAGGGTCCTGGGATTGAGTCCCACATCGGGCTCTCTCCTCAGCAGGGAGCCTGCTTCCCCCTCTCTCTCTGCCTGCTGCTCTGCCTACTTGTGTTCTCTCTTTCTGTCAAATAAACAAATAAAATATTTTTTTAAAAAATCAAGATAAACAGAACACTGCCAAGAGATATAACCAGATTTGAATATGACACATACCTTCGAAGAAATAGAGATTTTAAATAATCATGATTAAAATGATAAAGGCATTAATGGGGAATTTTTATAATGGTGTATCCAAAGAACTAATGAAAATATCCATGAGTGATAAAATGAGTGATAAATGTTTTTGAAGATCTGGGAGCACCAGTACTAGGCCACTACCACAATACCCATTGAACAAGAACTTTTCTTCTTTGCTTGTCCTCCTCCACCTGTTCAAACCCTAAGGCATACCCTGTGAAAGAAAAATTAAGATGGACTTCAATAAAATGAAAAATTTCTGCTCTCAAAACAATAAAAAAGACAAATCACAGTCTGGGAGGAAATATTTTCAAAACACTTATCAGATAAAGGATCGTTATCTAAAATACAAAAGAATTCTTCAAACCCAACCAAAAGAACATCAATAACTCAATAAAGAAGTGGAGCAAAGACCTTGACAGATGTATCACCACTGAAAACATACAAAGAGAAAATAAGTATACAAAAATATGCTCCACATCATGTGTCATTAGGGAAAGGAAAATTAAAATATTAAGATACCACTGCACACCTATTAGAATGGTCAAAATCAGAAATAGTGACAACACCAAATGCTGGTGAGGATATGGAATAATATGAACTCAGTCATTGCTGATGGTGATACAAAATGGTATAGCCACTGTCAAAGACAGTTTGGCAGTTTCTTACATAAATACACATACTCTTACCATATGATTCAGTAACCATGCTCTGTGGTATGTTCTAACATATTTGAAAACATATTACTACACCAAAATCTGCACATGGATGTTTGTAGCAGCTTTAGTTGTTATTGCCAAAACTTCAGAGCAACCAAGAAGTCCCTCAGTTAAGTGAAAGTTAAATTGTGGCACTTTCATAAAATGGAATGTCTTTTATCATGAAAAAGAAATGAGTTATCAAGCCATGAAAAGACCTGTAGGAAACTTACATGCCTATGACTAAGTGAAAGAAGCACTCTAGGAAGGCTGTATACTGTATGATTTCAACTACATGGCATTCCAGAAAAGACAAAACAATGGATACAGTAAGAAATCAATGGTTGTCTTTCGAAGAAGGAAGGTTTGAATAGATAGAGCACAAAAGATTTTTAGGGCAGTAAAATGACTGTAAAATATTAAAAGGATGGATATATGTCATTATATATTTGTCCAAACCTATACAAAATACAACATTAAGAGTGAACACTAAACTATGAACTGTCGGTGATAGTAATTTGTTGATATAGGTTCATCAGTTGTGACAAATGTACCAATATGGTAGGAGCTGTTGTTAGGAGGCTATGCATGTGTGTGGGCAGGGGCCCCATGTGAAATCTCTGTAAATTCTGCTTAATTTTTCTGTGGACCTAAAAATGTTCTAATAAATAAAGTGAAATGAAGTGAAAGGTGAACATTAAGCTTATTGTTACATTATGATTGCAGTTTTTGTTGTTTGTATGGTGACTATAATATGAAACTTTCCAGATAGACATCAGACATATCAATGAACAATATGTTCTATAAAATGAGCTTGTTCCTGGAATGGCAGATAACTAGTTTGCTTCTTACATGGAAAAACAAAATTTGCAACTTTGAAAAGCTGGACCATCAAACAAATAGTTGAATGAAACTCATATTTCTTATAATTATTGCTATTTAAATTTTAATTGTGGGATTTTATAGTCTTAATTTTTAATCTGGTTTTATATCGCCCTCGCCCCACAAGGATGACAAGAAGCCCCAGTTCAGATGCATCTTCTCTCTCTTTATTTCTGCAAGTCTACACACTTATATACGCTTACATGACCAATCAGCAAGCAGGGTACAGGAGGGAGCAAATCAGGCTGTGTACCTAAACGAACAACTTCGCTAGCAACCAATGCTGTTTACTTCCTCTTTGGGCGTTCCGCTGAGTCTCATGAGGCAATCCTAACCTGGCAACTAGCCAGGCGCCATCTTTTAATGGCAGAGGCTGCCCTGGTCAGGGGCCTGCCTCCGACAGTTTTACTTGACTATGAAGGGTATTTTGCTATTTATTTATTTATTTATTTATTTAGAGAGAGTGAGGGAGCATGAGCAGGGGGAGGAGAAAAGGGAGAGGGAGAGAGAAAATTTTAGGCAGGCTCCATGCCCAGAACAAGCTGGACGTGACCCTCAATCTCACAACCCTGCGATCGTGATCTAAACCAAAATCAAGAGTCAGACTCAACCAGCTGACCACAAGACACCCCAGAAGTCTATTCAAAAGACCAGTTATTAAAATCTTGTTTCAAAGCACATATAAAACATCAAATTTGTGTCCTAAAATGAGTCAGTCTTGAATGAGGTTTTCAAACCTGGTAGAAACCACCTTACCTAAATGATCAAAATTATTATACCCAGTACTAATACAAAGTAATTCCATGTGCTTGCTAATATGATATGCTGAGAAAGACTTGACATTAATTTTGTGGTTTTGCTCTCCCAAATGAAATAACCTGAACATAATCATGAGGAATATTAGAAATAGTGAAACTACTAGATATTGTGTTAACAGCTGACCTGTTTCAAAATAAAGGATACTAAAGAAAAATGACAAATGATGTATTCCATGTTCCTGGACTAGAATAATAATAATTATTATTATTTGCTATGATAGTCTGATATAATTGGTAGAATTTAAATATGGCTTATACACTAGATAACAATGTTATATGAATGTTAATTTCCTAATATTGATAATTCCACCATAATTATATAAGAAAATACCCCTATTCTTAACTAAATATACACTAAAATATTTGGAGTGTTTTTGTTCTTTTCCTAAGTCTCACTATTTCTCTCTGTCTTGTTCTTCTCTCAATACCCTAAAGAGCTGAGAGTTTTAGGGATATCAAAAAAAAAAAAAAAAAAAGAGAGAGAGAGAGAAAGACAGACAGACAGACAGACATGGGGGCAAAGATAGAGGGGAAGAGAGGAGAGAGACATTGCTAAAATAAATGTGGCAAACTTCATGATTGGGAAGTATGGTTGAAAGATATACAGGAGTTCTATGACTAATCTTAAAATTTTTCTGTTAGTTTGGAATTGTCTAAAAATAAAATTAATTCCCCAAATAACATCTTTTTGTATAAATGGAGTAAATTTGCCTAAACAAATCAAACTTTAAACTGTGCAATTTTGATTTAAATAAATATGATGAATATGAAATACACAACTATAACCACAACTTCCAAAATCAACAAAAGCCAAAAAAACACAAGGCATTTCTTTTTCTCTCTAGTCATATTTTACATGATTACCAATGACTTTAGGATATGAATCCATTATATATACTTGTATTTTCAATTTAATCCTCCACATTGAAAGAAATATGACTGTTTACTTTCTGCTAAATTAAACTGAACTCCTTGACTTTGTCATGTAGACTTCTTACATTACAGGTATTATTTGCAATTTTAAAGGCTGTGGATTATTACCCAAAGATAAAAGGTATAAAGATTATTATTTAAAGTGCTAAGATAAATCATTTTTGTGAAGGTAAGGCACCTACATTACACCAGTATTTGAATACTTTTAGTAGCTCTAATGTCATTTTCCAATATTAACTTCTCTTGATGGGTCTATTGTGAAGGAATAAATCTCAAGGTCAAAATTTTAATAAAAACATTTCTGTCTATTTTATTTCTTCAAAAAGTGTAAGTTGCCTTTGATTTTTAGGAATATCTTTGCAACATTAATATTTCTAGATACTTCTGAAACTGGATATTATCACAAAACAAAACAAAAACCAAAAACCCAAACCAAAAAACTACATCACATTTTTCATTGAAAATTGCCAGCTCCTGAGAGTTTTACTCACTAGAAATTCCCAGTGAGGGGGAGTTTAGGTTCTTTGAGGTGGCAAAATCCAAGTTGTTCTCATCCAGTGCTCTAGGAATTGACTTTGGACCCCAGAGAAGTTTCTTTTCTTTTCTTTCTTTCTTTTTATTTTTTTTTTATTAACATGTAATGTATTATTAGCGCCAGGGGTTCAGGTCTGTCACCAGGTGTACACACTTCACAACACTCACCATAGCACATACCTTCCCCAATGTCCAAAACCCAACCACCCTCTCCCTATGCCCCTCCCCCTGGCAACCCTCAGTTTGTTTTGTGAGATTAAGAGCCTCTTATGGTTTGTCTCCCTAAGGATTTCTAAAGAAGATTTAAAACTTATTGCTAAATGTTGAAGACCTTCATATTGTAGGGTGAAAGGGCATGGCTGAAACCACCCCCCCAAAAAAATCCCTGAGTTTGATACCAGGAAAGAACTACAGGAAAGGCTCTGGTAACAGTATTAACATATGAGCAGAGGATTTCTTAAGTGTTTGAGAAATTAGACACTGATGCTAAGAAGTATTTAAGAAGTTAGACATGAAAGAATGGGAGAGTGAATCATAGTAATTTGGGTATTTTAACAAGACATACTTTTTATTCATATTAATAATTGTTTTAAAAACGCACTTCAGAAAGTCACTGACCTCTTTTCAAGAGGTATGTTTCTAAGTAGAGCTGAAAATGTGGACTAAGAGTAAGTGAATATTGTTTTTTTAAGACAAATTGGATTTGTAGGAAAAATAGACAATATCGTTTGTATAGTATTCTAAATAAAAGAGGCTTCTAGTTAGAAGTTGTCAGTGTAACTTGCTCCTTAATTCAGTAGACATTTTGAATTACTTTTGTAAGTAAAATTATATACAGCTACTGATTTGATGCTGTTAATAGATAATAGGACATTTTAGGAGCTACACTACAACTTTAAATAGAACAGGTGCTAAAATTTTCTAAAGTATTAATATGTATAGTGCATGAGAATTGCCAGGAAAATTAAAAAAAAATAGAGCTACATTTTCTAATGTACTTCCATAGTCAGTACAGTTTATAGTTAAGTAGACCAAAGACCCCCTCCTTAATGCATTCTCTAGTATCCAGAAAGTTCTGGTCTTCTAGCATCTTCTGATTGAACCTAACAGAAATTTGAGTTGATATAAAACATGTCTTTAAATGGAATATTTTCTTATTTTTGTGAGATGTACACACATGAGACTGTAGTCTTTTGTCCATTTTATTGAGATGTGTTTTTTCCTAAACAGTCAAATAAAGAAGTTATTTGTATTACTGAATACAAACCAACAAATTATTTAAACAAAGTGAAAACCTTAGGTCCTATTTTTTTTTTTTTCATACTTCAAGTGTTTTTATTCTGAGCAGTATGTACAAAAAATAATGCCAAATGTGTCTTATTCCGTATCGTTTAGCACTCTGTACGGGCTCTCAGTCTTTTACAGATTTAACAGACCCCTCACTTCACCATACATAAGAGGCTTCCTTCTTGCCCTCACTGGAAATGGAGCCACGGGCAGGGGCGAGGGCTGCGTGAATGGAAACAAGACGGGAAACATGTGCTTGGAGTCTAACAGCAGCTGCTGAGGGTCATTCCGCTCTTGTAGCTGTGCCTGGATTGTTCGTATAAAGGCCACGGTTACCCGTTCTTCAAATTCATTCAGGGGAGTATAAAGGTTTAAAATTTTGACAATCTGCTGCGTGCTGAGAGAGGTGCACAGGGAACAGAGCAGTGCACAGTAGAGCTACTGCTCTACTTTCAATACAAATATTGAAATATTCTCCAATATGCATATATAAATGCATTTATATACCTTTAAATTACTTAAACATATGTAAATATGAGTATATTATAATTGATATAATATTTGTATATTGCCTTACAATATATGAATACATATGCATGTATAAATTTATATATATGTGAATTGTGTATATATATATTCTCAAAAGTAGATTGTAATATTTAGAAATTAAAACAAATAAAAATGGCCTCTAGTGCTCTGTGACCCTCACCATGTATTCCCATAACTGATTGTTATTTCCTTTTTAGGAATTAATTTAGAAGGAAATCCAGTCTCAAACTAATGCAAACATTCCTACAAAGTGTATGGGAATTCCAAGCAGTTTTACTGCTAAAAAATGTCAAAGAGAAACATCCCATCAAAGCCCCAAGTGGAAAAGAATGCCAACAATAATTAAGCTGAAGCAGCTTTACTGGCCCCACTGCTTTCACTTAGACAGAGTTGTGGAGCAGTATTTAATCAGAAGGGATTGGGAAAGGATTATAATGGATTTTGCTTACCTTAACCAGGGCCTTGAATGTTCAGCAATATGTAAACTCCAAGATGTAACTACATATAAGATTTTAAAGAGGTAAGGTAGAATGCAGCAATGAAGCAGAAACCCCAATCTCTCTCTTCTGAACTTTAGAATTTGGTTAGCTCAGCTGAACACAGGGGACCTAGCCTATTGTTAGCAGCACAGTAGACAGTGGGAAATTGTAACTTATAGGTTTAAAGGTTAGTCTGTGCTCCAAAAAGACATATAAAGGTAACATGGAGTCTGGCATTGTTTATCATCTGTAGACACAGTCCCTATATAATGACACTGACTTCTGTGTCAGTGGAGAACTGTAAGAAACCTTGTTCAATAAGCCCTCCACCTGATAAAGCACAGCCACCCTGAGACTGAACAAAAAAAGATGAATCAAATTTGTGTTTCCTCTTATAAATCATCCACTCTCCTAAAGAGTCTCTTCAGTAACTGAAGTGCTTGAATTATGTAAGGATAGACATTTACTCATACTTTTAAAGAAAATAAATAAATAAAACTATCTAAATGATTAAATTTAACCTAAGTGTTCAGAGAAGCATTACAAACTATAATATATACTTATATTCCTTATTTTTTCCCAAAGAAGTGATTTTAAATATAAATGAAATTTCTGGTTGAATAAGATGCATCCAATTGAGTGCTTTTTTGGGGGGGGAACAAGTAAACAAAAAATGAGCATTTACTATGTGCCAAGCACTTCACAATGTGTTTTGGGAGAAAGAAGCAGAAAGAAAATATCAACTTTGCATATTTCATGATCTCATGGGAATAATAATAAACATGAAGAGATCATCTTAATACATATTAGAGAATAAGACATTTTAAAAGACAAACTTTTAAAATGCAGTAATAGCTCAAAGTAGGAAGAGAGAAATTGACCAAGAGTAATGTGTAAAATCAGGAAGTGTTCACAGAGGGGTTGACATGTTGGCTGGACCTTCAAGGTTGAGTACAATTTTCCATAAGTAGAAATAGCTGTGAAAGATATTCTAGGAAAAGAGACATAATTAGTGAGGACATGGTCTGGAATAAAATTTACAGAGATTCAGGAGATGTTAAGCAACCTATTTTTGCTTGGTCACAGACTTCATAACTTGGAGGGCAAATAACTTGCAAATATATGGGACCCTGTAGTAGACACTATTTTAGCTCAGGCGGATCTAACCTTTTTCTCTGTCATGGGGTTCCAGCACAGAAGATGAGAAGGCTACTAATTCTCTTGCTGTCTCACTGCCTCTTAAGTGTGGCCATGAAACGCTATTCTACTAACTTAGGAAAGAAAGTGTGCTGGTGCTGTCTGTTACTCTGTTATATCCTGCTGAATATTCCTAACTGATATATCACACCTTGAATAAATTGGGCATAAAAGAAATGAGTGTACTCTGGAGAGAAACTCTAAATGTTCCCAAACCATCCTTTATTTTTACTGCCAATAAGTAATCTCCCAATGCTCAGGTGAGAAGAACTACTAAAACTTGCCCAGTTTGTCTCAGCAGAAGCTAAGAACAGGGAACAATCTCCAGAATGTAATGGCGTCCAATGAGATGGTAACAGCAAACAAACACAAAATAAAAATTAGTATATAAAAATTGAGAACCACTTGAAACACAAATCTCTCCATGAGGAATGCACAGTGTAATGGCTGTTTGAAATGTGTATTATAGGAAGAGCTGAACAGGATTACATACTCATCAAAGTAGGTAAGGTAGGGCCCAGTGCAGAGTGAAGACAGGCATGACAACTACACACATCCAGCTCCTAATCCCTCAACTCAAGAGCAGAGTTTAAAAATCAGACAGCAAAGCAAGGTAAAAGAAAACTAATTTCTATTATTTTAAGGAGCCACAGCAGACCTAGTTTACCCCAATCGAAGATAAATATGCAATGAGAAAGAAATGAACCCAATTTAATGCAAGAATATGGAATAATAAGTAAACAAACAAATACATAAGATTAAGGGCTTATTATGCAAAATGCAGATGAGGCACCCATTTTTGGAATGGTTTTGTCCCCAAAATACAAAAACAAATGTTGTTGCTACTTAGCAATGTCAAGAAATAACGAAACATGAATTTAAGGAACTGAAGTTTCAAAGCTGACATGCTGAGACAACAGAAGAAAATCTAAAAGAAGCTGTCAGGAGAGAAATGGAAAAACAATACCTTTTCTCAACCAAGAGACATATTCAAAGCAGCAAGGAGTGGAACCCTGATAATACACAAAACTAAATCAGTTATGTGTAGAATAATGTTAAGAAAATCACAGTAAAAGAAAATAAAAACGATAAAGAGATGAATGATTATAAGCAAAAAGAAAGATATAAATGAGTACAACATAAAGATGATTATTATGTCTCTCAAGAAGACTAAAACAAATTTAAAAATTAAATATAAAATAGAAGGTAAAAAAAGTATTTTCTAAAATTAGAGTAGAGTGTTCTAGGAAAGTTGATAGAAAGTCATCAAGAAACAATTTATTCAAATGATATTCCTGAGATTTAAGGAAAATTAACAGTAAAAATAAAGTCAGCATTTATTTCCTAATCCATGAATTATTTCACTTTAATAAGTTTTGAAAGAAAACATCTATGTGGTATTAATGTTTCCTTATTTTATAGAAGAATAACTTGGCCAAGCTCATCCAGCAATAACAATGGATTTATATTTAGGATCCAGGACCATGGCACTACAAAGGCTGAGTTTGTAATCATCATTCTATAAAGACCTTCCTGGGTTTATGATGAGTTACATCCTGATAAACCTATCATAAGTTGAAAGTACATTTAACCTGCCAAACATCATACTTACCTCAGCCTACCTTAAATGTGCTCAGAACACTTACATTAGTCTACAATTGGGCAATATCATCTAACACAGAGCCTGTTTTATAATAAAATATAAAATACTTAATGGAATTTATTGAATATTGTACTAAAAGTGAGAAACAGAATGATTATATGGGTACAGAATGATTTCCAGTGTATCAGTTGTTTACCCTTATCGTGACTTGGCTGACTGGGAGCTGTAGCTTGCTACCTCTGCTCAGCATCTCAAGAGAGTAACGCACTGTATATCGCTAGCTTGGGAAAAGATCAAAATTCAAAATTTGAAGCCATTTCTATTGATTATATATCGCTTTTATACCATGGTAAAGTTAAAAAATCCTACATCCAACCATTATGAAGTTGAGAATCATCTGTATTCTATAAGGTATTGGAAAATAAACACATTTACTTCTCAGCTGGTTGGTCCCAGAAATCTCCAAAGGAGACATCCACTTTCTTTTGAGGAGATATTGTCTAGTGCCTTCACAGTGACCATTCTCCCCTAAAATTCCATTTTGTTCAGGAGCAACCCACTCCCAAGTAGTTTGTGTGACTCACGAGAAGCTGATCCCACATCCAACTCTGGCTGTGGGTGAGGATTAGCTTAAGCTGATCATGGGCATTTCAGCTTTTTTGCCAGCGATTGGTAAAAGAATCTTGGTTTATACTGATCAACGTATATTATTTTCCGATGATTATTACTGAGTGAGTACTTCACCCAAGTTGGACCACTTAAATGGAACAGAAAAAAAACTTATATTCTATGCCTCTGGTACAGAGTCTTTTCTTTCTTGTCTTAGAAGTGAACAAGGAAGTACATCACCTTGTTTTCTGCTAATAGCCATCTTATGATGATGAGAATAGACCATCTGAAGAAAAGAAGAAAAAACTGCATACCAATGAAAGAACAGTTGAGAGAATAGCAAATAAATGAGACTAGAGCTCAGAACTATCCTACTTTCACACTTTGGGGAGATGTGAGATAAAAATGCCCTTATTTTAGCCAAGTTTTTTAATACTTAATTGGCACAACTATTTTCATTGATGACACACATGCACACCCATGCATACACATAAACACACACGTACACTGCATGATGTTCATGTTATTAAATATCAAAGACACCATATCTACTTGGGCCTTTGCCTTAGCTATGTGCCTGTGTATTCAGAAAAAAGTAGGGTTTATTTCTATACCTAAAGTTAAAATGAGGTGCTTAAAGTAGACTATATCTATTGATTAAAGAAAATAGAAAAAAAGTTAACTTTTTTCCTGGTCTGTGGCAAATACAAATCTAGATTTTTGTCAATTATTATAGAAAAATAAGTAAAAAAAAATTAGTAAATAAATGAATATGCTTTAAAATAGAAAGACATGAGTATCATTTTAACAGAAGTTAAGAAGAAAGACTACATTTTCATTTCTCTAGCCTCTCTCTACTTGGATGATACATGTCATCTCAAATTCCTGCTCCTCTGTTAGCTTTCATGACATGGGTGACATTAACTAATGTTGAAACATTAGCAGACAACCCCAGGCTTCCTGAAGCTGTCTGAAGCCCAGTCTCTAGTTGGCTTCACTGCTTTTTGCTTGCTTGCCAATTTTTGAAGTAATTTCAACAGTATCCCAGAGTGCACAATAGGTAAGAAGAAAGAAGAACCATTTTGAGTGTCAGCCTCTGGTTTTACAGAAAGTATAAAATGAATGCACGAAAGAAATTGGTTGGAGCCACTGAGGCTAGGGTTTGATTCACATGCCATCTGAAAAACAGGAACAACAAGCTTTGATTCCCTTTCTTTCTTGAACACTGGTGGTCATACCAAGACTAATGTTGAAAGAGTGGCGATGAGAGATGAGGCATTATTAGTTCAGGGAATCTCAACCTTATTGAACTTCTAATGCCGTAGATTTGGCCTGATGAAAATAGTATCTCTATTAGAGAAATCTTTTGGCTGAAAGTAATATATCTCCTCTTGTTTAAGCAACTGGGGACAGAAATGTTTACATTTGCTCCTGGCAAATTTGAGCAGAAGAGGCAGTTTGGGATCAGATGACGGGTAGGCCATCTTAAAGATTTTTGTCTTTATTCTAAGAGCAATTATAAATAATTGAAAACCCATATTACATAGAAAGGAAGTTTGGGGTCAGATATGAATCATGGGAATTCACCCAATGGCAGCCAATCAGGCATTAGAAACGGAGACCTAGGATTTTAAAGAAAAAGAACTGTATATTAGCCCTAAAAATATAAAGCATTTTAATAACTATGGATTTTTAAAAATTAAAAAAAAAATAAATGTGGGGCACCTGGGTGGCTCAGTGGGTTAAAGCCTCTGCCTTCGGCTCAGGGTCCTGGGATCAATTCCCAAATCAGGCTCTCTGCTCAGCAGGGAGTCTGCTTCCTTCTCTCTCTCTCTCTCTCTGCCTGCCTCTCTGCCTACTTGTGATCTCTGTCTGTCAAATAAATAAATAAAATCTTTAAAAAAAAATAAATGTGTAGAGGATTTGAGTGAAAAAGAATATGCTTCAATTCTATTCCATACCAGTGATGATATAGCTTACTTACAATAACAACATAAAGACATTCTCATAAATGTGAGGACTCGGGAGTGCTATCCTATGTATATCCTTCTCACAAAGCCCTATTAATGAAACCCAGCACTAACCCAGAGAAATTTCAGCATAAAGAAGTCACAAATGGGGGGCGCCTGGGTGGCTCAGTGGGTTAAGCCACTGCCTTCGGCTCAGGTCATGATCTCAGGGTCCTGGGATCGAGTCCCGCATCAGGCTCTCTGCTCCACAGGGAGCCTGCTTCCTCCTCTCTCTCTCTGCCTGCCTCTCTGCCTACTTGTGATCTCTCTCTCTCAAATAAATAAATAAAATCTTTAAAAAAAAAAAAAAAAGACACAAATGGGGACATGGATTACAAAGGATAAACAACAACTTTTTATTTTCTCCAAACAAGAAACTAACTCTAAAACTCTTTAAAAATTACATATATAATACGGAATGCAGATTTCAAAGTTCCTGAATAAAACACTATGGAATAAAAATAAACTGGATTGAGACAAACATCACAAAATAGACTAAAAAAAATCTGGAAATATAATTGGAAAAGGAAGTGTATGACACAACTTCCTTTATCTTTCAAATTAAGAATACAAATATTTTCTTCAGTGTGACACTAATAAATTAATAAATATTGATTCAATTATTTTATTTTAAGTTACATAGTAATGAATAAAATAAATAGGTTGTATATCTTCCAAATTATCATAACAAAAAGGAAATAGAAATATTGCTAAAGGTAAAAAATACAAATATTTATTCAGCCTTTTGATGACTATTTACGGGGTTACTCTTATTTCTATATTCCATTTAGAGGTACAATGGAGGGAAAAACCAGCATGTACCTATCTTTGTGGAATTTTGAAACCACTTTTGGAGTAAAACATAAAGTAAATAATCACTATTGAATTATTATCACTATTGACTTTTATAATAACTAAATAATGAAAGTAAAATATAAAAGCATATAACTGAGGATGCCTGGATGGCTCAGTCAGTTAAGGACCCACCTTTGGCTCAGGTCATGATCCCAGGGTGCAGGGATGGAGCCCCACATCAGGCTCCCACATCAGGAAGCCTCTTTTCCTTCTGCCTGCCACCCCCTTCTTGTACTCTCTCTCTCTTTGACAAATAAATAAAATCTTCAAAAAAAAAATAAATGAAAGCATATAACTGTAGCATGTGGCACGGTCTTAGGATAGGGAAGTTCTCTGAGAAAAGAGCAGTAATTTGATGGTAAAGAGAAGGAAAAAGCAATTCAGTCGGTGGAACTACCTTGAGTGAAGGTTCTGAAGGAAAACTGGGTTGTGAAGAAAATGAAGTAATATTTGTATAATAGCTGATATGCAGAGAACAGAGACCATAGTGACATTAACTCTGGAGGAAGAATCGAAAAGGGGACTGATGCCTGTGGCAGATTGTGTCCCTTTCCCTAAGTATCCGCCCCCTTCTTCTAAGTGTGTTAGAGTTGGGCACTTGCTCTATGCCTTCAGCACTTTTCCACAGGCAGAGCCATTCCTGGCTGCACTGCTGGCAGTTGTCTTGGGACTTGCTTTGGTCAGTGCAAGGGATTGAATGAGACATCTACCAATTTTGAGCAAAAGCTTTTTGTGGATTGTAGTATTCAGTGTGTGTCTCTGCTTCTAAATATAAAAATAGATTATAGATAGGGTCTGATCTTTCAGGCTGGGTCCCAGTATAAGAAGGTTCATGGGGCTCAAGCCAGCCACAAAGACCTTGTAGCATTAATAAATCAAGAAAAATATAGGAATGTTCATGATTATATGCTGCAGAAATTTTGAATATTTTTAGCTTACACATAGCCTAGCAGGAGTTCATTGAAAGAATTTCTAAGTCATATTTTGGGAAAAAAATCAATAAAACTCCCCCCCAAAAAACATCGTGGATTATGATTATACATGAATAAGTTTATACACATAGAAATGCATCTAGAACATTTCTTTAACAAAATGCTTTTTGTGGGTTATCTCTGAGTATCAATTTTTCTGCCATTTAAAAAAATATTTTTTCTCTTGTGAATATGTGGGAATTTTGTAAATTTTTAAAAGAATTCCACTAATAGAAAAATACGAATTTTATAACTTTTTTTAAAAAGTGTTTTAAATATAACCTATCTGAAGGAAAAAGATTATTATATTTATAATAGTTAGTGGGATATGGGGGTAAAGAAACCTTTATTAGATGTGTGGTTTATACCACATGACAGGTCGAAGCAGAGCTTCTGACTTCAGCATACATTCGAATTATCTGGATAGTTTCTTAGAATACAGATTACTAAACCCTACCCCTAGAGTTTCTGATTTCTTAGATATGAAGAAGAGCCCATTAATTTGCATTTCAACTATTCCCATGTATTACTGATGTTACTGATCCAAGAACACACTTGAGAATCAATTCATTTAGTCATCAGACAAGTACACGTCTAGATAAGAATTTTACTTTGGATCCACAATTTCAAAAAATCAGTTCGTTTGATTGTTCTTTTGGCCAACCAAGTTCTTGAAAACCACTTAACTGTTTGCCTCTATGCCTCTGTTTCTTTTCTTATATATTGTTGGTAGGTAAAGAACAGAAGCCAGGTGAGTTCCAATTAACTAACTCTATTCTTATAATTGTATATCCTATTGAAACACATTCATAGAGTTAGGAATTAGAGCACACACAGATACAGACACAGACACAAACACAAACACGCATACCTATTTCCTTCCTGTCTATGGAAAAGGTTTGTTTTCAGAGGTAATTCACCAACTTTATGATTTTAAATAGCCATCTCTGCTACTGTAATGGTTGTTTTTCCCTTTCCTTTTGACTTAAGATTTTTCTCCAGGCATTTAACATCCTTGACCCTGTTCATAATCAGTTCACAAGTATCCTAAGGAACTAATTTTTTAACTTCAGATCTTCTTATATAGAAGGACCTCATTCTCATAGTAGTAGGCAAAGAATAAGTAAGCAGATTATTGGTTTTCTTTGCAGAAACTAGAATATTATTGAATTCCACTCTTCAATTAGAAAAATAAATAAATAAAAGAAGGGTTTTGGAGGGTTTTTATTTTATTTTTTCCTGTATATCCTCGTTAAAGCCTGAGACAAACATTAAAGCTTTATCACTCAGAATGAATACCCAACTTTTGCAGCAACATGGACAGGACTGGAAGAGATTATGCTGAGTGAAATAAGTCAGGCAGAGAGAGTCAATTATCATATGGTTTCACTTATTTGTGGAGCATAACAAATAGCATGGAGGACATGGGGAGATAGAAAGGAGAAGGGAGTTGGGGGAAATTGGAAGGGGAGGTGAATCATGAGAGACTATGGACTCTGAAAAACAATCTGAGGGGTTTGAAGTGGCGGGGGGATGTGGGAGGTTGGGGTACCAGGTGGTGGGTATTATAGAGGGCACGGATTGCATGGAGCACTGGGTGTGGTGCAAAAATAATGAATACTGTTATGCTGAAAATAAATAAATTTAATTTTAAAAAAAAGCTTTACCACTCAAATTTTTTGTTGTTGTTGTTAAGGTCAAGATCCAGCATGCCATTAAAGCATTTTTCCAGTAGAAAAAATTGTTAGAAAGTATATAAAATGCTAGGTGATCTGCTTTTACTGGAACTTGACTTTCTGAAACATCTGAAACACAACTGTCTTTTATTAAACTGAAATGAAGATGTCTGAGCAAGAATCTTGTGGGGACAGAACACTCAGCCTCAGAGTCAAAGCCCTGGAACATTTCTTGTTATCACTGAACAGTTGCTCTTCTAGCCAGCTAACAAGAGGAGCATTACCAGTCTTTGAAAGGTATCCAACACCGTTTGCCTTGAAGACAGTTATGTTGGTAAAACCATGGGTCTTCTAAGGATTAGTACAATTAAAACTAGGATATTGGAAGAGAGGCATCTGGAATTCACAGAATTTTAGAGTTAGAAAAAACCTCACTCAGTCTCACTTTCGAAGCCAGACAATAAGTTTTTGTGAAATGAGAGAGAAGAAAATTTAAATTTTAGTCTCTTCCTGGGGGCATCTGGGTGGCTCAGTAGGTTAAGCTTCTGCCTTCAGCTCAGGTCATCATCTCAGGGTCCTGGGATCGAGCCCCACATCAGGCTCTCTACTTAGCAGAGAGCATGCTTCCCCCTATCTCTCTGCCTGCCTCTCTGCCTACTTGTGATCTCTCTTTCTGTCAAATAAATAACTAAAATCTTAAAAAAAAAAAAAAATTGTAGTCTCTTCCTGAAGCCCCATAGTACCTAAATGTAAAAAGAGAAAGTGTTCTGCAATACTTTCAGTTTTAAATGAGTTTACCTTGGCCCAGTATGACTGGGGAACAGTCTCCAATGTGCCTATTCAAGGTTAGAATTTCAAAATCTTCATTAATATTTTGCTATTGCACCAGGATCATTCATGCTACGCTGCCTTTGCTAATTAAATTAATAGCTACAAATGCTTACCAAAGAGATTAACTTATGCACTGCCCTCCTAGAAGAGCTGGTTGCTAGGCAGCCCCAGTGAAGGCTTGGCACAAAGAGCCTTCTCTCTCAAGACAGAAAGTGCTTTGCATCTTGACTGGGAGAATCAGTGCTGCACTGCTTTCACTGAGAGCATTCACCTTCCTCTTTACATCTCAATTGCTCCCCTTTAATTATCTTAACCACTCGGTGCATTCTAGTGTTTCAAGACTATTTAATGTGAAGTAGATGTGTCTCATGCTTTGTGGACTCACTTCAATGGCTTATCTTGCCCTTGTCTCTTCACAAGCATCAGTCCTACATTACACATAGCTTCACCACCTTAAGAAGATGTGCTTTATGACATTGGCAGATTTTTTTTAATTTTTTACCTTAATTTATTTTTTTTTCAGAATTTCAAAAGTCATTGTTTATGCCCCACACCCAGTGCTGCATGCAGTACGTGCCCTCCATGATACCCACCACCAGGCCCACCCAACCTCCCCTCCCCTTCCCTTCCAGAACCCTTAGTTTGTTTCTCAGAGTCCACAGTTTCTCATGGTTTGTCTCCCCTTCCAATTTCCCCCAACTCACATCTCTTCTCCATCTCCCAATGTCCTCTGTGTTATTCTTTATGCTTCACAAGTAAGTGAAACCATGTGGCAATTGACTCTCTTTGCTTGACTTAATTCACTCAGCATAATCTCTTCCAGCCCTGTCCATGTTGATACAAAAGTTGGATATTCATCCTTTCTGATGGAGGAAAAATACTCCATTGTATATATGGACCATATCTTCTTTATCCATTCATCTGTTGAAGGGCATCTTGGTTCTTTCCACAGTTTAGTGACTGTAGCCATTGCTGCTATGAACTTTGGGGTACAGACAGCCCTTCTTTTCACTACAATTGTATCTTTGGGGTAAATATTCAGTATTTCAATTGCAGGGTCATAGGGAACCTCTATTTTTAATTTCTTAAGGAATCTCCACACTGTTTTAGAAAGTGGCTGCACCAACTTGCACTCCCACCAACAATGTAAGAGGGTTCCCCTCTCTCCACAACCTCTCCAACACTTGTTGTTTACTGTCTTGTTGATTTTGGCCATGCAAGGTAGTATCTCAATGTGGTTTGGATTTGAATCTCCCTGATGGTTAATGGTGATGAATATTTTCTCATGTTTCTGTTAGCGATTAGTATATCTTTATTAGAGAAGTGTCTGTCCATATTTTCTGCCCACTTTTTGAAATGATTATCTGTTTTGTGTGTATTGGGTTTGAAGTGTTCTTTATAGATCTTGGATATCAGCCCTTTGTCTATAGTGTCATTTGTGAATATCTTCTCTTATTCCATAGGTTATCTCTTTGTTTTGTTGACTGTTTCTTTTGCTGTGCAGAAAATTTTGATCTTGATGAAGTCCCAAAAGTTCATTTTTGCTTTTGTTTTCTTTGCCTTTGGGGACAAGTCTTGAAAGAAGTTGCTGTGGCTGATGTCGAAGAGGATACTGCCTATATTCTCCTCCAGGATTTTGATAGATTCCTGTCTCACATTGAGGTCTTTTATCCGTTTTGAGTTTATCCTTGTGTATGACATAAGAGAATGGTCAAGTTACATTCTTCTATACATAGCTCACCAATTTTCCCAGCACCATTTATTGAAGAGATTATCTTTTTTCCACTATATGTTTTTCAAAGATTATTTGACCATAGAGTTGAGGGTCCACATGTGGGCTCTCTACTCTGTTCCACTGGCTCATGTGTTTGTTTTTGTGCCAGTACCATGCTGTCTTGGTGATCACAGCTTTGTAGCAAAGCTTGAAATCAGGCAACGTGATGCCCCAGCTTTGTTTTTCTTTTTCAACATTTCCTTAGCAATTTGGGGTCTCTTCTGGTTCCATACAAATTTTAGGATTGTTTGTTCCAGCTCTTTGAAAAAGGCCAGTGGAATTTTGATCGAGATGGCATTGGAAATATAGATTGCTCTAAGCAGTATTAACATTTTAACAATGTTTATTCTTCTGATCCGTGAGCATGGAATGGTCTTCCATGTTTTTATGTCTTCCCCAATTTCTTTCATGAGTGTTCTGTAGTTCCTTGAGTACAGATTCCTTGCCTCTTTGGTTAGGTTTATTCCCAGGTATCTTATGGTTCTTGGTGCTGTAGTAAATGGAATCAATTCTCTAATTTCCCTTTCTATATTTTCATTGTTAGTGTATAAGAAGGCAACTGATTTCTGTGCATTGATTTTATATCCTGCCACATTACTGAATGTTCTATGAGTTCTGGTAGTTTGGGGGTGGAGAGGTTTGGATGTTCCATATAAAGTATAATGTCATCTGTGAAGAGAGAGTTTGGCTTCTTCTTTACCAATTTGAAATTTCTTTTTGTTGTCTGATTGCTGTTGCTAGGACTCCTAGTACTATGTTGAACAAGAGTGGTGAGAGTGGGCATTCTGTCATGTTCCTGATCTCAAAAGGAAAGTTGTTAGCTTTTCCCCATTGAGGATGATATTCGCTGTGGGTTTTTCATAGATAGATTTTATGAAGTTGAGGAATGTTTCCTCTATTCCTATACTTTGAAGAGTTTTAATCAGAAACTGATGCAATATTTTCTCAAATGTTTTTTCTGCATAAATTGAAAGGACCATGTGGTTTTTCTCTCTTCTCTTATTGATTTGTTCCATCATATTGATTGATATGCAAATGTTGAACTACCCCTGCATCCCATGGATAAATCCCACCTTGTCATGGTAGATAATATTTTTAATGTACTGTGGCATCCTATTAGCTAGGATTTTGTTGAGAATCTTGGCATCCATATTCATCAGGGGTATTGGTCTGAAATTCCCCTTTTCCATGAAGTCTTTGCCTGGTTTTGGGTTCAGAGTAATGATGGCTTCATAGAAAGTGTCTGGAAGTTTTCTTTCTGTTTCTATTTTTTGAAACAGCTTCAGGAGAATAGGTATTATTTCTTCTTTGAATGTTTGGTAGAATTCTCCAGGTAATCTGTCAGGTCCTGGGCTTTTGTTTTCTGGGCGGTCTTTGATCACTGCTTCAATCTTGTTACTAGATATTGATCTATTCAGGTTGTCAATTTCTTCCTGTTTCAGTCTTGAAAGTTTATAGGTTTCCAGGAATGCATCCTTTTTGTCTAGGTTGCTTAACTTATTGGCATATAACTGTTGATAATTTCTGATGATTGTTTCTATTTCCTTGGTGTTAGTCATGAGCTCTTCCTTTTCACTGATAATTTTATTAATTTGGGTCCTCTCTCTTTTCTTTTGGATTAGTTTGGACAGTGGTTTATTGGTCTTATTAATTCTTAAAAAAAAAAAAAAAACAGCTTCTAATTTCATTGATGTGTTCTATTGTATTTCTAGTTTCTATCTCATTGATCTCTACTCTAATCTTGATTATTTCCCTTCTTGTTAGTGGGATTGGCTTAATTTGTTGTTGATTCTCCAGTTTTTTAAGGTGTAAAGAGAGCTCGTATATTCTGGGTTTTTCAATTTTTTTGAGGGAGGCTTGGATGGCTATGTATTTCCCCCTTAGGACCTTCTTTGCTGTATCCCATAGGTTTTGGACCAATGAGTCTTCATTCTCATTGGTTTCCATGAATTGTTTAAGTTCTTTGATTTCCTGGTTGATCCAAACATTCTTAAGTAGGGTAGACTTTAGCTCCCAAGTATTTGAATTTCTTCTAAACATTTTCTTGTGGTTGAGTTCCAGTTTTAAAGTATTGTGATCTGAGAATATGCAGGAAATAATCTCAATCTTTTGATATCTGTTGAGCCCTGATTTTTGACCCAGTATGTGGTCTACTCTGGAGAAAGTTCCATATGCCCTTGAAAAGAGTGAGTATTCTCTTGTTTTAGGGTGGAATGTTCTATATATATCTATGAGGTCCATCTGGTCCAATATGTCATTCAATGCTCTTGTTTCTTTATTGATTTCTCTTTGGATGATCTGTCTGTTATTGAGAGTGGTGTGTTAAAATCTCCTTCTATTAATATATTTATATCAGTGTGACTCTTTATCTTCATTAACAGATGGCTTATGTAGTTGGCTGTTCCTGTATTGGGGCCATAAATATTTACAATTGTTAGATCTTCTTGGTGGATAGATCTAACTCTCTAATAGATACATCATTAAGAATGATAGTGTCCTTCTTTATCTCTGACTACAGTCTTTAGTTTAAAATCTAATTTATCTGATATGAGAATCACTACCTCAGCTTTATTTGAGGCCCATTGGCATGAAAGATACTTCTCTCTCCCTTCACTTTCAGTCTAGATGTATCTTTAGGCTCCAAATGGGTTTCTTGTGGACAGCATATGGACGGGTCCTGTCATTTTATCCAGACGTCAGCAGCTTTTGCCATAATTTCTAATAACCTTGATTTTTTGCTTATTACTTCAACTCATCTATGTGCCCAGAGTTTTATTTGAGGTAAATCCCAGCTTCTTGCACTACTTTGTTCTTTATTTTTAAGATTGTATCCTTCATTTTGTTTCCTTACTACTTTATATAGAGACAGCACAGCCACTGGGCATTCATACTAAAGATAGATGTAGTGGTTCTCTCTTGCTCTGGGATGTACTCTTGCCTGCTAAATTTGCTGCCAGCAAGTTTGTCATTTGGGAAACTTGGCCTGAACCCAAACTTGAATTGAGATTCTTTCTTCCTTGAAAACAGGTGGCTCTTCAAAACATTAAACCAAATACAAATGAACAATAAGGATGTGCAAAACCAAGGTTATAAAAACTAAGTAATAAATGCATGTTTGCTGAAAGTACACTATTTAAAAAAATAATTTGATTGTAATACTAGCCTAACTCCAACATGATTAAGGAAAGTGCAGAATGAGCTTTCCTGGAGAAACTTAGCAGTTCTTGGTCAAAATAGCTTATTTCAATAGGAAACACTAACTAAAACCTTAAGGTTAAATGGTTCATGTCTACCTGGTTGTAATATAACCTCTACCTTGGTCTGTGACCTTATGCTTATCTCTCTATAGTTGGCATATATGTGCATGTTTATCTGTAAGTTTATGTCTCCACATGTCTGTGCACTCATAGGGGATGGCCTAGTGGAGGGAAAGTAACAAACAGCTCCACAAAAAAAGCCATAAAAATCACAAGGGGTTTTATGATATTACCTGTAATATTTAGTGCATGGTTGTGTTTATTTTGCCAAGGAATACCTAATACACTTAAATAGGATATAATTTTATTAATACTCACATAACACACCCGAGGTGAGAGATCCAGGTGGCAGGATAGCTTAAGTCCCAGAGGACACTCAGTGACCTGGGTCCATTCTTTCTTGTCGCTCTACCATGGTATTAGCATGACACTTATTTACATGCTAAAAGTTGGGTTACCATGCACCATAATACATCTCATTGGACAGAAGAAACAAGATGTGGAGACGAAGTCAATTTGTTAAGTAAATAAAAGAGAAATTGCATATAAATTTTGCCCATAACAAAATTTATTTACAGGGTCTAGTTGTAAGTGAGGCTATGAAGAAATATAGTCTTTAGCAGGCAATTACATCCCCAGCTAAAACCTTAATAGTTTAAAAGAATTAAAAATGGAAGTTGGATGAAGGTAGTATTTCATGTAATATCAGAGAAGCAAAACCATTTTGATTAGTATAAAATAAGGATTTACAATAGAAATAAGGCATTATACAATTGTGAGCAAACGTGGTTGAGGAAAGGTGGATTAGATGACAGAAGTTAAAATCAGTCCTCTCAAAGTCTATGTGGACATGTGGGATCTTGAAGGAAAATCTGGGAAGCAAGGCATGAACCATTATGGACAGTAAGCAGAGTAGTCTATGTAGAACTGTGGAGAACTGTTGTCTCAGTGTGACTACTACCTCTGTAGGCCCATAGCCAATGTGAGATGGTATTACTGAGGTGACTGCTGGTCAGTGAAGCTAGGAGACAGGAGGAAGACAAGTAGGCAAAACAAAACAAAACAAAACAAAGTAAAAGAAACTTTGCCATGCTGAGCATTTCTGTGTCCATCTTTTATAAACCTACCTAGAAGAGCATTAGAGATTTATGGCTGTTATATCACTTTCGCCTCTCAAATGGAGGCAAACTCTACACCCACAACTTTAAGGAAAGTGAGTTCTGGGAAATGTAACCAATTTGTCAAAACCAGAGTCCAACTCAGAGAATAACTAGAGTTGTAGAATAGGGACTGAAGTTTGGGGTACCATTTTTCATAATATATTCTATTAAGTCAGAACTCCCCTACATACAAAAATATATTTTATCTCTCTTTTACTTCTTTATGATTCCAACTATTCTTAATGTTTTAGAAAGATAAGCCACAAAGAAGACAAAGAACTGAAGGGGACAAAGAGAAGTGATATGGAGGAAGGGGAGCATGATCTGTGGGATGTGTGACTGATGGAGTTCTGTTTCTGGTCAACTTGGACATTAATAGGAAATTAACACCTCTTTAAGATCTCTTCAAAATACTCTAAATAAGCAAACCGACATCACCTAAGGACATCTCTAAATTTTCACACTCTTAAATAGTTAATCCTTAAGAATTTTATTTTGGCAGAAAAGGTCTGTTTTATTGAATAATCTGTGTTATTGCTGAGGTCACTATGTACAGACCAAAGAGAAGGAGTTTTATTTCTTGGTTTCTTCCTCCTCAGACAGAGCCTTGTTTTCCTCTTTCTTGACCTGGAACTGTTCTTCACAGCATTTGTGTGTTTCTTTGGTCTTAGATGAAAAATATGGAATGCTTTGGGAATTTGTGCATCAGCCTTATATGGCGGCAAGGCTAATCTTCTCCACATTGTTCCAATTTTATTATATGTTGAGCACAAGAAGTTTTTTAACTTAAGAAAACAAAGAAGAATTGAGACTCAGGTATGCATAAATTTTTCTAGAATCCTTCATATTATAAGGATCTTATTAGCAAATGAATTGACAGTTGCTCTAATTGTCCTATATTTTCACAGACTATATAAATGCAATTATGCTTGGGTACTGTAGAATTATCTTTTTAATTAGTAAGGAAAGGTAAAAGAGAGATAAAGGAGAAATTTCAAAAAACCATTATCAGTTTCTTATCAAGGACTTACATCCTTCATTCTACTGCAGAGTTAAGATCAGCTTCAACTCTTTCCTGTCAACTACAGTGGAACAATTTCTAAATCAATTCTTCACCTCTTTTGCCATCACAGGTTCTCATCACTTTCGTCCTATGCAAGTAAAATAATTTTCCTGGTTTTTTAAGCTTTCCTTAATTTATATGTCTTCATGGTGTCCCAAATATAATTTCCTAAAATAATAATGATAATAATAATAATAATAATAATAGCTTTTGTTTGAAATGGTGGTATGAGGGGCACCGTGGTGGCTCAGATGGTTAAGTGTCTTCCTTAGGCTCAGGTCATGATCTCCAGGTCCTGGGATCAAGTTCTATGTCCAGTTTCTGGCTCAGTGATGTGTCTGCTTCTCCCACTCACTCTGCCTCTCCCTCTGCTTGTGCTCTCTTTTCCTTTCTATCTCTCTCAAATGAATAAATGAAATCTTTCAAAAAAATTTTTTTAAATGATGACTTGAACACACTTATTAAGCTCTATTACTCACTCAAAGAGTAATAATGACATCAAGTGAGTTTAAAAAAGGTATAACCACCTCTTTGAAGAAGTGATAATAGCACAAAATTGAAAACAAAATGTTTATATACAGTAACAAATCAAAATATTGGTAATCAAAATCTAACAGGATATGGTAATTTACATGGCTGTAAAAAACCAGAATTATATGAAGGATACAGTAAGTGATACAGTATCTGTTACCATAAGATCCCACCTCACATAATTAATTTAGAAAAATAATCCATATTAAACCTTACCATAATGATATACATGAGTACCATGTATAAGTAGAAAAAAACATTAAAGTCTCCTGAAAGAAGAAATGTAGTTTACATGCAATAATATTTGACAATATCAGAGACAAAAGATACATAAATCTTCCTGAAAGAGAGAAATAGATTACTCCAAAGACTAGAGTATCTTCATGGCTCAGACATCTCCGCATCTAAAATGTAGGACCCATAAAGAAATGTCTTCAGAATTCTGTTAGAAAATGACTTTCTATCTCTAACATTTTATATGAAGGCAAGCCACAATATGAAGTATGGAGTACTTTTTCATGCACGATTCTCAAATGACCCTGGAGTACAGCCAAATAAAAACAAATGAAAATACCAGAAAAAGGAAGAGATGTTGCACAGGAAACAGGAGAATAAAAAAGCAAGATACAGAGAAAATTTAGCTAGTTCCAGGCAGTTTGGGTTTACACTTGTTCTGATGTAACTTCAATAAAACATTATCACTCTCAAAGATGCCCTAGTTTATATGATAAAATATAAAGTCACAAAGGTATTACAATGAAAAGCTCAGCCAGTCCAGATTGGCGCAGAAGGTTAGAGGCCTTAGGTAAGATGTTTCTCAGGAGAAAAAAAAGAGAGAGAAAAACTGATGTGCTGCCTTTACAAGAGAAGTTTTATGTTTTTTTTGTTCAGTTGAGATGAATGGTGGGTAGAGAGCCAATGGAGACAAAGAAGAAAAGAAGAAGAAGACGAAGAAGAAGAAGAAAAAGAAGAAGCAGTGAAGCAGCAGCTTTCAAAAAAGAAAGGACATGTAATTGGAGTGCAGTGGTTCAGCTATAAAGGGAGACATACAATGTATACACCAAGTGACTATTAACTTTAAGAAACTATAACTTAATTATATCAAATACAGTTAAAGGACTGCAGGAGGAGGGGTATGTGAAAGAGAGCTTCATCTTCAAATTCCTTTTTCTGCAGATATGATAGTTGATAATGAAAAATATAAGTCACCAGCATAAATATGTTATTTCAAATGATTAAGGTAAATATTGGAAGAAAAACAAAAGGGCAGAAATAAGTGACCTCAAGAAGCAAAGACGCAAGACTGGAAAGAGTAGGACAACGGAATATTAATTTTAATTATGGTCATTTCAAACTGTGGATGGAGTGTAGTTTGTTAAAAATAAATAGTAAATTAAGAAATCTGACTCTTTTTCTTATTGCCTGAGCAATAATTTTCAATCTCCTTACATGTAACCCAAAGTCCTTAGAAATCCAACTGTCTGGTTTCAGTTCAACCACTCCCACCCTTTTGCTTTCTATCACACAAGTGCACATACACACACACTTTTAAAAAAATGTTTCTGGTAACATTTACTTTTTATCATGTCTTCTGGATGCTTTTATGAGCCCATCCTTTAATTAAGCTAACTCATTTGTCCAGAATGCTTTACCACATATTTATTAAATGCTCTTTAAGAATAAATTCCAATGTCATTACTTTGGGCTTTTTTCTTAATCTTGCAGGCAATTAGTTACATACTACTCCATGCTGCCAAAAGTATTATTCATAGTTTATTTTATTTTGTTTTCACAACATCTTGTAATTGCAATAGATGTGCATATATACATATATCTACCCTATCCCCACCCCCTGCCACGCTGCCCCTGGTCACACTGAAGGAGTATGTTAGAATCCTATTGTTGTTGTAACAAATTGTCACACACTTTGTAGTCTAAACAACACAAATATTTTCTCCAACAATCTGGAATCCAGAATCATTCTCACTGGGCTAATATCAAGGTGTTGGCACAAGTGGTACCTTCTGGAGACTTTGAAGGAAAAATCCATTTCCCTGCCTTGTTTGGCTTCTAGAAACTGTTTACATCTTTTGGTTAAGAGATTAGTGGCTCCTTCCGCCTTCTATCTTTCAAAGCCAATTGTGTAACATCTTCCAAGCTCTCTCTTTCACACACACACACACACACACACACACACACACACACACACACACACACAGGACCTCTGTTTCCATCCTCACATCTCCTCTTACTTTCACTCTTCTGCCTTCCCTTTATTGGGCCCTCGCAGATAACTCAGGATAATCTCCCCACCTCAATATCCTTAAGTCAATCACATAGGCAAAGCCCATTTTCCATGTCTTACAACCGTCCTTGGATATTCAGTTCTGTTTTTTGCCTAAGTCTTTATTCTCTTTGTTTTCAGTTTTGGAGGTTTCTACTGACATATCCTCTAGCTCAGATGTATTTTCCTCAGCCATGGTCAGTGCTCTAGGAAGTTTATCAAAGACCTTCATTTCTTCTATACTGTTTCCGATCTCTAGTGTATCCTTCATTCATTTTTAGATTTCCATCTCTCTCTCTCTCTCTTTTTAAGACTTTATTTATTTATTTGACAGAGAGATCACAAGTAGGCAGAGAGACAGGCAGAGAGAGGGGGAAGCAGGCTTCCCGCTGAGTAGAGCGCCTGATGTGGGGTTTGATCCCAGGACCCTGAGATCATGACCTGAGTCGAAGGCAGAGGCTTAAACCACTGAGCCATCCAGGCGCCCTTCCATCTCTTTTCTTACATTGTTTACTGGTTCTTTACTTTATCCATTAGAGTTTTAGCATATTAATCATAATTAATTTAAATTCCCAGTCTGATAATTCTAACACTCCTGTTATATCTGATTCTGACATCGGCTTTGTTTTTTCAAAAGATATTTTTGCCTTTCAACAGGTCTTGTAATTTTCTCTTGATAGCTGGATATGGTGGACTAGATGAAATAGGCCTTTTTTTAATGTGGTGTGGGGTGTGGAGGGGGGAGAAGCATCTATAGGTCTATGACTGGTTTCAGTGTCTCAATGATCCTATGTCTTTAAAATATGAACTTCACACGTTTTTCTTGTTTTTTTTTTTTTTTTTTTTTTTTTTTTTTTTTTTTTTTCTCTTAAGTGGGAGCAGATGGCTAGAGCAGGATTGGGGTACTTCTTTTCCCCAGGAGAATTAGGCTCTGGTAATACTCCAGAATGTTAGACTCTGATGAACTAGTTTCTCCTGAGGGCAGGTTTTATTAAGAAAAACAGAATGCTCTGCTATATTTCAGAATTATTCCCTTTTTCTTCCCTTACCAGAAACATAAAGGAATTTTTCTCTGTTATTTGCTGTGAGAACCAGATTAAGGTTCTGGAGGTAAATTTCACAAATTATGGAGACCACCCTCTAATTGGGACCTCCAAGAGTCTTTAACTTTCACACTTGCTCACGTTGCCTATGTGGAAGATTTTCACTCATGACATCTTCAAAATACAGTTCTATCTTAGAGGATTCTATGACATGATAGGAGCTAAAATGTCAAGATTGTATATACAACAATTCCAAATCCCACTTTGATAAACACATCAAAAATGTGACTGTAAAAAATACTGTTCTAGAAGAGATATTTAAAAGCTGATTAAGAAAGGAGAAATGAGCTTCTGAGGGAGAATTTTAATCCACAAAGGAAAATCTGTAATTATAAAAATTCTTGATCTGAGCTCTCTAGATAGGACTCAGGAGATTGTATAATCTCTTTAAATCTTAAGCAAAATATAGTAAATATTAACATCTTCCAAAGTATTCTAAGTATTCTTAATGTCCATCGGATATACAGATAAACAATGCAGATAAACAATAAGCAAAAAATTCTTACTGCTATAAGAAAAAAAAATAAGAGAAATGCTATAGCAAGACAAAATCTAAGATGAAGTTTCTTCCGCTTATGCTTGTACATTTTATTAATAATAATATATGCAAATATGTGGATTTTTGTGAGGTAGGAAGGATAGTGGTATCATTTTTACAAATACTTAGCACTTTGACTACAATGGAACCCCTGAATCTCAAAAGTATATCTCTTAAATGTAGCAAGCTCATTGTAGTAAGTTTATTGCTAGTTCTCAAATTTTTGTTTTTTTGTTGTCACTGATACGATTATTACTACTCTGGAATAGCACACAAACTTGAGTTGTTATTCGTGGCAATTTTAAGATCTAAGTTTATTGTGCTATTTTTCATATAAATATGCAAAAATAAAATATAATTGCTACTGATTCCAAGTTATTCCTATGCAAAATTCGTGTTTATTGAAAATTATAATGCAAATTTAAGTTATGCAGCTCTGCATTGTGCTTCTTTAGTAAATGAGTGCTTTTTTGTTGTTGTTTTTAGCTATAAATGTCTACATAAATTAGAATAATTTCTCTATATTTTATCCATAAATGCCTCCATAAAGTGTGACTAATGTTTTTAATGTGATATTATAATGTTAGTACAAAAAAAGAATCCAAGCAAATCCTTGTGAAAGTGAGGAAAATAACTGCCAGAGCTTTAATGGCAGCCTCTTTTCGTATTGTCTGAACAACACTTCTGATTCCCCAGCAATGCATTTCCAAGTTATCTGAAGTTACTTGTGTCTGTTCATGCTTAACATTGTTTTACTGGACTTTGTCTTCTAATCCTTTTATTGAATCTTTTGTGTCCTTTCCTCATCCTCTCCTTAAATTCTCACAATGGTTTCAAACTCTTGACAGAAGAACTCTAAATTTGTTTATAGGCTTGTATCTTCACTGAAATTACAAAGCAGGTCTAAACCCAGAGATGCAACACAGAGAGAACTGTCCAGAATGAAGAAGTAAATGCCAAATCAGAAATTAGAGCAAGGTATTAATTAATATCTAACAATTTTGGAAAGTGGTTGTTATATTAATTTTATTTATAACAGCTCAGAGCCACATTTCTTGACTTGATGAGGTATACATGCCGATTTTGGGAAAACCCAGCTGATCTTTGCAGAAAGACAGCCAGCCCAATAGACATAAAACTGCTAAGTTAAGTCAAAAGTTTTAAGCGGTACTCAAAGTGGCCATGTTGCCACTTGCATATTGGTGCATTCAAACACAGGTTGAGTTTTTCTGGTGCTAACCAAATAAATTGCCATTTCTGATTTCTATTCAGATGGATGAAATAAATACTTGATTTGGGGTTCAGATATAGCCTAAGCATGACTCATGTCAACGCATGAACTCAACTGAACTTTCCTTTCTCCATGAGCCTCCAAAACTTTCTTTTGCAATACCTAATGCAGAAGGTGATGTTCTTAAATCATTTGCATCATAAAATATAAATTACCTTCTGCTTCTTCTTTCCCCTATGACCTCACTTTGAACAAATTACCAAATATCATTTCTTTACTTGTTTGCTATGTCACATACCCATGTTCTTTTGGTCCTTTCACTGGTATTACCTTAATCCACAATCTTACATCTTATAAGGACCCTTTTCTTAAAGCTTTTTATCTGTTTTCCAGATTCTTGGGTTTAAAGCTACCTGCTATGTATTATACTTTACAGTCAAATATATTGGATTAAGGTACACACCTAATAACAGTATCACTCCAGTAAAAACACTTGATCTAGCCACTTGTCCATTTCTTCTGTCACTGAAGGCAAATAACACAAATGAAGAAACAAAAATCTGTAGCTCATCTACTCATCTATATGTTACATACTGTTCATATTCTAAGGATTAAAAAACTGAAAACAACCTGGCCTGCCCTCAAGATGTCTATATTGTAATAGCTTTCCTTACTAGGACAAATGACCTCCATCCTTATCACAGCCTAAAAAATTCTAAAAATTCTCCATAATCTTTCTCCCTCCTTGAGGATAATCCTTGGACTCATAGCGATAATGATTTAATTATACTTCCAGGAATTTACACTGACATTTTGTTCATTTGTTTTTGAATAAATTCATCTTTCCATCCGAAATGCCCTTCTCCTATTCAGGGAACCAGATGCGAGGCTGGATCCCAGGACTCTGAGACCATGACTTGAGTAAAAGGTAGAGGCCCAATCCACTGAGCCACCCAGACACCCCTACCCTTCTCCTATTCTTGATCATTATTTCTTCATAATGCATATTTTGTAAAGACTTTTCTGACCTTGTCTTTCTCTAACACCGGTTTCCTCAGTACCTCTTTCTTAGACATATTTTTTTATGGTATTTGGCAAATTATTGTTATCTGTCCTTTCTTACAGTTGCCTTTCCTAATAAATAGATTTTAGGGGAAATCTTGTCTTATATTTGACTTCCTGGCATTTACCAAAATACCTAGGATATTATTCATGGTTGAAATATATGAACGAACTTATTTTTAAACTGAGATATTGTTTCAGTTTCTTATTCCATTCTACTTAATTGTGCTCAGTTTACCAAATACTTATGGAGAGTGTCTGATATGTTCAAAAGTATATTAACTTTTTTTTTCATTGTAGCAAAGGCAGATAGCAGTGTAGATGGTTCTTCCTTTCCAGTACTTTCTCTTATGGACAGAGAATACATGCTGAAAATTCTAATAAATTAGGATTTCACAGAATTTTAAACTTCCTGGATACATTCTACTATAGTTTTCATTGGAAAAGGTTTTCATTGGAAAAAAAACAAGAGGTATAATATAAATTTTATATATTATTTTTAAAATCTGGCATCATGGCAAGAAATTACAAAAACCTTATAAGATCAATATTTAAATACCAATATCACATCTACTAAAATTGAAGAAGGTAGTCACAGAATTCTTGGAAAATTCTGTAATTTAAAATTTATGCATGCATAACAACCATGGCAGCAAAATTACTTTTTTCAACCTTGTATGTAAAACTTTGGTGTTATGTGCCTTGATTTTCAGTCTCCAGATTTCCCAGGCCAACATGGTCTGTGCTGAACATTCAGAGTATATATATCCACTCTCAGCTCTTCCTACATAGAGCCACCCTTTCTTCTTTGTCTCATTTCTGGGTCTGCTGCTGATGGTTCTTCCCTTTTTACTTCCAGTATCCAGGAACTGCATACAATGCAGATGATTATGTCAATGTAGTTTCCTCTCTATGAAGGACATCCTTGAGGCTTATCAGCCTCTCTGGCATCTCCAGAAGAATGGAAACTATTCTTAAGAGGGTTCACACTCTTATTTTTATGCTCCATTGGCCCTCCAAAGGCATATATACTTACTCTGTTATCCAACTTCATAGCTCTCTATATTTCTTTCCTCTATTATTGAACTAGTAACATTTATTTCTTTCAAAGATTACATGGATTTCCTCTAGGGCCCCATTGCATATGCCTGAGAAAGGATGATTGCTATTTGGAGACAATATTATTGCTAACCAGAGAGTTAAAGATCTCTCCTTTTTTAATCTCTAAATTTATTCCACATTTTGTGACAGACAAATTAGATTTTAGCCCCAATGGCAGAGCAACTCTTGGGAATAGTGTAGTGTCTGGCAGATTTTAAATGTCAGTGCAAAGTTCACCAGAATACTCTCAGACGTGTTTCTTCAAGCACTGAATTTGGACAAAAGGTAAAGTCAATGTCAAATGTCTTTTTTCACAGACTTCATTCAAAACTGGGGCAGGAATGTAGAATATGGAAGGAAATAGAGGAGACTGGAGGGCAAGGGATGCTTAAAGCCTTTTTCATGAGCGCTTAGTAGTAGGAGTCCTTAGCTCTTCACCCTAAGGACCCCTCACTTGCACATTAATAATAGATTGAGCAGTGCTGGATTTTAGGACAAATTTTTATTCAGCTTACTGAAAATGGGGCTTCAAGCCAACTGAAACTAAAAGATGTTTTTTTCTAAATCCAAGAATTTTCTGTATTTCCAAGGAGGTAAAATAGCTTGAACACAGAGATATTACAGACAAATATTATTAATGTCTTTGAAATAAACAAAAGTATCCGTAAGAAACACTTTTAAAATATTTGTCATTAGCCACCTGGGTCTGAAGAAAAGGTGGTAGGAAGGAGGGTGGCCTCCTGTCTTTCAAATAATTTAGATAGATGTTAGCCTAAAAATAAATAAATAAATAAATAAATAACAATTATAATTATTACTTGCCTGTTAAATATCTATTTCATAATCAGACTGAAGATGTTGGGTAAAATACTGCTCTAGGACATACATCATCATCAAAATAGTGATTATAGAAATATTTACCTTGCTGGATCTCTCCTACCTAGTCAGTTAATTGTAACTAATATGACCAGGTATTCTAGTTTAGCCATAACACTGCCAGTTTTTAACAGTTTTCATGGCACAACAGATCCTCTTTCTCTTTCAAAAGTGTCACAGTTTGGGGCGCCTGGTAGCTCAGTCAGTTAAGCATCAGAATCTTGTGTTAGCTCAGGTCATGATCTCAGTGTTGTGAGATCAAGTCCCATGTCAGGCTTAGGGTCAATATGGAGTCTGTTTGAGATCCTCTCCCTCTCCCTCTGCCTGCCCCTGGCTTGTATGCACAATCTCCCCTCCACCCCCAAAAAGCGTTGAGGTGCCAATGTGGCTTAATCAGTATGCGTGATCTCCCGCCACCCCAAAAAAGTGTTAGAGTGCCAGTGTGGCTCAATCTGTTAAGTGTCTGCCTTCAACTCAGGTCATGATCCCAGGGTTCTGGAATCAAGCCCTGCATTAGGCTTCCTGCTCAGCCAGGAGTTGTCTTCTCCCTCTGCCCTTCTCCCAGCTTGTGCTTTCTTGTTCTCTCTCTCTCTCTCTCTCTCTCAAATAAATAAATAAATAAAATCTTTTTAAAAAGTGTCACAGTTTGGACAATAACACTATGATCCCTCTAGTTATGATAGTTATCCAGGCTTATTTACTATTTTCAAACACAGGGTATCAGCCAATGTTCTATGATTTTCATTGGGGTGTCAATGTTAAACTTTTATGGGCATGTGAAGGACAATTCTAAGATTAGAAGAAATGCATTTCAGAGCTTTCTAATATATAATTATAATATCTAGAACTTTCTTTGTTTTTTTTTTTTTTTTTTTTAATAAGCCTGAGAACACCCAGTCATTAACTACTCAACAAATAACTTTCTTGTGTTTTATGTAGGAAATAATATGGTGGGTCCTAAAGGTGTAAGGATTTAGGCACGGAACTTCCCCTGGAGCAACTATTTCTCATGGAGGAGACTGATAAAGAAGTAAGCAATTACCTACAGTATCATTGTTATGATTAAAATTTGCTTAAGTTGGGGCACCTGGGTGGTTTATTGGGTTAAAGCCTCTGCCTTCAGCTCAGGTCATGGTCCCAGGGTCCTGGGATCAAGCCCCACGTCGGGTTCTCTGCTCAGCAGAGGGGAGCCTGCTTCCCTTCCTCTCTCTCTGCCTGCCTCTCTGCCTATTTGTTATCTCTGTCTGTCAAATAGATAAATAAAAAATATTTTTTAAAAATTTGCATAAGTTTCTTGCAATTGGAATGTGTGAAAGAGGAACCTATTCTAATATGAGAAGTTAAGAACCATAAGATTGGCTTCCCAAGGGAAACAACTGAAAGGAAAAGATAAGAATAAGTAGGTTTATAAAGAAAGGTCCCAAAAAAGACATCCAGCAAATGGATTTGCCATTAAAAAGGCACAGAGATGAGTAAGAACTATAAGAGGAGCTTATCTTGAGTGGTTAGAGCAGAAGAGGTAGGCAAAGAGCCCATCATGAGCCCTGGATTAATGGGGATCTTTTGATTATAAATAATAGCAAGGATTCTTTTATTTATGCAAAAGCAATGATACCAAACCTAATTGGAACCATCTGCTACATCTCTTAGAATCAAGGTAGAAGTTGAGGACCTGAGTCTCAGGAAAAAATTAAGACAAAATGAGAGGATTTAACCAGAAGTAAGCAGAGACCAAGTCTTGATTCAATCACTATAACCCTTTTTACTCAATTCTCTCTCAAACTGTAAATGCCCAGAAGGTAAAGCACAGTTTGACAAGTGTGAGTTCCATGTCCAACATAGTCTCTGCCCCCAAAGATGTTGCACGCATCATAGGAGAAGAAAAACTGAGGTACTGGTTACCAGATAAGTGGGGTTGATACTGGTCTGATGAAAACACCAGATTCCCTCCTTTCAGGATACAACATAAAATTTGATTTGATATCTCATAGGATTTGCAACTCAGGAAGACAGACTGCTTTATATAGAGAAAAATCAAAGCATTGTTACCAAGGAGAGGAGGACTAATGTTGATTCTATGAAAACAGCAGATTCCCTCCTTTGTGGATTTACTATAAAGTTTGGACTTCTATCCCATAGGACTTGGGACATAAAGGGGAATATGAAAGCTCTGTGCTTTAGAAAAATCTCTGTGATAGCATAGTAGAAATGGTTTGTAAACTGTCAAGACTCAAGCAAGAACAAACCAAGGAAGAAAGAACTGAGATTTCCTTAAAACAGAAGTACAGTATATGAAAATCTATTCTTGTAGATGGCATCCATTTCCTAATACAAAGAAGTTATCTTTAAGGAATGAATTTCTTGGGATAAAATCTATAAAGATAGATGGGTGGATGGACGGATGGAAGAATATATATAAATTGGTCATATACTTATATAAACACACATAACATACATCTTAGACACCCACCCATACTCTATTTCATTATTATGAACCCACATAATATGACATCATGAACAACTTTTCAAGTTTCACATTTTGATTAATAAAAATGGAAGACAGAGCTGACACAGTAGACAATACGACAAAATAGTACCAAAAAGTGATTTTAAAGAATATAATTTAGATATCTATTGATCACACTAGAACTGCATTCAAAAGAAATCTGAACTGAGAAGCAAAGTGATGTGAAATACAACCAAGATAAAATCTAAAGTTATTGGGGTTATAACAGTGAGTCACATATACTATACTGCCTCATTATTAGTAGAAAAACTAACACTGCAAACAGTCCATGTTTTTAAGAAAGAGAAATCTCATTTTGATAGGTAGTTTTGTTAAAAAAGAAACAATTTTTCACTGCCTCCTAAAAAGGCAAATAAATTCAAGTTCTTACCAAATACAGACTAATAAAACTAATAGTCTTACCGAGTTGGGCAAAACATTCTTCCCCATTGTCCAGTCTAATTGTATACACATTTAAAATGAATCTTAACACCTACTCTGTATATTTCCCCTCTCTTCATGACACTGCTTTAAACATATACCCATTAATTTTATCTCTTCATGCCATTTTGAGCTAAGGGTAATTAGCATTACAGTAAGTAATAGAGCAAAAGCAAAGATCTCTGAAATTTAGTACTCATGTGTGAAACCTATTTCAACAGCCAAATGGCTTATAATTGAATAATATTATTTACTAAACTTTCTAAGTTACTACTAGTTTTTGTGGATATTTCATCATTTCTTGCTCTCTCTCTCTCTCTCTCTCTATATATATATGTATATATATATATATAATGGCCTCTTTTTTTAACTTTCCTGCTTATAAACCTGATGTGATCATAGAAATCAGTTAACAAGTTGCATTTGAAAATTCATAAAATTATTCTGAATAAGTGAATAGGATGGAGGAGAAAAGGAGAGGTGAGGGGGAAATGTCCTAATAATGAAAAGCATTTCCTTTGTACATGGCATGTTCAGGAATTACTCTCTCTATATATACATATACAGATATATGTGTGTGTGTGTATATATATATATATATATATTTTTTTTTTTTTTTACTTTAGACTCCAAATCTTGACTATGATAGTCATGTGGAATCCATTTAGTTTATATGCTAATCTAAAAAAAAAATCCATGTATCTGTAAAACTGCAACAAAAGTTGAGAATCCTCACTTATAAAATGAATATATATATATATACTTTTTTTTTTTTTTACTTTAGACTCCAAATCTTGACTATGATAGTCATGTGGAATCCAGTTAGTTTATATGCTAATCTAAAAGAAAAAATCCATGTATCTGTAAAACTGCAACAAAAGTTGAGAATCCTCACTTATAAAATGAAAACTAGATCTATATTGCCATGCAGTTATTAAAAGCATAATTGAATGGAATAAACTGCAAAAATGCTTATCAGGATGTTGTGATAGGAGTGATGTGTTTTGAATTGCTTCTTCTGGGTATCCTCCTGTTATTTCTTTTTAGTCACATGTGCTAATAGGTCCAGACTTCTCTGATTTTTGTTCTTTAGTCCTTCCTACATATAGATATTAAAGGTTTTTCATCTTCAATCTGTAATTTCTTAAAGTTTGTTTTTAAAAACTGTTCTTAATTTTATTGCTAAAGGACATTTTCTTTCTTTACAACAGAGAATGTATGTTGGTACAATGTCTGTTGCTGTTTACTTTTGATATAATGTTATAAACATGATTTTACTTTTCCTTGTTGCCGGTAGGATAACCCTTATCCTTCCTCCTGGAATTAGATCTACTCATGTTGTGTGAAGATTCTGTAAGCTTCCTTTAATAATAGGTAAATCAATAGGTATTTAATAATACCTTAATACTTTAATAAGCTTCCTTGGGGGCCAGGAAGCCAGAGTTGCAGAAAATAGTAAGTAAGAAATAGTATTATCAATTTGAGATTGAGTTCAATCGTTCTATATAAGAAAGGAGAGATTTTAGTGGTTGACAATTTAATGGAAAGTGGAGAAAGAAAGTCTGCTCTCAAAAATCCTTAATACAATTTTTAGAAAGAAGCCTGATTTGAAGGGTGTGTGTGTGTTCATGTGTTTAGGAATTAATATTTTATGTGCTGCTCAATGCAAACTACCTAAGCTTTCTCTGTGATACATGTTGGTAGAAACCATGTAGCTCACAAAGCGGCTTGGACAGAAGTTTGCATCTGGGGATAATCCATGAACACTGTATTTGTGATTCAGAGCTAGACTAGGGCAAAAATATGGCTGTCTTTTAGTGAAAGGCATATCTGCACAATTTAAGCTCACAACTAAAATCCACAAACAAAGATGCTGTACTTAGCAGCCTCACTATAATTGATGAAGATACATCTAAATCTCAGCTGAGAGTTTGGTTTGAACACTGGTCCATTGTGTTTGATTTTAGTGTCATAAGAAAGTTAAGGAAAAAACTGAATTGGCATATTCCTACTTTGGAGGACAGGGGAGTGCACTGTTTAAGATACGATGTTTGCAGAATATTCCATGAACTAACTTGGTAGTATGCACAAAGTTCTGTCAAGTCGCTACTACTCTTCAACCCTGCTTTGAAAGACTCAAATTTTCCGAAAATTTTGGGTATTCTTCTCAAAAGGCAGTTATGCTTTGGTAGTTTCTAGGACCTATGCTTTCTTCATCTGCTAAAACAGACTTCTGCAGTGAGCCTTTAAGATTGAAACTATATGCTATGACAAAAAAGTGAAAAAGAATTGTGCCAGAGATTAGAAAGAAGGACTAAGTTGTGGTGAGGAACCTGCCACTGTGTAAGTAAAGTGTCAGACTTCAGAGGGAGAAGCAATGAAATTTGATTCATTTTTTTCAGGGGTCACCATTAGGATTTCTATGATCTCAATTTCACAAATGTGTCTGTCACTGTGGCTGAGAGCACTTGAATGTGTTTTCAGTAATGAGGACTGTTATAGGAAATTGTATGTCAAGTTTGTTACCAGACATCAGCATCAAGGAGAAAAGACTAGCACATATATGTTAAGTCCTGAGAGATTTTTTTAAGAGAGAAATATGATAGGCAAAGTGGAGGCAAGATGTGGAAAATTAGGGCAGGCTGCACAAGCCTGTCCGACACTGATGCATAACAAAGACTTTCTGAAGAAACCTAGATTTTCCCATGTCAGAACTGAGCTGTCACATTCTCAGTGCTAGCAGAGCTATTTTGGAGCTTCAAAAGTAGAAGGCGACATTGGCTACTCTCTGACAGCAAAACCAAGTGCAAAAGTTTGGACTGGGTGTACCATTTCATATTAGAGAGCTAGTGAGGTTGTTTTCCACCCAGCTAAGATCCTATCAAATCAGGGCAGTCAGCTTCCCTACCTCTAATTAGAAAGCTAGTAACCTTGGGGTCATGCAAAGGCAAAGATCACAGATTCAGTTTTGGTGTGGATAAATTTGTCCCAAATAATATTTGGAAAGGCTTCAGGGCCATCTGAGAGATTCAGAAAAAATATATATATAAAAGAAATACCCAGCACTCTGTTTTTTCCAACATGGAGATAAGCATCTTATGACAGAGGGATCTTTATCCTGCTTGCCCAGTGAGGAAATACTAAGAATAGAAATGTCAGATGTTCAATTATACTGACTTCATGATTTGTGGGGGAAGGAGCCTGGATGAGGGCAGCAGATGAGCTGCTTTTCTCCCTTTCAGAGGTCAGAGATGCAATGCACTCTGGTGACAATGTTGTGCTCTCTTTTTGAGTTAGCCACATAGGAGTGAACCCTATTTATTATTTGAGTGTCCTGTGGAAGAAAACAAGGCTAGGAATTTCTCCAGCTCACCAAGGCAACTTTGCATTCTCATGTTATGTTGTTGACTCTAGCCATCAAGAGTTATTCTTTAAGTTCCAAGGAAAACCTTGAGGCCTTCACTGACACAGAAAAGCTCCACCTTGCTATGAAGGGACAGAGAAAGCACCCCATAAGGAAAAGCAAGGAATTTAACAGTATTTAAATAAGTGAAGTGAGTAAAGTAATGCGGCACCCAAAGGGGTAGCTCGATGATGAGTTATGCCCCAGTTAATAAAATAAGGTGTGAGGAAAGAGGGCCAGGAGGCAGAAAGTCTGGATAGGGGCAAAACTAATTGTTGTTTTGAGTCTTATTAGCATCATCTTAGAGACACTGAGGTAGATTTTGCAAGAGGTCAAATATTTGCTCAATGAAAGTCAAACAATATGGTTAAAACTCACATTAAAAAAAAAAATTCATCATACAGGAGAATCTACCATCCCTCTAGTCATGGACAATGGGTACAAACCCAGAACTCTCCTTCAGAACATCTCATCTCCCCAGACCCTGATAGTGTTAATGACAGCTCATAGCTTAATACCTCTTCATGTTGGTTGCCCTTGGTTGAAGAAATCATCATTCAAAGGCGCATCCCTATCATGGGGCAGCCACATCCAAGACTAGTCTGTGTGAGAGGTGTAAAATCTCAGCTGCTTTATACCAGTTCAGGAAGAACTGTGCTAGGTCCAGAGCTCCTTTTGAAACAGGCTGAAGCCCTTATTGTGACTGCATCTGAGCTCACCTTCTACCTCTTGCTACTCCTGCATCTTTAGCTCCTTGCAAATGTTGATCTCAAATTCATTCTCCAGGAAACTTCCTACACAGAAATAAACTTCTTGAACTCTTCTTCCTGGGAAAACTGAACTTTAATATGTAGAGTTCTTGAAGAGCTGGCCTGTGTGTTTGCTGGTGAATATACTCTGAAGACTTGAAGTAAAATTTAAATTACTCCAAAGAGATAGGAAAGAAATATTAGAGGCTGTATTGAAAAGAAGCAGACCTCTTCTTAAACAGTAAGAAGAAAAAATTTTAGATTTATTTGTTTGTTTTCATTTTATTTTTTTTAAAGATTTTATTTATTTATTTGACAGACAGAGATCACAAGTAGGCAGAAAGGCAGGCAGAGAGAGAGGAAGGGAAGCAGGCTCCCCTCTGCTGAGCAGAGAGCCCAATGCGGGGCTCGGTCCCAGGACCCTAGGATCATGACCTGAGCTGAAGGCAGAGGCTTTAACCCAGTGAGCCACCCAGGTGCCCTATTTGTTTGTTTGTTTGTTTGTTTGTTTGTTTTTAATTTATTTTTTATTTATTTTCAGCATAACAGTATTCATTATTTTTGCACCACACCCAGTGCTCCATGCAATACGTGCCTTCTATAATACCCACCACCTGGTATCCCAACCTCCCACCCCCCGCCCCTTCAAAACCCTCAGATTGTTTTTCAGAGTCCATAGTCTCTCATGGTTCACCTCCCCTTCCAATTTCCCCGAACTCCCTTCTCCTCTCTAACTCCCCGTGTCCTCCATGCTATTTGTTATGCTCCACAAATAGTGAAACCTTATGTTAAATGACTCTCTCTGCTTGACTTATTTCACTCAGCATAATCTCTTCCAGTCCCGTCCATGTTGCTACAAAAATTGGGTATTCGTCCTTTATGATAGAGGCATAATACTCCATAGTATATATGGACCACATCTTCCTTATCCACTCTTGTTCAACATAGTATTAGAAGTCCTAGCAACAGCAATCAGACAACAAAGAGAAATAAAAGGTATCCAAATTGGCAATGAAGAAGTCAAACTCTCTTCACAGATAACATGATTCTATATATGGAAAACCCAAAAGACCCCACCCCCAAACTACTAGAACTCATACAGCAATTCAGCAACGTGGCAGGATACAAAGTCAAGGTACAGAAATCAGTGGCTTTCTTATACACTAACAATGAAAATACAGAAAGGGAAATTAGAGAATCGATTCCATTTACTATAGCACCGAGAACCATAAGTTAACTGGAAATAAACCTAACCAAAGAGGTTAAGGATCTGTACTTGAGGAACTACAGAACACTCATGAAGGAATCTGAAGAAGACACAAAAATATGGAAGACCATTCCATGCTCTTGAATAGGAAGAATAAACATTGTTAACATGTCTATACTGCCTAGAGCAATCTATACTTTTAATGCCATTCTGATCAAAATTCCACCAGTATTCTTCAAAGAGCTAGAGCAAATAATCCAGAAATTTGTATGGAATCAGAAGAGACCCCAAATCGCTAAGGAAATGTTGAAAAACAAAAATAAAACAGGGGGCATCACGCTACCTGATTTCAAGCTTTACTACAAAGCTGTGGTCACCAAGACAGCATGGTACTGGCGTAAAAACAGACACATAGACCAGTGGAACAGAGTAGAGAGTCCAGATATGGACCATCAACTCTATGGGCAAATAATCTTTGACAAAACGGGAAAAAATATACAGTGGAAAAACGACAGTCTCTTCAATAAATGGTGCTGGGAAAACTGGACAGCTATATGTAGAAGAATGAAACTCGACCATTCTCTTACACCGTACACAAAGATAAACTCAAAATGGATAAAAGATCTCAACGTGAGACAGGAATCCATCAGAATCCTAGAAATGAACATAGGCAGTAATCTCTTCGATATTTGTTTGTTTTTAGAGAGGGAGCAAGTGGGGGAAGTGCAGAGGTAGAGGAGAGAGAGAATCTCAAACAGACTTCTCACTGAGCATGAAGCTCCATCTCACACATGACCACCCATGAGATCAAGCATCAGTTGCTTAAGCAACTGAGCCACTCAGGCTCCCCAATAAGAAGAAAAGCTTAAAAGAGATATCTAATTTAAATTTTGAAGGAGGCCTCTACTTAGTCTTTCCTAGATTATTTTTGCTAAAAACACTGTTGCTAAATTGATCTCCTGTTAAGTAAATTCTATTTGGTAAAAATCTAAAGATCTGAGATCCATTTCAAAGTAAGTATACAGACAAAAGAGAAACTCTACTTGGGGGCACAGACAAATCTTGTTGGCACACACACACACACACACACACACACACACACACAAAACCCCTCTCCATTTCTCTCAATGCTGAGTATCTGTCCACACTTTAAGTAAGGAATGAGCTCTCTGTGTCATTAATAAGTAGAAGGATATTGATGTGTGCTTCATTTGGCTGGCAATATAATTTCTCTAATTTGATATGAACTGAAAATTAAACCTGTCCCCCTTTCTCTTTCTTAACTTGACCACTGAGAAAAATCATTAAAATGTTGATATTTCTATGGAAATACTGTAGAATAGAGAACATAGAACATGCATTACTTTTACAGGAATCAAAAATACCTGTTTCTAATTATGTCATTCCTGTTGACTATCCATTCCAAAATCAATTTTATAATTCCTTTTATACCTCTTGGGCTGAAGCCTGCAAACCACAGGTCTAAGATTCTCTTGTCTTCTATCTTTTTCAATTTTCCCCAATGCACAAATAATGGGAGTTTGGAAGCACAGAAGGAAAGGAGAAGCCAGTTATTTTCTGTGTTCAGCAGTATCTTCCTTCATGATGGCCCTTCCAGCACTTTCTAATGTCTTTGTAATCAATACCTTGATATAAACCTCTTTCTGTTTGAAGTATCTAGAGTGGTTTCTACATTTTTTTTTTTACCTGATACTAAGTATTCAGAGAGGATAGAACAATTATTTATGGTGTTAACTGTCTTTCAAGAAGACATTTTGCTCTACTAATAGATCATGACGTTATTTGAAGTTTCCAATTAACTGACCTCAAAGAAGTCACTTAACTTTTCTGAGTTCTCGTTTCCATAGAAGGAAAATACAGGGCTTAAAGTTCATAAAATTTAAGGTAACTTTTAACTTTAAATTTTATAAACATAAACAAAAAACTATTAGATCCTCCTTAACCCTTAAAGTTCTCCATTTTTAAAGATGAGACTCAAGAACCAATGGTTGAAGTGTCAGAGTGATGAACTTACGGTATTATTATTTGGGAGATGCTTGACACTATTAGCACATGCATCAGCAAACAATACATCACACCATGAGCAGCAGGGAGTCCAGAAATGTACTATGTTTTAAGGGTAACATAAAGTACTTTATAAATTCTATTATAAGAGATTGCCCACTTGTTTGTCACACAAAGTAAAATGTAAACTTTGTATTCTTTCCTGAAAATCTAAAGCTAACAGTGTATATATAGTATTAACACTATTATTCTAAGGCATTCTGAAGAGGCAGCTAATCTTATAATGATTCATTTGCCATCATCAGTAACTGATGTAACTGATAATCAAGATATGCATATATGTCTTTTCATAGAACAGAACCTGCTATATGAATGTTAAGAACTTGGATCTTAATATCTCAAAAAAATACTAGTGCTGTAATTTAAAGACATAAAATGTGGCTTCAATCTGCAATTTGTTTCACATAGGTGTGTTTTAGAGTTGTAGAAATTGTTTTGATTATGCTGAAGTCATACATCTGGTAAGAAACATGTTTCAGCATCATAAATAATAAGGCTTCACCTTCATCAGCTATCTTTTGTCCAAACTGTAATCATGCAAAATTACTGGCAGTGAGAGCTTTTGTTACTGGCATTCACAGAGTAATTTATAATGTTGGAAAGGCCTTTGCCATTTTCCTAATTGACGCTCTAAATCGGGATTGCATTTGGATCTATCATTGTCACTTGCTTGTCACCCAGAGTCAAACATAAGCCGTGCATTTTAAATACTATTGCTGTATATGCTCTTTCTTGTGTTTCAGCAAAGCAATAAGCACATGTTAGGATTCACCACATGTCATGACAAAGGTTTAATGCCTTCAAATTTGTTTCAGAATATGAGTGAATTATCTTGAAACTAAGCAAAACATTCTTAAATAGAGAAAGTGTTGTTACCTTAAAATAAATTGATCTTTGGTTTATTTTGAAAGCTAGCCATTAATCCATGCTAATTCTTTTTTTAAACCACATGTATGAAATTTGAAATTAAGAATGTTTGTAAAATATGAGATTTATAATAGCTGTTTCTTCAAATATTATCTGCTATTAAATAACCTCTACTAACTACAGATAAGATTATTCCAAAATAATATGCACACTTCAATTGTAATACACGATGCATCTAAAATAATGCAAATTACATTAGAATGTGAGTACATGCATAAAATACATACTAAGTATGGAATTGTAGTATTTAAGCATCACAAAATCCTATGTTTATCTCCCCATTAATTATAGATTCTAAAACATGATTTTACATAAGCTATAAAGAAGTATTCTGTTATCTCATATACCTTGCAGGCAAAATAAGGATACATGTTTATATCTCAGTGTATTGATTATCTACTATTGCCTAGAAAATTACCCTAAAACTCCATAGTTTAAAACAACAGTTTTTGTGAATCAGGAATCCAGGCTCAATTTACTCGAATCTTTTATTCTGGGGCTGCAAAGTGTTCCTGAACTGCAGTCATCTTAAGTTTGGACTGGAGAAAGATTGTCTTCCAAGTTCACATAGTTGACAGGATAGTTCCTCACAGATTATTGGACTGATGGCCTCAGGTTTTTTGTTTTTTTATTGCATGAGGTTCCCTAAAACGCAGTTCATTATTTCAAAGCATTCAAACTAAGACAGCAATAAAGAGATTGAGCTAGCAAGACAGAAATCACAATATTTTTTAACCTAGTTATAGAAATGACATCCTTTTACTGTTGCTGTAATCTATGGGTTAGAAGCAGTTCCTCAAGGGGAAGAGATTACCCAAAGTCATAAATACCAGATGGTAGAGATTAGTAGAGACATCTCAGAGGCTACCTATCAAACTCCTATATGAATCAGAATCCATACAACCATATAAAACCTATCATTTTTAAATAATACCTTCTTCTCCTTTCTTAAAAATATACTTTTCCTGGGCAACACTTCTTTACTCTCATACATCAGAGCTAAATCCAGAAGGACAGTGTAAAAATGACTCCTCTTCTATTAGAAATTAAAGCATATTTTAAGGAAAAACTATTTTATCATACTGAAGATAAAATTAGTCTCCAAATGAGTAACCAAAAATGTTAAATAGTGTTGAATAATACACATTTTGACTTCACTACACATATTCTTAAGTTTTTTTGTTTTTCTCATTCAATATAATAGATAAGGGAAAACTGAACCTTAATCCCCAATATCCATGATCTAATTTCTGATAATAAAATTAATTATCTTTAAAAATATGCATACTTTTTTGAGCAAATAAATCATTATTAGTACACTTCAATAGGAAAGCAAATTGTATATTTCAATCTCTTTTTAGTTTATATAAACAATAGATCAGAAATAGATCCATTACAATGCATTATCAACAGTGAATAAAATACTGAAGATGATGTGTGCAAACTATATGTAAACAAAATCTTTTGAAATATGGAGCTTTCCAGGGCACCTGGGTGGCTCAGTGGATTAAAGCCTCTGCCTTTGGCTCAGGTCATGATCCCAGGGTCCCTGGATCGAGTCCCACATCAAGCTCTCTGCTTGGCAGGGAGCCTGATTCCCTTCCTCTCTCTCTGCCTGTCTGTCTGCCTACTTGTGATCGCTATCAAATAAATTTTAAAAATCTTAAAAAAAAAAAAAAGAAATATGAAGCTTTCCAATGTTAAAAATACCTGATAAAACCTGCTCAGTGTTAAAAAAAATAAATGTAAGGCCAAAAAATATTAATAGTTAATGAATCATTTGCTGTTGTTAATTTGTGTTAGCATATATAAGGGTAAAGCCACAATCATTTGAAGAAATTTCATAACATGTGTTGTCTGCAAATGTTCTCTATAGAGCATCAGAATTTATGTTCAGATCTTTTCCTTCCTAGAACAACAACAACAACAACAACAACAACAACAACAACAAAAATCCAATGCAAAAAGAAGAGAGAGGTGAAAGAGCATGAAAGAAAAAGCTAGTTAAAGAGAATGGTCCTCCAGTGCTCATTTTCCTACTTCTGCATTTTTAAAGCCCTAACTTTTCTCTGCACTTAGCCAAACTCTGGAAGTTTTGAGATTAGCAGGTTCAAGAAGTAATGAAATTAGTTTCTTCAACACCAGCTAAAACACATACACGGTTAATGTGCAAAGAGATACTACTTCCTATTATAAAATTTATTTCTGTAACATGAAAATGATAGAGAATATCTTTGTGTTTGTTTATAATGTAAATGGAATTTTTGTTGTCTAAAAACTGAACGAAGGATTTTGCTACTTAATTTTCATTCTTTATTTGTTCTTTTGAGGCTTTTCTGTTTGAAGTTTAACATCAACCTTTTCCCCTGTATTTTACCTTATAAGTTGGAATTCTATTATATATTCATATTTTTTCAATCTGTATTGTCAGTTACAGGCTCCAGTGAAACAAGTCTTCTTCACCATCCTCTTCTGCTGGTTCCTTTACTTTACTTTCCAGGAAAGCAGCCCCTCATCAATCAAGGTCAAGGGCATAGTTTAGGATCCAGAATTTATGGGACAAAGGTTCCTCTTTGACCCTCCTCTTCCCTGAGACCTGGACTCAGAAGTAGGACTGGGGACTACTGATACTCAATGAAAACACAGTCTTCTATCTGTCTTTGTGGCCCTTATTCCCTCCCTCTGCTTATTCTCCCTCCCACAGACCAGGACAGGCAGGGGACAGCTGGCCTGCACTTTTGCTCAGGAGATGCCTAGGCAAGAATGCTTTGGTAATAGCTCTGGCATGGAGGGGCTTTCTCCGGCTTCCTGAGTCTCTTGAGTTTTGTTTGACTTTCTTGGTAGATCTTTACAGTCTTTCTTTCCTACTAAAGCCATACAGCCCATGTTATTTTAAGTCATGAGCTTCGAGCAATAACTAACCTAAATCAAACCATTCAGTTCTAGGCTCTGGCTTATTCCTAACGTCGATAACAAGAGTTGTCCATGTGGTCCAGTTTACCCAATTCACCTACATAGCTCTGCAGTATTTGTTGGCCCAGCACACTGTTGTTCATGAAACTAGTTCTTTGATATCCAAAAGTAGGTGCTTTTTAAAGGACAGGATTATAGACTCCTGATTTCTCTCTGTCTCTCCCTCTACATTTTCTTTCTCTCTCCCTTTAATGAATGTATATGAATATTCATATACACATATGGTATATCTTATAAATAGATAATATATTTTCATAAACAGTATATGCTTTTATAAATGTAAATGCACAAATAGTACATATACATATGTAATATGTAAATATAAGTGTATGTATATATATATATATCTGTATGTGGTTATATAAATACAACCAATATATAGACACATAAATTAGAAACAGATATAGTCCTTTAAACAAAATTTACAAAAATTCTCAAGAAATCTAGAAATATGAATAATAACAGGGCAGATTCACATTTGTAAACATCACAATATTAAAACATCCAATGATCCACAGATAAAACGTCATGTCCATCAACAGATGAATGGATAAAGAAGATGTGGTTTATATACACAATGGAATACTATGCAACCATCAAAAGAAATGAAATCTTGCCATTTGCGACAACATGGATGGAACTAGAGTGTATCATGCTTAGCAAAATAAGTCAAGCAGAGAAAGACAACTATCATATGATCTCCCTGATATGAGGAAGTGGTGATGCAACATGGGGGCTTAAGTGGGTAGGAGAAGAATCAATGAAACAAGAAGGGATTGGGAGGGAGACAAACCATAAGTGACTCTTAATCTTACAAAACAAAGTGAGGGTTGCTGGTGGGAGGGGGGTTGGGAGAAGGGGGGGTGGGGTTATGGACATTGGGGAGGGCATGTGCTTTGGTGAGTGCTGTGAAGTGTGTAAACCTGGCGATTCACAGACCTGTACCCCTGGGGATAAAAATAACATGTTTATAAAAAATAAAAAATTAAAAACAAAAACAAACAACAAAAAAAGTCATGTCTATTTTAATAAGTGAAAAAGTGAACCACAAGGAAATTGTAAAATGATAATTGTTCTTGTATGCTGGCCGTACAAAAATAGACTGGGAAGAAGATCATTACCCTTAAGAAGAGGCCCCAGGATTATTAAGGATTACTAAGCCTCCCACAGAAACTGGTGATGAAGAAAGCTCTAGAGAAGAAGTCTAACAGTTGTGCCTTCACCTCACCGCTACACTTGGGTCCCTTACCATAAAACATTTTCTGACACTTTTGTCAGAAGAAATTGAAACTCTCTTGACTTTCTTCTTGAGCCATATTATAATTATTTATGTTTTTTCATTTAGTATTTATCTTAGTAAACACTTCTAGAATAAGGGCATCTTTAGTTGTTGTTTCTTCATCAGAAATAGTGTGCAGATATTAGCGTAGCTGTTGCTTAATAAATGATCTTCTTTAGAAGAATCCATCATTATTCATATTTCCATGAAGGAACAGATTTCATCTGTTCAACACTACTTACTGAGCGTTTTCTCTGTCTCAAGCATTTGGTATATATGACTGAATTAAATGTACAAGGATTCCCGCTTTTATGGTACTTAAATTTCAGTGGAAAAGCTAGAAAGTAAATAATAATCATAAAGAATACATAAAACCAGGGGTGCCTGGGTGGCTCAGTGGGTTAAGCCTCTGCCTTCAGCTCAGGTCATGATCTCAAGGTCCTGGGATCAAGCCCCGCATCCGGCTCTCTGCTCATCGGGGAGCCTGCTTCCCCTCCTTCTTTCTCTGTCTGCTTGTTATCTCTGTCAAATAAATAAATAAAAATCCTTAATTAAAAAAAAAAGAGTAGGTAAAACCAGTTAAAATGTAATAAGTTACTTGAAAAAAAAAAAAAAAAGACAAACCAAGACAATTCAAGGGCCATTAATGTCAATCAAAGGACAATGGGCAATGAAGAAGTTTTGCCATGTTTTAATAGCTGTCTAAATGTGTCATACATAAAACTTCCCAGATTTTGGTTAAAATATATGAAACTTCCCAGATTTTGCATACCTTAGAATCCACAGAAATGATAGCTGAAACAATGGCTTCAAACTAATGTGAATAATTTTAAAAATTAAAAACTTGAGGCAGGCTTCCAAAATATAAAGATTTTTTTCTATAAGAAACTTGTAGCAAGTGACTATTCTAAACTATCCCCAAAATAGGAATCTAAGAAAAGACTGCTGTGCTATTTCTCTAAGAAAGCTGACTACTATTATATCCACCAAATTCACATGCCAGCTGAGAAAATTTGTTAGTAGAAAAATAATATTTCTTAGTGAATTTAATGCTTAGCAAGCACCCTTTTGCAAAGCCTTTTTTTGTCTTCTTTAAAAATTTTTAACTAAATGAGAAGGCAAAATGCAATAAATAGAGGAAACCTTAGAATTAAATTTAAGGTTATTACTCAAGACATCTTTTGAAAATGTCATTTAGCACAAGCTTAACCAATTGCTTTGTACTGAAAGCCCTTTGATACAATTGAATGACTTTCCCTCTCCAGTGCAACCATCAACTGCTTAAATCAATACTGGCGAAATCATTCTGTGCAATACCACCTGGGTTACAGAGCATAGTTTTCCAATTGTAGAGCCATACATATTAGACACCACACAGAATATATACACCCCGTGCCAAACATATGTCAAGAAAATCTATCCCTGAAAGGAGGACTAAACAGAGAAAACAATAAGCTTCAATTCCAAATCACATTCTGAAAATACTCACAAGAACACAGCAAATGGCAAACCACTAAAGAGAATTTGGTGTGGGGAAGGAATCTCTGTCGCTCTACCATACAACAGGAAACCAAAAAAGGTTGAGTTCCTGATGAGGTTGGAATTGTTGCATCATTTTGTGTGTAAATAAGCCAAAGATAGCTTAGCTTCCATAAACCTGAATGTACAATGATGAAAGTATTTTAAAAGTTCATCTTATATATAATTTCATAAAAAAGTTCTAGACCAAAACTAAAATATCTAGGATGACTCTATCAACAAATAGCACAGTTTTAGATTGTGCCTTTCTTTGATAAGGAAATACTTAGCTCTTTTTAGATGATTTCTAGGATCTCTGTGTCTTGTGAAATCTATGAGTGTATAATATAACTTTTTTTAATGCATCTGCTGAACAAAGTACATACAGCAGTCATTCTAGGTGATAAGCATAAAAGACTTGTTAAGATGTCAATAGATTCTACTTTTCAAAGAGCTCAAAGTCAAGTAAAGAAACTCATATCTATTTTCTATTGTCATAATGAGGTGCATTTTAAACATTGATTCCAAGATAAAAGATGGATGATAATATTTCTATCTGAAGTGTGCTCTGAGGACTTGGATAACTAGGGGAGCAGGAAGAAGGAAAAAGACACATGGCTGCATTGTAGAATTTTAAATTTTCTATTTGCTTAAAATTTCAAACAAATAAACAATTCTTAAGTTGATGAATTAATAAATACCAATTAATTACACCAACTTCCTTTTTTAAGCTTGTTCTTGTATTTTTATAACTTAACAGATGATACACTATTATATACTACTGTAAAAGTGTCCAAGCATTTAAATTCTTGCTAATGATGCCTGTGCCTCACTGATCATAACAATGATTACAATACATAATGGTGATTTTTTCTTAAAGTGGGAAAAATTGATTACTATATTTGCAGTGAATGAAACAAAATGATTATGCAACAAAACAAAACCTTGTTGTTGTTGTTTTTAATTTGTTATAAATAGGTTAATAAAGAAAAGCTCTTTGTTATAAATAGGTTAAGAAGGAACATATACAAAAACTTAACTTTATTTCATGCCACAAAAGGATTAGGTAAATCTCCTGGGATCCAGAGGAATAAAAAATTAGTTTTCTAGTTTTCTAGTTTCTTCATAACTTTGGTTGTATTTTTGTGTGTGTAAGGTCAAATAGGTAAAAGTGACTTTATATGTAGATATAATTGCACCTTAAGAAAGAATAAGTAAGAGTAAAATGCAGTTTAGGAATTTTTATTGTAAGAATTTCTAGTATGTTGATGCAAAAAATTCAAAATAATGATATTTAAGTATGTTTATATGGATTCTCAGAATCTTAATCAACATAAGCTATAATATATATGATATTCAAAATATGAGTATTTTCCTTTTAAAAAGAGAAAAATACATTAACAAACAAAAAAATCTCGCCACTACAATCACTCATGTTCATGGACCTGAGAATGGTATCATCACTGAACTTTTAGAGCCATTACAAAGATTTAATTTATGTTCTGCAAAATACTGCCATCCTGAAAGTTCAGTGCAAGTGTTATTTACTGTATCAGAGCATTAAAAATCAACCAAGTACTGAAATTCCCTAATAACTGACATTTCATTTAACCTTTTAACTAAAATAACATATAGAGTTTGTTTCTTTGAATTGATCGTGCCAGGTGAGGCTAATCTTTATTTGATTCAACAACCCAGAGATGATAATGTGACATATCAGATCTTTTATTAATGAAAATAGTGGTTTACTCTTTGGGGAACATGAGGTCATTGTACTCTTTCAAGTAGTGTTCAACATTAACTAAATATTACTAAAATATAACTAAAAAAACAACATGGTCATTTATTTAACAAAAGTGTTCTTATCAATTATTTTTAGTTCTGAGTAAGCATAAAGTTTTGAAAAATATTCAGCTTAATCATTAACATCTCATTGCGATTATCTATTTTAAAAATAATTTAATTATTAAGGACATATCCAGAACACTCATTTTCTTTCAGATGTTTTTACTTCTGTCAAAGGAATTTTGTCAATATTCCAGTATTTTTTCTCATGTACTTAATCTCTGCATTTGGGGGGCTCTTGATAAACCCAAATACCATGACCTGCAAGAGTATCTTGAGTGAAAACTAAAAAATGGGAATTGGTTGATCCTGGTTAGCAGGATCAATCTGAGCACCTTTTGGCATCAGTAGAAGCTCTGCTTACATTCAGTCCCCAGTGCACTTGCTGCAGTACTGATGTCCATGACGGATGTAGGACAGCGTTTGGCAGGCACTGGCTACAGCAGATATGATGGATGAAGCACGTACCCTCACACTTTCTGCTTTTGAGGAACTGCCATGGCATAGCAACAGGCATCCACAGAGGGCCAGCATAGAGGGGAAATGGCAAGTGCCATACGGTCTCCAAGTTCAAGTCTGTGGGTGAAATGCCAGATTGCCTCAGAATTTCCAGAATGATTTGAAGGAACCTGTGGAGAGCTCGAATCTCAAAGAAGCAAATGTGGGTGAATGTAGGCAAATTTTCCTATGACTTTGAAAGGCAGTTCTGTCGTCCGTGGTTATATAATCTTGGGAAAATAGTGCTCTCTTATCTTTAGTTTATTCATTTATAATAATAACCATCTGACTGGATTGTTCAGGGGACCAAATCATTATATACATATATATGTATGTGTGTGTATATGAATATGTATGTAATTATATATATATATGTAAATCATAAACACTGTATAGAGTTAGTGGTTGTTGTTTTCAGCATTATGCCATCTAATTTTACCCCCAGAATACTGTGTCCTGGGAAGTATGAGTTATGTTATCAATTAAAAAAAATTATATCATGGCCAGTGGGGATCCCAGAGCAGGGAAAGCTAAAATAATAGAAACTGAACAAAAAAGGTGACAAGGCTTATAATTGCTGTTCATATTTGAATTCCAAGCAAATAATACAAATGGACAAGTAAGTGCACTGACTGACTGCTTATTTAAGACATACTTTAAAGTGAGTTCAGGTAGGCAGGTTTTGGAATGTGATAAATGAATTAAACTGTGTCGGTTTCAAACTGTCACCATTAGAATCTAATTCAAATTTAAATAGCAATTTAAACAGTATAAAAGATTGTCCTCATCGGTCCTCCATAATCTTAACCTTTGGAGCTTTCCACAGAATAGATAGTAAATTGAATTAATTATTAGCCTTTCACCTTAGGGACCTAGGTAGAATTCAGCAGCTCAGAAGACAGCTAATGAGATTGGTAGCTCTATTTCAATCCCTGGTGTACTCTAATCCTCAACATATATCCACCTGTCGTATTTTCCCACTGCTTCTTTTTAGTGTATAAAATTCTAAGAAGTCAGAATTGGCTGACATTTAAAAATCCTCTTTGCAAAGTGACATAATTGTATATACCAGTAAGGTCGAAACAATGTCGTGTGTAGGTTATCACAGGAAAAAAAAAAAAGAAAGAAAGAAAGAAAGAAAGCAAAAAATTAAAAGTAATAGCCAACAATAGTATTGATTCTGATAAGTTTGCATCATTCCTGGAGTACATTTCTATTTTGAATACCTCCCATCAAAGTAAGCATCTCTTTAGATATTTATTCACTCATTTATTAATTCCTTCATCCATTTACATATTCAGTAAGCATTTAGGGATGAGTACCATGTGCCAGTCTGGGTGGGTCCTCGTTATCTATCACTTTAGAATGTATTGCCTGGTGAAACATTAAAAACAAGTTTAATAAGCAATTTAATTACTGTATGATAAGAGATGTTAAAAAAGGCAAAGTATGGAGTTGCATAATCAGAAATGGGAAGCTTTGCAAAAGGAATGAAGGTCCAGGTAGTTTATCCTAGGAAGGAAAAATGGGATGTGCATAGTCCTGGAATTTTAAGTACCTCAGTAGAGCTGCAACATTGACTGTGAGGGGTGGGGTTCAGAGAAGACATTGAGAGGAAAAATAAACTCAGTACACTGTGAGACATTTAAAGCAATAGGGATTGTTTCTTGAAGGCAAAGACAATATGTAAGTCTTCTCTTCAAGAGAGTAACCTCAGATTTGCATCTTAGAAAGATCATCCTATTTGCATTTATGAAGAAAGGGTTAGTGTTAAATAAGACTTGGGTCTGGCAAACCTGTAAAATCACTTGCAAAAAACCAAGTTACTGATCATAGTGAACTAAATTTAAACAATAGCAACAGAAATAGATTAAAGTGAACAGCCTTGAAAAACCCTCGATACATAAACAGGATTGATGAGTAGATGAGTAAGGAGAAAAAGATATGGAAGTCAAGTTAAAGTTCCCGCTTTCTTGTTTGATTCAACAAGTGTGTGTGTGTGTGGGGGGGGGGTGTTCCTGGTATTGAAAAAAATAATAAAATCCAGATATGTATATCTACCACATTGTTGGAAGCCAACTCTCCATGGAGCTGTCATATTTCTGCATGTTTTCTGTTCCTGACTACTTTTGCATAGATGTCTTTATAGGAACAAGACTCAAAACATATAGTCCTGGCCACCTGGGCAGAGTGCTGAGTTTTTAGTAAAGGTAGTCTTCCTCCAGGCAAAGGTTGGGCAAATTTGCTTGTAACCATGTTTAAAAGATTAGGACTTCCTTAGCTTAGGGTTTCTCAGCTATGACACAACTTCACTGTGTATGCAACATCCAACCAGCACCCCCTCTGAATTGTCTCATGGAATTTGTAAAGCAAAAGGAACTGATGTCTGGTGAATAAAAAAGTCCTTTGTTTCTGATCCAGGAGACTCTTGCCTTCTGCTGACCACCAAAAATCTGCAACAGGCTAGGTTGTTATCATACAAGAGTCTCATAATTTCATAATTCCTCCACACCACTATCCTGAACAACCTCTTTATTATCTCCAAGTTAAGAACTTATTTAGTTGTAGGTCTGGACTTTCTGTGAGGGTTATTATGTTATTATGGTGAAGTTAGAAATTTGAAGTTGGAAGATGTTGTGTCAAAGGAGTTTTAAAATTTTTCTTTTATATCCCTGTAGATACCTAGATCCTATGTTTTTGTATCTCTGTGTTTATGCACTTAATTTTTAATAGGTTAGTAACCAACATTTGTATCAAAAAAAGAAAATTATGTAATTAACTTTTGTTGGCCTTCATTTTTCATACTCTGAGACTAAATTTCTTTCAAATGTGCATCAAGGAAATTAAGATTTTAACATTAGAGAATGGCAATTGGTAAATTTGTAGGAATTTTTGTTGGTTCAATTATTTTCCTGCAATTACTGGTGGATTAAAACCAATAACTTAACAAAGAAGGAAATTCTGACTTTTAAATTGTAAAGACAATGATACATTTGTAGCTGAAATAAAAAATGCTTTCAACAAACATTTTTCAGTATACTGTAGAAGCTAGAGACATGACAATGAATAAGAAATCATCCCTGTTCTCAAAAAATGAATAATGTAAATAGAAAACTGGTACAGAAATATTCTGAGTGGACAAATTGTTTATTTTTCTTAAGTACATATTTGAAAATTGAACCCCACACTCTGCCATTTACTTTTTATTATTTAATTTAAACATCACTTTGGTTAAAATTTGGTCCCCTTGATTATGTTAACAACATACTAACTTTGGAATAAGCCAAACAATCATCATCATTGTCATGGGTCTGTTCTTTATATAACAAAAGTAAGATTTTGTGGGGAAGGATTTTCGATTAACACTGAAAAAAATCCATTCTCTTTATGAGTAAAATTTGAGATACAAATTTTATGTGCCAGTTAAAGACATTTGAGGAATTTAGACATCCTATCATCTTTTCTCATACTTCGTGTACTGAGTATAATAGTTCAAAAGATTGGTTTACTTATACCAATTGATAATAATTGATAATAGCCCACCAAAAACATACTCCTGATTTTCTTCTTTCTGACATCAGTAACTTAGATCTCAAAGATTTGTCATGAAGGAAGTTTCGTTCTCTGCCATCTGTCTACTTAATTCTATTAAGAAGTCAAAAGGATAAGGAGAACTGAAAATACAGCCCTATAGTCAGCTGTAATGACCAATAAAACCGATAGCTACTTACTAAACTTTGCAGCTGTTCTTCTGATGTGAGGGTCTGCTCAGCTCTTGGAATCTACCATGATGCCAAGTATGTATAATAGCACACAAGATCTTCCCAGAAAATATATTTTCTTTGAAGATTTGGGAAATAAATATGTTGAATTGTGGCACTCTTCAAAGTGCTAAAGCAAAATTCACAGTTTACTGTTTTTCCTTTGCCAGCCCATTCTCATGGTTTTGTACAGCAATAAATGTTGTATTAGGCAATATGGTAGCATTAGTCTTACATCTGAAAGACTGTTTTGCCAAGAGAAAAATTTACATTAATATCCGGGGTCTTCAGAGAATACTAGCACTAATCAATCAGGGAGAGAAAGTTGGAATGCAACATTCCCTCACGAGTCCAAAACACCTGCACAGCCATTAGTTTTCTTAAAATTTAGTTTGGCACCTTCTGAATTAAAATTCCTCTGGTAATTGTATCTGATCAAATGTTTTATTTATTTATTTATTTATTTTTCATTTCTCTCTATGTATGCCTTACTTATTCATTAATGTATTCTGGAAAATTGTTTCAGGAATTTCACTTGGTAAGTGCTGATGTCAGTGGATTTGGGCTTTTAGAAAACTTTTGTAGAAATCAGGATTCCTGACATTATCTCTTATTTTACTGTCACCATAGCTCTTTAATTCATAGTTTTTATACAGACCCAAAATTTGTCTTCATATTGTAGACTAACTAACTGATTCTAATTCAGCTTCCCAAAGCGAAAATAAAAATAAGCTGGTATATTCTCCTACAAAATTATGATGGTATCTCAAAAATGTTAGTATATTGAAATTGTTAGTCTGACAAACCTGGTGTTAAGTTTTGATTCTCCCACTTATTAGTGCATGTGAGATCACCTGAGTATCATTTTTCTCAGCTCTTTAAAATTTCTTTTCTCATTCAAAGGGTTATTGTAAACATTAAGAGAGGTGAAGTAGGTAAGAACAGTGTTGTTTTATCTCAGAGAAAAATAGATACAGGGAACCACTTTATTAATATGATTTTGTTTTTGGAGCCTCACCATGTTTGTCAAGTCAGTTTGAACACTTTGAAACTTATTAATAACCCTCTTACATGTTTAACCCTGAAATGAAAATGAAAAAGCATATTTCAACTATTTTCTGTTATCTGTATATATATCCATAAGTTATACCACATTTAAAGTCACCTAAAGGAAGAAAGGTGTCTGAAGTAGCTATTTGAATCCTCAAAAGAAACCTCTCATAATTGAATTAAATACTTTAGCCTATATTAAAACAATCCGTTAATCAGATTTTCACTTTGCTAGTTGTGTTAGCGGTTGTGTTACATAACTTTGTGTATATGGTATGTTTTAAGGATGGCAAACTTGTTTTAATAAATGTAGAAATACTTTCCTGAGTTGGTAGTGGAAGTTAGAGACAGATTGTAGAAAAGAGAGAGGAGGCAGTGCTAGAGGGAAGGAGGAACACAAGCGAAGAATTGAACACTTGTCGGCATCAGTCACTTCAGAGCCAGTGTAATAATAAGGAGAAATTGAAACAAACTGTCTTATACTTCCCATAATTCCCTGGAGGAGTCGATTCTCAACACACATTTGTTTGTACTGCAGGGCTTGAGTAAAATTTATATGAGTCTCTTTAATGTTTGGGGGCATTAGTGACTTATAGGAAAGTGGAAGCATTTCATAATTCATGTAAATCTTTTTTTCAGGAGAAGATATCTGAGTAAGTGGAAGAATTTCACTTATTTAAAAGATATCAAGGCATAAAAATAAAATGTGAAAAACAGCAAATTGACTAGAAATATGTGGAAACATCTGAATGACCAACTAATAAAGTAACCTAAATCATCTTCTGAGGGAGAACAGTTATGAAGAGTTAATTTTATCATGAAGTTGTCACTGGGTAGATTACTAAAAAAAATAATAGTAATAATGTTCACCATCTGTTCAAGACTCCTTTAGGTAAGAGGTAGCTTTTATTTGAGATTTAAAGTCAGATATGTTCATAAAAATGATGTTTCCACGTTCTGGAATCTGTATACACAAAACATACCAATGAAGCAGAACCATTTTATCTACTAAAGTAATCTTCCAAATACCAAGGATGACCTTCTCACGTACTTAACTTCATGAGTGTAACTGGAATCTTGGTGCGAATATGGAAGTATTAGATAAGCAATTAACTTCTGTGTGGTATTAGAGTGCACAAATGAAGGCATACTCCTACAAAACAAGCTGCCAGACTCAGTGTAGGGTGGCTATTTTGGCATGAACAGGACCATTAACTGAATAATTAAAAGAGCACTTGGCCCTGTATCCTGAACAAATTCCAGCTTGGTTAATTATATGCACTTAATTCCATTTTAATCCTCCCTGCAATTTTAACTGGACTCAAAAGTTTCCCTGAATCCTCTGTCCTAAAATAGTATCGTGCTGAATGTAGAGTGTTTTTCTTCTACTTCTATTTGTGCCCAATTGTTTGGCATTAGTCCCATGAAGTTCAATTTGTGGTTTCTAGTGAGAATATAAACACAGAACCTAATCTGAGGAAAATCTGTTGGCAAAATGTCTTCAATTTCCATGAGTCCCAAGGGCTTCTGGGAAAATAAAAAATTAATAATGTAAAATACTGTTGACAACATAGGTTAACTATGGACATGGATGCTCCTATGAACACTTGAAAATATACTGGATGTCCATATCATTAAATAAATAAGTTGCTGGACAGAAGTGCTAATGAAGAATTAGTGTTGCACACAATATCTTAGTATTTCATACTTCCTCCTGATTGCTTGCTCTCCAGGTAGGAATGTTTGCACTCTATAATTTTAGATTTTCTTTCTTATTTTTCATATAGTGAAATAGCAGACAGTCTGATATATGTGTATGTGCATAAAACTTTAAATGGGTGTGTATTTCCAAAGTTTCATTTCTATAATCACCATTTTTGCATTTTTTAAAGATTTTTATTTATTTACTGGAGAGAGGAAGGGAAGAGAGAGAGAGAGCATGAGTAGGGTAGTAGAGGAAGCAGAGAGAGAGGGAAAAGCAGACTCACTACTGGGCAGGGAGCTTGATACAGGGTTGAATACTAGTAGCCTGGGACCATGACCTAAGCTGAAGGCAGACACTGAACCAACTGAACAACCCAGGAGCCCCAATTTTTGCATTTTTATAGTTTGTACACCTGATCATATGCTAACAAATAGCACTGTTAATTTTTCAGGTCTCCTTTATAAAGTGAAAACACAAAAGCTACCTGAAATTCCATCATTGAGCTTCACTACAGTTATTATATTTATATTTAGATCTTATGTGACTACTCCCTACTTTATCAATAACCACTCAATGAGGATTTTACAATGATGGTCTATATTAAAGAATCAGACAGATTTTTTTTTCAATTTTGGTATTGAATCTTGAATAAAATTTAGATGATAATGCTTTTCTTATGAATATTATTTAAGATACAGATAAAGATAGATCTAGATATAGACAAACATATACATGTTGATTAAGTGTATTTAAAAATTTATAAAGTTATAATGTTAACATTTGTTATATTCTATAACACCAAGCAATGTCAGAGTATGAAATAAAACAATAAATGTTCACAGATATCTTATTAAAACTTGATATAATAAAGGCACCTGGGCAGCTCAATTGGTTAAGTGACTGCCTTCAGCTCAGGTCATACTCCCAGAGTACTGGGATCAAGACCCACATCTGGTTCTCTGTTCAGTGGGGAGTCTGCTTCTCCCTCTTCCTCTGCCTGTTACTCCTCCTGTGTGTGTTCTTGCTCTCTATGTCAAATAAACAAATAAAAATTCTTAAAAAAAAAACTTGATATAACAAAGTCAGGAGAAATATTGGAATAAATATATTGGTTCATAATAATAAAATATTTACTTTTACCATGTCATATGAAACCTACATTAAATTTGAAGAGTAAAATAATCAGTCAAGAATAGGCCAGATAAAAGAAATGAAGTTCACTTGGGGTCTAGGAATAGAGAAAAGTTCAAAGAGTGGACAACCAGGGTGCTGGGTGGCACATTTGGTTAAGCATCTGACTCTTGGTTTTGGCTCAGATCATGGTTTCATGGTGGTAAGATCAAGTCCCACAGTGGGCTCTTCCCTCAGCATAGAGTCTGCTTGAAATTCTCTGTCTCTCTCTCCTTCTCCAAAATAAATAAATAAATCTTTAAAAAAAAAAATCAGAGAACTCTACCTTGATTTGCACGAAACTTCTGCTACCATGCACATGAACAACTTTATGATGAGTGCTCAAAATGTATGCTAAAGGAAGTTGTGTATTTAATTATGGATAGTGACTTTCCCAAGAACACACAAGAAGTCAGCTAGTCACTATTAATTTTCATCTAAAATATGAACTTATGATTTTGGCAAGATCTTAGAACATTTTGACGACCCTTGCCATTTGTCAGCAAGTCCATTGTGGACAGGATTGGTTTTGTTGGGCAGTATGCATTGTAGGTACTCAGTATCTATTGGATAATTGAGCACAGCTTTTATTAAATAATACCCAAGGATGCACTCCTAACCTAGGAACTAATTATTGTCAAGGATTCAAATGCTAATTTTAAAATATTCTTCTTTCAGATCCTTGTCATTTGATGGCACTGTCCGAAAGACATAAAGGATTAGAAATCTGATTTGAGAATCTAAATTTTTTTCTTAAAATGACCTTTGACAGTAATCATATAAATGTATTTAGTTAAGTTGAAATAAAATGCTCACATAGTATTCTTTGGAATTGCATTCCAGATAGAATGCTAAATTCTTTTTGTTTGTTCTGTATAATCATACCCAGCTTATTTAATATGCTTTTTGCAATTATTCTTTTTTAAAACTTCCACTATTTCTTGAATGACAACCAAATTAAAATTCAATAATAAAATTCCTATATTTATTTTAAGGTACATATGTTTGTTTTTATATGTCAAAAATCTGAATACCTGTAATAGTCAAATTAATTATTAGAAATCACCCTGATCACATTATATATATGACCACTAAAGGAATTTTTTAAAAATATGGTATAGATTCTGGAAATATTGATCTTATTTTTAAAAATTCAAATGGCAAACACTATTAGCATAGATATATTAGGTAGATTTCAGATAAATTTTAAACTGTATTTGTATGTGTGTGTGTGTGCGTGTATTCTGGGCTTTTTAAATGTAATTAAATAAGGGATTATGATGATTTTTAAAAAATTTTCTCTATTGTAACTTTCTCTTCTCTTATTTATGACTAAGGTTTAATTTTAAAAAAAATAGAATTCCTAAGAATAAGAGTTTATGACTATAGAATATCAATAAATTGCAAATCAGGTGTAAATTTTTTATGCTTGTTATATTTCCTTTCAAGTTCTTAGACTAAATAGGCAAAGTGAAAAAAGTCATTGTTTACATAAATTATTTTAAAATATTTTAACAAATGGCAACTGATAATCACTACAAAATAGAAGCTTGACTTATAACAGTATTTACCATCAAAAAAGCCATGGGAATAATTCGTAAAGGTAGTAGTATTTGATGTTCCTGAATTTGGTCAGTTTCTCACATAAAATTAGTATGTTTCTAGAGAAAGCTCGTTTTGTTTTTTTAAAGAGTTTATTTATTTATTTGACAGAAAGAGCAAGAGAGCACAAGTAGGGAGAGCAGCAGGCAGAGGGAGCAAGAAGCCAGATGCAGGACTTAATCCCAGGACCCTGTGATCATGACCTGAGCTAAAGGCAGCTGCTTAACCCACTGAGTCACCCATGCATCCCAAGGACACTTGTTTTGTTTTAAGTAGTGCAGAAAAGAAATGGAAAGTGTTCAGTGCAGCGATGAAGGCTTATGTATCTTACACTTGAAATAGAGGGTAAAGCAGCCAGTAAATGCAGCAAGCTGGCTCATCTATTTAGGGGTGAAGGTAAAGCAAACTGTTTTACAATTAATGTCCTTAACAAGTCAATTTTTCTTAAAAAAAAAAAAAAAAAAAGAAAGAAAGAAAGAAAAGAAAAATATCAGTTTGATACCCAGGGTAGGTGTATTTGCATCTGAGTTCCTTTTCTTCTTAAGTTAACCTACTGAAGATGGCATGCAAACGTTTATGTATTACATTAAACTTCCATCATTTCCAAATCTTCAGTAAATTATTGTCAAAGTTACAGCCTTGTTTCAGAGGAATTAGCAGAGGACATTTGTCTATACTAGGGATGAATCAGGACAAAGAAAAGCCACATCAAGTCCCGCCTCCTGGAAAGAAAAATAACTGATGTCCAGAAGTTCAGAGCTGGAATAAAAGAAATCAACATGCAGGAAAAAATTGGGACAAGGAAATATCCACTAAAGATTCCAGAAACATCTAGTCTTTTGAAAATATGCATTCTCAAATTTCAAAAATGACTGGTTCATTTTATGGTCACTATCATACAGTTACTTTGTTTGGTTTCCATTGAAGGTAATTAAAAGCTAAAATTTCCCAGGAAGAACTATATAACAGACGTTTTTATTGTTAACAGTATATATAAAATACTTTCAGTCATTAATTACTAATCAGAGTGTTATATATTTATTTGGTATAATTAAATAAAGAAAGTTATTTCATAGTAAAGAGGTGGTGATCTTTTAAACCACCTTTCACTGATTTCATTTTGCAAGAATTATGAGTATGTGGACTCAAAAGAATGTCTATTTACAGGAAGCCTGTCTCTGGAGTTACCTGCACATATAAAAACTAGAAAAAACATCTGTGAAAGGCAAGACTCATTTGCTTCCTAATAAAAGTTACCCTTGGGAAGGTCATTTAGTATACACAATCTTTCACTGCCACTGCACACTTCAGAGGGAAGAAAATAAGAACATCAAAGTCTTACTGTTTTATAAACAACTTTGTCAGTAACCAGTTTAAGACCTTTTTTAAAAATGCACAGTCAGCAACATAGTTGTAAAAGGTAAAAGGAACTGAAAATCAACGCCCCCAGCGTGCCTTCTACCTTCATGTTGAGCTGTTGGAAAAGAGAAATTGGAAACTGAGAGCAGAGCAGAGATGGAAAGGAGCACACGTCTCATAGAGGGCTTTCACCGGTCCTTCTCCATTGCAATCATTGAAGCAAGTGGGAGGCACAGTGCTTCCTGAGTCATTGACTTTGTATTGGACAACACAAATGCACAAATTGCATACCCTCCTACCAGGACACTTAAAGCAACCTGGTTCAGAAGCGATTTCAAACTTGCCGAAGTTTTAACATGTATTTCAGTTTTCTTCTCTGTTTGCAGACATCCGTGCGTATTTACATAGGGCCTTCTTAACAAACGAGAAACATATTTCTGTGCAAGAAACACAGTGTCACAAGTACAGCCCTCATTCACAGAAAGATCTTCATCTTTAATACAGCTCTTTGTCAGATGATACAGCTTCCAGGGAGACACGCATGCATTAGTGAGAGAAGTAAATGTTTTTTAAAGTCACTAAGATCAATGGACTCCAAGCTGGCAGTCAGTGTGGTGACACGTGTGACAGCTAGAACATGCTCACACCCAGAGCCCACATCTGCTGGCTACCTGGGAAGATGATTTCTCCAAATACAGGGAATATTACATTGATTGATAATCTGATTTGTTTGTATTGTCATATAGAGGAATTAACATATTTTTGTAATCAATGTATTTTTTAAAAACAGAAAAAAGGGACCCAAAACCAAAATTTAGAATAACAAAGGGTCTATTTAATCTTAATAGAAGAAAAAAAAATCAATTTAGGTTTTCATGGCAAAGAACTCTTTCCAAAATCTCCCATTAAGGATTAATAATGAAATACCCAGTACTACTGAAGCAAATTAGTTCCTCAGTTTTCAAATTTCCTTTTCCTGCTTCCTTCCCAAGAACTGGCAGTCTCATTTTTTTATTCTCCAATAACTTTTGAACAAAAAAGTTGAATTGAGAGTCTGGTTGTTTTGAGTGTCTCAATTGAGTTCAACAAATATTTACTAAATGCCCGCTACGTGGCAGATACTGTGTAATAATGGAGTGAAGAACACATGATTCCAATTCTTCCATACTAACTTAATTCTAGGGGAAAGCAGAGGAAGGGAAACAGATACAAACAGAGTAAATTCGGCATAAGGTTTTGGACACAAAGAGCTCAGCATCCTGGAGAAGAGACTCTTAATGCAACAAGGGACTAGGAAGTACTCCCTCTCTCTCTCCTACACTCTCTCTCTCCCTTTCTCTCCTTACACACGCACACACACAGCACAAATATCCGTGGATCTCTATAACTAAGGGAATACTGAAAACTTTTGTTTGAGAGTCCTGCAGTATTTATAAATTAGTGTTTAAAGCACTGATTTTGTGGGTGCATTTGAGTTGAAATCTCACTAACTTCAGTGGTCTTCTACTTAGTGTGAGTCGCCGGGTCTTGCTGTGAATGTTTGAGCCTACTTGGCCACATCTCCATTCCTGGCCAGCTCCTGCTCTGTCCTGTAGGGTGGGACTACAACTCACTGGTTTTCCCAGGTTCTGACATCAGTGGGGACCGAGAGATGGAAGAGGGGAGAAACCAGGGTGTCTCACTCTCTCTCTTCTACTGGGTGTCCATCTGTTCGGCCCAGGCTAACTCTCTGGGCAGCTCCCCAGTTCTAGCACCTTTGAGTCCTCCTTGTGTCTTTCCCCTTAAGATGGGATGGGGCTTTCTGCTATGGCTGACTTTTGTCCCCAGGGCCTCCATATCTCTTTTTCTGTTTAGCATCTAAATTATTCTGTAACCATGGAAACCAACATTTGCATACAATGTACTATGTTTTAAATACTCAGATTCCTTACTGTTTTATGGATTCAACCCTGACAGACCATGCTTCCTGGATACTCTACCACTCTCTAAAGAGTGGAATTGAAGAGTCTTCAGGGGTGTGTTGAACCATTTTCATTTACCTTGAATATCCCAGTCAGGTGCACTATAATAATAGTGATAAATGCTGAACATTAATTGTAATTAACTTCCATGCATTTTGCACATATTATTTTACTTAATCCTTTCAAGAACTCTAGTAGAAGGTCAGCAGGATCATGGTCCTATTTCACAAATAAAGAAACATATGGAGAAAGTTACTGTGACTTGTTCTTGTTAACAGGTAGCAGAACCAGAATTACAACAGGCCTTTAAACTCCACTGATACTGCTTGACATAGGACCCAGGCATCACTTCAGCCTTGTGGCATTGTCTTCCCCCTCTTAGCTGTAGACTCCATTTGTTATTTGCTACTTTAAAGAAAATACATTCTAGGAGATCAAAAACTTAACTTAGAATTAAATCTATAATATGGACAAACACAATCCATGTTAGAGTTAGAGAAAATCCTATGAATAAATATAGCATTCAAGATTTATTTTATGAACAACAGGATGATTCGTTTTTAAAAGCTTTTCATTGCATACTTGCTGATTGTCTACTGTGTTCCGATGCCTAAAGCTTGTTTGATACCCAGGTTTCTAGTGTCCAAATTATTTGTACACACATAGGATCTCTGCTAAATTATGATCTCTTTGAAGGTAAAATTATATTTTATCAATCTCTGTACTCCTAGTCTATGGTTCCTGATCCAAGTCTTTGGAGACAATAAACGCAATTTGTAATAACAATGGATGAGTATATGTATAAGTGGATATGTTTAAGGAAATATATGTGTATAATGCTCTAAAATAAATATACGAGTACCTCTAAAATAAATACCCCCAGATTATGCAGAACAAATCTGTCATAACTGAAGAATTATTCCATATTACATATACAATTCTAGTATTCAATTGAAATGTAATTTATTATTCTGCTCTTTGGGTAGAAGGAATAAACCCTGAAGTGGTTATCCTATGCTCACAGTTTAGTTTGGCTTGCTCCCCCCATCGGTCAATAGTCAATTTTGACTTCTGGCCCTGCAAGGCAGGATGCATATACAAGTGTTTCTCCAGAATCTTCTGAAGCCCCATTAAAATGGTATCAAAGAGGTTAAAAAACTAGCACAAATCCAAGGGAAAAGAGAACAAGAGAAGACTCTAGCAGGTAAGAGCTGCCAACTGTATTTTGCAAGCTGAAATTTGATAAAGAATTATGCTAGTTACATGAGAAAAACTGAAAACTGTAGCTTGCAATGAAGTAGGGCAACAAAAGAAGGTTGACTCATCCTACACAGTAATGCGAAGAATCAGCTTTTGGAGAAATCAGACCCTCACAAGGTAGGCAGTCTGTATGACACTGGTTTTAGGAAAAATTGTTGGAAAGTTTATACGAAAAGCAATTATGTTCACAGAGGCCACCAGTATGAGCAAACAGGCAATAATCTCTTTCCACTTTGGTGAAAGACTAGAAGTTTACTCCCTAGAAATATTGAACCACATAGTTTATAATCTTAATCATCAACGGTGGTAGTAAATAATCACATAGTTTATAATCTTAATCATCAACGGTGGTAGTAAATAATTTCATCCAGAGAATATTAAAATTTATATGCTGCACTGTAGACCTCCCCAACAAAATGATAAACACCAGACCTTCCTAGTAGGAATGTGAAGGATTCCCACCCTTTTGCATCTCATCTGACCAAACAAATCCCATAAACAACTAGTTTTCCTAATGAGAAAACAGACCCCCCTCTGATTACCCTTGCAGGGAGAATCTGCCAGTCAATAAATGCCACCCATTCATATGGAACTTCTTCCATAATTATGCTTTTTTTTTTTTTTTTTTTTTTTTTTTTGGTTAGGGGGAGAATGAGAGCACAAGCAGGCAGGGGCAGAGAGAGGAGCAGGCTCCCTGCTGAGCAAGGAGCCTGATGCAGGACTCAATCCCAGGATCCTGGAATCATGACCTGAGCCAAAGGCAGCCACTTAACCAACTGAGCCACCCAGGCATCCCCATAATTATGCTTTGATAACAAATATGACTAAACTATAAGATATGTCCTGAGTTTGAGGAAAGTCACTTACAGAAATCATAGAGCCAAAACAAACTAACAAAAAAAACAAAAAACAAAAAACAAAACAAACAAACAAACAAACAAAACCCTTAATGGATAATTTTAAGAGCAAGGAAAAAAAACAAACTCAAAAACTCTAAATTTAGTATCTTTAAATGCAAAGAGAAGACAGTGTACCAGTAAAATAAAACCAGGATGCTATAAAAGGAACACTCAGAAAATAAACAAAATACTCTTGAATTAAACCTATGATAGTAGAATTAAAAAAAAAAAAGCACAAATCTTTCTAAGAGAGAATTGAATAAAAACCTCTTTCTGAAATAGTATAAAAGACAGATGAAAATGTAAGGAAAAGAAGCTGACATTACTGAATAATTCAAGTTCATTTTGTGAATAATAGGAGTCCCAAAATGAGGGGGGGGGGAATATGACAAGTTAGAATTATCACAGAAATAATACAAATAAATGTTCCAAACCTTAAGAACATGAGGCTCTAAGTTAAAAAGGCCAACCAAATCCTAATTTAATGAATGAAAAACGACTCATTCCAAGGCTCATAACTGCGAAATGTTAGAATACTAGAGATACAGAAGAAATTCTAAAAACATCAGAGAGCAAAAGCTAGTCATTTATAATTGATCAAGAGTCAGAACGGTATCAGAATTCTTAAAACATCATTAAATAATGCCTTCTAAGTAAAAACTGTGTGTTGGTTTGAACTGCTTGAAGGGAGAGAGTAAAATTCTTTATCCTGCCAGATTTGCGATCCTTGTACATTTCAACAATTTTCTACGTATCTTTGACTTCCAAGTACCATTCGTATGAAGGTACTGTGTAATAGTAACAAAATTTGGCCTTGCTCAGAGAAAGGTTTTGTCCTTGGAATTTTATGCCTAATTGGAATGTCTGTGTTTACCTGCTGGCCTTCGGTCATGCCAGACAGTCTAACAGTGTGAATGACCGTGAGAGCTGGCCATACCAGAAAGACAAATAATGCAGCGTCGGTGAGGATTTTGGGTCACATGTCAATCAACCTGGAGGATGCAATCAACCGTGTTTGTAATCAATCCATCAATCATGCCAGTGGAATGGAACTCCCGATACGAGCAGAACACCAAAGCTCAGGGCAGCTTCCTTGGTTGCCAATACTTCCTATGTATTATCACACACGGATGCCTGGAAACTAATGCATCCTGACTCCACAGGGAGAGGAGGATTTCCCTAGGTGTTTCTTTCTTTGGCTAATCTCTGTTTCTTTTCTTGTAATAAATCATCATCGTGAGTGAAAAAGCTTTCAGTGATTTTGTGAGTCTTTCAAGCAAATAATTAAAATGGAGATGGTTTTATATAACCTCCACATTTGTAACTGGGGTGAGAAGTGGGGTGGTAGACTATGTTCCCTCAAACTTTCCAGTTGGTTCTCTAACTATTGCAAATATGCTCCACCAAATGAAGAATAAATTGGGAAACCGTACATATTGGGATCCTAGAAATGAGGCATATAACAGAGGTGAGCAAAATTCTGAGGATGACAAAGAGGGGATAACCCAACATGGCAGCTGTGTAGAGAAAGTCTTTGTAAGCAGCCAGATTGGAACAGGAGGGCAGAGAGCTCCATAAGTTCATTAAGAGGGAGGGAAGAAACTATGGGCATTTTCTAAATTGGGGCCTTAGTGCAAGATTTCAACAGGATAGTGTTATATAGGAACATGGGCACAATTTTTCCATTTCTCAAGCTGGAAATACAGATTTATACACAGAACTTCGATTTTTATATGGAAATGCTCCATTGCTAAATGTTGAAAAATTCAAACATTTTATTATGTAAATATGACAAATCTGTGGACTGAATTCCACCAACATGCCACCAGTTTACAGCTTTGCTCTATAGCACTCCCCCAACCCCCACACCAGATCTGCCAGTGTTACATGCCAAAAGAAAAGCTCAGATGATATTCCATATTTATTGCTAATTTATTTATTTTATTAATTCTTTTCAACATCATTCCTCATGATCACAGAAATCTTTGTTTGTTTTTACAGTTACAAAGACTCGAATTTCTGGATCTGCTAGGTTCACTCAATGCTAAATGTTCATTTACTAGCTCATTCTATAGACATGTGAGAGTACATGCTATCTAGGAGATTCTCAAGTGAAAAGTCAGCTGCCACGTATGAGCGGAAGAGCTTCGCATACATTACTAAATGTAAGATGTTAGATGTTGTTACCATAGGAAAAGACCAAAGGCCCTCTGATCTTGCAAAACTCCATGATGGAGGATGTTTTCCTAATAACCAATCCTCTCGAGGACCTCCTGCAAAATGGTGTTCCAGTTTCAAAGCATTTGAGAAGTCAGTACCCCTTCAACTCATATGTAGAATGGAACCATTCTCACTACTTCCATCACTACCCAGCCTCCTCGACTCCAGCGTGCATGTCACCCAAAGAATTGCAATAAAACTTCAAACTGGTCAACTTCTTCCATTCCTGTCCCCCGCAATCTGTTCCCAACAGAAGACTAAGAGTTTTCCTTTAAAAATATAAATTGGATGATGTCAATTATCTGCTCAAATTTGTCCAGTGCCTTCATCTCACTCAGGGTAAAAGCCTATATAATCATGTCACCTGCAGCCTCTGCTCCCACCCTATCATGCCCCTGCTCTCTCCTCACTCCTGCTTTTAGTCAAATTGACCTTTGAGGTAGGATGAAAAATGTCTCCTCCCAAAAGTCCTACATCTCAAATCATTGAAACTTGTGAATTTTACCTTAGACAAAAAAGGTGATTGGGTTAAGCATCATGGGAGGATCTGTTTATCCTGGATTATCTGGGAGGGCCATAAATGCAATCACCTGTATATGCAAAGCCATGTGAAGACAGAAATTGGAGATATCTGGCCACATACTGAGGAACACATGTGGCCACCGGAATCTGGAAAACCATGAACTAGAATCTCCCCTGGAGTTTCCAGAAAGAGTGTGGTCCAGCACCTTATTTCAGAATTCCAGCCTCCAGAGTTAGTTTTTGTTATTTTAAGCTACCATATTTGTGGGCATTTGTTACAGCAACCAGGAAACGTATACCCCTGCTTCAGTCTTTTGGCCTCTTTACTTTCTTTGAAGGACTTTAGACATACTCCAGGCCCAGGAAAGTTACTTCTGATTGAAAAATTATTCTCCTGGATATATAAATGGCCTCTCCAATTATTTCCTGACGTACCACTTGCCTAATCACCGTACCCAACACTGTGATCCCCAGTACTCCTGTCCTGCACTTTACTTCTCCTGACAGCACTTAATACACCTCGTGTCACTTACAAATGTATTTATGATTGTTCCCTCCATAACCACGAAAACATGAACTCAATTGAGGGAGAGGCCTCGGTCTGCTCTGTTCACCCTGGATCTTCAGTGCTTCCATCAGTGCCTATGGCGTGGAAAGCACTCAAGATATATTTGAGGAATGCATGAATGTATGAGAGAAGGAAGGAACCAGGCAGAGATCCAGAACCCTGACCACATTATAACTATTTTTGCTTCTGAATTAGGTCACTGTGTTAAGATGTATACTTCCTGTTGTTACCTTACTCAACTTTTTTTTTCTTTTAACATAGTTTTCATTGTCTTAACAGTCTTTTGTATGAGTGTGATTTAATTCAAATACAATGTTAACACTTTAATTATGAATTCCCTTATTTTATTATTCTTAAACTTATTTTGCATTTTCTCTATAATTTACACATTATATTTTAATCTACTTTTTATTGATCAATACATCCTTCTTTATTCCTTTATCTCTAACTTTCTTTCATCTATTACTAATTTTATTTTACCTCTTTATTTACATTTTATCCAAATTGATCTTGAAACAGCAGTTAAGAGCTTACTTAGCCTCTGGAATCATGGTGTCCAGGTTTGAATTCCCCTTTGATACTCAATAGACCTGATGCTTTGGGAAACTTACCTAATTTTCCTGTCTGTCAAATGGTAACAATAATCCCTCACATATAGGATTCTTATACAAATTAAAGATCTGAGTATATTAAGTTCATCTAACAGTGTCTGACTTAGAGTAAACCTCAAAAAGGGATCCAAAGTTTTTCATGACATGATTTTTATGTCTGACTTTTCCTTATTTATTTTATTATGACAAGCAGACAGAATATGCATAAATTAAACATTAGAATCATCAAATTTTTATTTTTTATTTTTTTTAAAGATTTTATTTATTTATTTGAGAGAGAGAGACAGTGAGAGAGAGCATGAGCGAGGAGAAGGTCAGAAGGAGAAGCAGACTCCCCATGGAGCTGGGAGCCTGATGTGGGATTTGATCCTGCGATTCCAGAATCATGACCTGAGCCGAAGGCAGTCGCCCAACCAACTGAGCCACCCAGGCATCCCAAGAATCATCAAATTTTTAAAAGACCAATTTAGAAGTCACCTGAGAAGATGGCGGAGAAGTAGCAAGCTGAGACTGCTTCAGCTAGCCGGAGATCAGCTAGATAGCTTATCTAAAGATTGCAAACACCTGAAAATCCATCGGCAGATCGAAGAGAAGAAGAACAGCAATTCTGGAAACAGAAAAACAACCACTTTCTGAAAGGTAGGCCGGCGGAGACATGAATCCAAAGCGACGGGAAGATAGACCCCGGGGGGAGGGGCCGGCTCCTGGCAAGCAGTGGAGCAACCGCGCACAAAATCAGGACTTTTAAAAGTCTGTTCCGCTGAGGGACATCGCTCCAGAGGCCAAACCGGGACGAAGCCCACGCAGGGTCAGCGTGGCCTCAGGTCCCGCAGGGTCACAGAAGGATCGGGGGTGTCTGAGTGTCACAGAGCTTGCGGGTATTGGAACGGGAAAGCCGGCTACAGAGACAGAGCCGACAGTGAGCTCACAGCTTGGGGTTACCTTGAACCGGTCGCAGGCTCGGTGAGCTCGGAGCGAGGCCAGAGGTCAGGCAGACGGGAGTAACTGGGCGCTGTTCTCTGAGGGCACACTGAGGAGTGGGGCCCTGGGCTCTCGGCTCCTCCGGGCCGGAGACCAGGAGGCCGCCATTTGTATTCCCGCCCTCCGGAACTCTATGGAAAGCGCTCAGGGAACAAAAGCTCCTGAAAGCAAACCCGAGCGATTACTCACCCCGGCCCCGCGTAAGGGCGGTGTAATTTCGCCTGGGGCAAAGACACTTGAGAATCACTACAACAAGCCCCTCCCCCAGAAGATCAACAAGAAATCCAGCCGAGACCAAGTTCACCTACCAAGGAGTGCGGTTTCAATACCAAGGAGAGCAGCAGAATTCCAGAGGAGGAAAAAGCCAAGCACGGAACTCATAGATTTTTCCTGTGATTTTTTTTAGTCTTGCAGTTAATTTAATTTTTTCTTTTTCATTTTTTTTTTTTTCTCGCCTTCGGGTAAAAAAAATTTTTTTTTAACTGTTACCTTTTTCTTTTTTAACGATTTTTTACTAGTTTAACTAATATATATATTTTTTCTTTTTTACATTTTTCGTAGGTGTTTTCTTTTTTTAAAAATTCTTTTCTTTTCTTTCTTTTTTTTTTTTCTTTTTGCTTTTTTTTTCTTTCTTCCTTTTTGAACCTCTTTTTAACCCCTTTCTCCCCACTCACGATTTTGGATCTCTTCTAATTTGGTTAAAGCATATTTTCCTGGGGTTGTTGCCACCCTTTTAGTATTTTACTTGCCCCTTCGTTTACTCTTATCTGGACAAAATGACAAGACGTAAAAATTCAACACAAAAAAAGAACAAGAGGCAGTACCGAAGGCTAGGGACCTAATCAATACAGACATTGGTAATATGTCAGATCTAGAGTTCAGAATGACAATTCTCAAGGTTCTACCCGGGCTCGAAAAAGGCATGGAAGATATTAGAGAAACCCTCTCGAGAGATATAAAAGCCCTCTCTGGAGAAATAAAAGAACTAAAATCTAACCAAGTTGAAATCAAAAAAGCTATTAATGAGGTGCAATCAAAAATGGAGGCTCTAACTGCTAGGATAAATGAGGCAGAAGAAAGAATTAGTGATATAGAAGACCAAATGACAGAGAATAAAGAAGCTGAGCAAAGGAGGGACAAACAGCTACTGGACCACGAGGGGAGAATTCGAGAGATAAGTGACACCATAAGACGAAACAACATTAGAATAATTGGGATTCCAGAAGAAGAAGAAAGAGAGAGGGGAGCAGAAGGTATACTGGAGAGAATTATTGGGGAGAATTTCCCCAATATGGCAAAGGGAACGAACATCAAAATTCAGGAGGTTCAGAGAACGCCCCTCAAAATCAATAAGAATAGGCCCACACCCCGTCACCTAATAGTAAAATTTACAAGTCTCAGTGACAAAGAGAAAATCCTGAAAGCAGCCCGGGAAAAGAAGTCTGTAACATACAATGGTAAAAATATTACATTGGCAGCTGACTTATCCACAGAGACCTGGCAGGCCAGAAAGAGCTGGCATGATATTTTCAGAGCACTAAACGAGAAAAACATGCAGCCAAGAACTCTATCCAGCTAGGCTATCATTGAAAATCGAAGGAGAGATTAAAAGCTTCCAGGACAAACAACAACTGAAAGAATTTGCAAATACCAAACCAGCTCTACAGGAAATATTGAAAGGGGTCCTCTAAGCAAAGAGAGAGCCTACAAGTGGTAGATCAGAAAGGAACAGAGACCATATACAGTAACAGTCACCTTACAGGCAATACAATGGCACTAAATTCATATCTCTCAATAGTTACCCTGAATGTGAATGGGCTAAATGCCCCTGTCAAAAGACACAGGGTATCAGAATGGATAAAAAAACAAAACCCATCTATATGTTGCCTCCAAGAAACTCATTTTAAGCCCGAAGACACCTCCAGATTTAAAGTGAGGGGGTGGAAAAGAATTTACCATGCTAATGGACATCAGAAAAAAGCAGGAGTGGCAATCCTTATATCAGATCAATTAGATTTTAAGCCAAAGACTATAATAAGAGATGAGGAAGGACACTATATCATACTCAAAGGGTCTGTCCAACAAGAAGATTTAACAATTTTAAATATCTATGCCCCCAATGTGGGAGCAGCCAACTATATAAACCAATTAATAACAAAATCAAAGAAACACATCAACAATAATACAATAATAGTAGGGGACTTTAACACTCGCCTCACTGAAATGGACAGGTCATCCAAGCAAAAGATCAGCAAGGAAATAAAGGCCTTAAACGACACACTGGACCAGATGGACATCACAGATATATTCAGAATATTTCATCCCAAAGCAACAGAATACACATTCTTCTCTAGTGCACATGGAACATTCTCCAGAATAGATCACATCCTCGGTCCTAAATCAGGACTCAACTGGTATCAAAAGATTGGGATCATTCCCTGCATATTTTAAGACCACAATGCTCTAAAGCTAGAACTCAACCACAAAAGGAAGTTTGGAAAAAACCCAAATACATGGAGACTAAACAGCATCCTTCTAAAGAATGAATGGGTCAACTGGGAAATTAAAGAAGAATTGAAAAAAATCATGGAAACAAATGATAATGAAAATACAACGGTTCAAAATCTGTGGGACACAACAAAGGCAGTCCTGAGAGGAAAATATATAGCGGTACAAGCCTTTCTCAAGAAACAAGAAAGGTCTCAGGTACACAACCTAACCCTACACCTAAAGGAGCTGGAGAAAGAACAAGAAAGAAACCCTAAGCCCAGCAGGAGAAGAGAAATCATAAAGATCAGAGCAGAAATCAATGAAATAGAAACCAAAAAAACAATAGAACAAATCAACGAAACTAGGAGCTGGTTCTTTGAAAGAATTAATAAAATTGATAAACCCCTGGCCCGACTTATCAAAAAGAAAAGAGAAAGGACCCAAATAAATAAAATCATGAATGAAAGAGGAGAGATCACAACTAACACCAAAGAAATACAAACTATTATAAGAACATACTATGAGCAACTCTATGGCAATAAATTTGACACTCTTCGCAGATGATATGATACTATATATGGAAAACCCAAAAGACTCCACTCCAAAACTGCTAGAACTTATACAGGAATTCAGTAAAGTGTCAGGATATAAAATCAATGCACAGAAATCAGTTGCATTTCTCTACACCAACAGCAAGACAGAAGAAAGAGATATTAAGGAGTCAATCCCATTTACAATTGCATCCAAAACCATAAGATACCTAGGAATAAACCTAACCAAAGAGACACAGAATCTATACTCAGAAAACTATAAAGTACTCCTGAAAGAAATTGAGGAAGACACAAAGAAATGGAAAAATGTTCCATGCTCCTGGATTGGAAGAATAAATATTGTGAAAATGTCTATGCTACCTAAAGCAATCTACACATTTAATGCAATTCCTATCAAAGTACCATCCATCTTTTTCAAAGAAATGGAACAAATAATGCTAAAATTTATATGGAACCAGAAAAGACCTCGAATAGCCAAAGGGATATTGAAAAAGAAAGCCAACGTTGGTGGCATCACAATTCCGGACTTCAAGCTCTATTACAAAGCTGTCATCATCAAGACAGCATGGTACTGGCACAAAAACAGACACATAGATCAATGGAACAGAATAGAGAGCCCAGAAATAGACCCTCAAATCTATGGTCAACTCATCTTCGACAAAGCAGGAAAGAATGTCCAATGGAAAAAAGACAGCCTCTTCAATAAATGGTGCTGGGAAAATTGGACAGCCACATGCAGAAAAATGAAATTGGATCATTTCCTTACACCACACACAAAAATAGACTCAAAATGGATGAAGGACCTCAATGTGCGAAAGGAATCCATCAAAATCCTTGAGGAGAACACAGGCAGCAAACTCTTCGACCTCAGCCGCAGCAACATCTTCCTAGGAACAACGCAAAAAGCAAGGGAAGCAAGGGAAAAAATGAACTATTGGGATTTCATCAAGATCAAAAGCTTTTGCACAGCAAAGGAAACAGTTAACAAAATCAAAAGACAACTGACAGAATGGGAGAAGATATTTGCAAACGACATATCAGATAAAGGAGTAGTGTCCAGAATCTATAAAGAACTTAGCAAACTCAACACCCAAAGAACAAATAATCCAATCAAGAAATGGGCAGAGGACATGAACAGACATTTCTGCAAAGAAGACATCCAGATGGCCAACAGACACATGAAAAAGTGCTCCATATCACTCGGCATCAGGGAAATACAAATCAAAACCACAATGAGATATCACCTCACACCAGTCAGAATGGCTAAAATCAACAAGTCAGGAAATGACAGATGCTGGCGAGGATGCGGAGAAAGGGGAACCCTCCTACACTGTTGGTGGGAATGCAAGCTGGTGCAGCCACTCTGGAAAACAGCATGGAGGTTCCTCAAAATGTTGAAAATAGAACTGCCCTATGACCCAGCAATTGCACTATTGGGTATTTACCCTAAAGATACAAATGTAGTGATCCAAAGGGGCACGTGCACCCGAATGTTTATAGCAGCTATGTCCACAATAGCCAAACTATGGAAAGAACCTAGATGTCCATCAACAGATGAATGGATCAAGAAGATGTGGTATATATACACAATGGAATACTATGCAGCCATCAAAAGAAATGAAATCTTGCCATTTGCAACAACATGGATGGAACTAGAGAGTATCATGCTTAGTGAAATAAGTCAAGCAGAGAAAGACAACTATCATATGATCTCCCTGATATGAGGAAGTGGTGATGCAACATGGAGGCTTAAGTGGGTAGAAGAAGAATAAATGAAACAAGATGGGATTGGGAGGGAGACAAACCATAAGTGACTCTTAATCTCACAAAACAAACTGAGGGTTGCTGGGGGGAGGGGGTTTGGGAGAGGGGGGCTGGATTATGGACATTGGGGAGGGTATGTGCTTTGGTGAGTGCTGTGAAGTGTGTAAACCTGGTGATTCACAGACCTGTACCCCTGGGGATAAAAATATATGTATATAAAAAATAAAAAATTTAAAAAAATAAAAAAAATAAAAAATAAATGACCAATTTACTTTAAGTACATTTAAATGTAAATTTCTTATCAACAGCATATCTCACATCTTTCATTCCTGCACTGGTTTGTAAGCTCAGATTGGTATAGTAACACCAACACATGGCTTGGGAGGTAGCATCAACATTAGGTTGTCAAAACAACATTTGTATTGTGTCTTCCATTATAAAGAAAGGGGGGATACATTTTTAACCATGAAGTAAACTACCCCAAAGCTAAAATTGGGGTCAACTTAATAAACCCACTATGGTTTATGAAATATTTCTGCTCTCTCTGACAGCCAACAGTAAAAACCTGTGGTAGGTTTTCAATTGGATAAAAAGAATAATAGAGTTTATTGGAATGAGGCCACATTTATCTAAATCAGCAGAGACATTTCCTACTGCAGTGAACTTCACTGTGTTTTGAGGACTACAACAGCACTGAGAAACATTTTTGTTCTTTAAATACCTAAAATACTCTGAAAGTATTTCTCTTTAGTTGTTTGGTTTTTTTGTTTTTTGTTTTGTTTTGTTTTGTTTTTGTTTTTGTTTTGTCTATGATCAAGTGTTTGAGACCTCATTATAAGTACTTCATATATTTGATGTTATTATACTTTCTATCTACCACCATGAGTGAATCTTACATTTTATAGAAATGCTAAAATCCTCCTGGAAATGTCGTATTCCTTCCCTTGATGATCATCACTCAGAACAACAGCTTTTTAAAAACCCATTGTGCTGACATCTATGGAGAGAAATATTCTTAAGATGACTGGAATCAATCAACATAATGGAAAATCTAAAGTTTAACATCTGTATAAATACTTAGATATGGGACAAAATAAAGAGTCTGGGTAAACTAAATTCTTTTCTTTATTTTTGGAAGAAATTTTGGACTGCATTTTTAATCTCTTCATTTATTATGGATTACAATAGGGCAGACAATATCCAGTCTGATAGTCCAAGTCATTGAACAGGTCCTCACAATTTTAATACAAATTATAATTTTTTCAGTTGCCAAAATTTAAAATACATTAATTTAAACCAAAAGTGATTAAATTAAAAGTAATTATATATTCTTATCAAATTAGAAATAGAAATACGGAATTAATTTCATCTTAGTTTCCCCTCTCTCTCTATTTGGCCAAATTAACTTAACTGAAATTTGTCAAATTGTTGTCATTTAATAATTAAAAGAGTATATACTTCCTTTTATTTTCTATAACTTACTATGTATGTGCATATATATGTGTGAAAATGTACATATACATTATAAATATAATATAAAATAGATTCCATACATGGTTGCATTCCCCTGGCATTCATATACTCATATTAATGTCCACTAGGTTATGTAAACTGGTTCACAGCAAAGTAAACCAAAATGTCAACTATGGGGCACCTGAGTGGCTCAGTTGGTTAAAAAACCAGCTTCGGCACAGGTCATGACCCCAGAGTCCTGGGATTGAATCCCACATTTGGCTCCCAGCTCCGTGGGGAGTTTGCTTCTCCTGATCTTCTCCCCTCTCCTGTGCTCTCTTACTTTCTCTCTCTCTCTCTAAAATAAATATATAAAATCTTTTAAAAAATGTCAACTATGTTCCTGTTATCTGACAAAAAGAAACTTATCCATGATATTTGCTTATTCATAGCTCTTTTTATGTATAATTTGCTTATGAGTTATGACTAGAAACATGACCCAAAAGGCCTTTGTTCTTGGTAACATGCCCCATTTGGCTCTGTATCCCTGACTAAAATTGCTGGACAAGACATCCTTTGAGTTAGACAATGAAAGTGTCTGTGAAAATTAAACATGATCTACTACAGGTGATAGAGTATGCCTTATAAGCCATTGTTTGTGAATGGTTTATCAAATTATTCTGCAATGTAGTATGGCTTTCCAGAAAAGGAATAAAGAATTGGCAGAATTTTATCTGGTGGATGGGTGCAGAAGAGAAGTCAGCAGAGAAAATGGGAGAAGAAACAAAAGACAAGGTCAGAGAGAGGATGGGCATAACATGGGAACTTTGTTAGTCATTGTAAGGATGTCAGCTCTTACTCTTAGGGAAATAAGAATCCATTGCAGATTTTGATCTAAGAAGCAGCATGATCTGACTTATGTTTTCAGAGGATCACTATAGCTATTGTTTTGAGAATAGGCTGCAGTTAGACAACAGTAGGAGTCAAGAAAATGGCAGAACTACAATTATATTAATACTAGTGCACGTGAGAGGTAATGTGCCAGGGCGCGTGGGCACGGTACCAGAAGTCATGAAAATGATCACAATCCCTTTTGACTATATTCCAATATTATTCCGTGGTGGGTTGGATGTGAGAACGAGAAAAATAAAGGAGTCAGAAATGATTCTGTGACATTTGTAGACAGTTGTGACTGTTATGAGTTGTACCGAGCTAGAGACAGCTGAGCTGCCTGGTGTCTGAGTAGTCTGTTCAGACAAGAAACCAAAGTGAGAGAAACCATCAAGCCTTTAAATACCACAAGAATATAAACAAGAGGTTAAAGGGCAGTAGGTGCTGTTCCTCAACGTTTCATTCTGTCCCGGATTATGACTTCTGGAGAGGGAAAAGTCGATCCATACAGACTTGGGGATCATTTTGTGCTAAGGGAGCCCCAAATAAGAGGCCCCGGGCCTGGGAAAGAGAGGGGGTAATACCAAGAATGGAAAAGTACTAAGTATTGGGTCAGAGTTGGGAAATATACCTTGGAGGTTTTTTCCCCTCTTCCTGCTAAGGAGATGTTGGCAGGGGCGCATGCTGAGAACATCTAGCTGGAGGCACCTGAGCTGGGAAAATGTGTAAGAGCATGGCACCAGCGGCAGGGTGGGGGGGAGAGGAGAGGGCAGGAGAGGGTTGACGAGAGGGTGAAGGCTGAGTCCTTGACCTCAGCTCCCTTGAGTTACTTCAGTGCACTGGTAGAGCCCCAAGTCTGGGGTGCTGAGGGCAGTTTTCCCCCATTAGTCTGGCCAGGTCAAGCCTCTGTAAACCATTGGTGTGTGATGTGTGAAACATCACACATAGGGTTTATCCAGGAGGCAGACTCCACATCAACCCTAACTGATATACAGCAGACTGTAGGGTAAAAGACTTTTCAGAAAAGACAGAGGAGCTCAGTATTTTTTTTTTAAGGTTTTATTTATTCATTTAGAGACAGGGACAGAGAGAGCACAAGCAGGGGGATTGACAGAGGGAAAAGCAGAAGTAGACTCCCCACTGAGCAGGGATGCCAACATGGGGCTCAATCCCAGGACCCGGGGATCTTGACCTGAGCAGAAGGGCAGACGCATAACCAACTGAACCACCCAGGCGCCCTAAGTAGTTCAGTTTCATATATATTCTACCTCATTTCCTGAGTCAGTCCATGTAAGCTAAAATATGATGTAATAAGAAGCAACCTCAAGATCACAGTAGTTTGCAAAAATTAAAATGTATTTTTTTTTTTATCCTATTACACACCATAGGCATCCATTGCAGGTTACTTGAATCCCTGAGTCTCTGCCTCATGTTGTTTTGATGGTTGGCTGGCTCTAGTTTTTATTTTGCAATCTTGTTGAACTTGTGAGAGAGAGAAAAGAGAAATGAGCACTACTTGCTGCTGGTCCTTAAAACTTCTGCCTGAAGCTGTGACAGTCAAGGTTTCTCCAGAGAAACAGAATCTGCAGGAAAGAGACTCAGAGATTTATTGCACTGGTTAGGCTAGTCTGAAACCTGTAGGGGAAGTAGGGAGACTGTCAAGAGAGGCAGGCTGGAAAACCTGGAATTTCTTTCAAGAGTTGGCACTGCAGTCTACAGGGAAAATTTCTTCTTGTTTACTAAAAACCCAGTTCTGTTTTTAAGGCCTTTCATCTGATTCGTTTATGCCATTCAGATTACCCAGGATAATCTCCTTTACAGAAAGTTAACTGATTGTAGCTGAAAATCATATCCACAGAATCTCTTCGCAGAATCACCAAATTTGTGTTTAAGTTCTCCGTGCTGTAGCCTAGTCAGGTTGTCGGTAAACATTACCGGATATCACACTGACATGCATAACTTCTGCTCACTTTTCACTGATGGGATCAGGACATGTGATCACCTCTAAATTTTGCAAGGGGGGGGTTGTAATCCTTTTGAAGGGAGGAGCTGTGGGGAGGCAGTACCTCACAGATGGTAAGAGGGTAGTTTGAACTCTGATAAGATCTGCTACACTTTTTGAACTTATTGTCCTTGATTCTTAATTTGCTATTGCTTTCCTCATATTATGTTTATTTCAGAAGACCCAAAAACCACACTTTGTATATCACTAAGGAGTGACAAGGATGTTTTCTCCATTCAGTGAAGGTACTGTCAATAAATAACTAAATCTCAGCCCCCAGATGCCATGATGAGGCTTCTCACATAGCCAACATTCCACACTGCGGAATCATCTTAGATAATCGAGGAATACAACATTTTATGGATGCAAGAACAATAAACTGAAAGCCAGTTGATAAGACTCTGGTCCCTGCACTAACCTCCACTATACAATTTAATTGGAGGCCATTTTAAGACCTTGATAAGACTTGCCATTTTTAATATCTTTAATCAACTAAGACTCTTGCAATTGGAAGTAATGAAAAACCAAATCAAAACTGTATTAGTAAAAAAAATGAATTAATTATCTTCCTTAATTAAAAAGTCCAGATATAGGATTGGCAGCAGGATCAGACACAGCAGGAACAGCAGCTCCGCATGGAGCCATGTGGTTGGACAAATGATAACTAATAGTTACAAGAAGTCAGTGTTATCTTGCTTCTTAAACTGGCTGTCTCCTTGCATTTTCGAAAGATGACGACACAAACTTCAGATTCCAGATCTTCATAATGGCAAGCTCAGTGGAGAAAGTGAGGGCTTTTCCCCTCAACAGTAAGTTGGACAGTAGTCTTGACGCTGGCTCACGTTCTCACAAACTGTGTTTCTGCCTAGGTCTAGCTCTAGAATTCTCTTTTGATAAAAAATAAGAATGTAGAATTTATGAGTATAAATTTATTTAGCAAACAAAATCACCAAATATTCTTTAGCCATAACATGAAGGGTCAATATTAGATTATTTCAAATGACTCTTCAAGATCAGTATTTTCAGTGTGTCCCTCTGTCATTGCATGTTGTAAGTCGCTGGGTCCCCTTTACTGGGAAGACTCACACGGTTCTGAGGATCCTTCTGAAACTGGGAACATTATATAAACACAAGGTTAAAACACTACAGTGTGGTTACAACCATCATTCTGAGTGGTTTCAGTTTGTTTGCTTTGTTTGTTTTGTTTACATCTAGAAGCAAAGCTGCAGTTTTTAAGTAATGGGGTGGAGAAAATTAGTCTTTTATGCATATACCATTAACCTAGTAACCATAGCTATTAGTTGATATTTATTTTTTCTTTACATGGAAGTTTTGGTACATGCAACTTGTTAAAAATGTGTATCAAAGATTTTACTAAATTTGTGAAAAAATACAATGTTTCATAATAGAATTACATGCAATTTGTGTTTTATATTTTAATTTTACTAATTGTAATTCCTGACTTAAAATGGATAGTTAGCATTTACATTCCTTCAATGTACATTTTAATATGTTACCATAATTTTTTCTTCTTTTGATGAGAATTATCTATTACTTTTTCAAGTCATCATGCTTATTTTTTCAAGGGCTGACACTAGCTCTCATTCCATTCTGTACTGGCAATACAGAACAGAGAATAATTACCACTTTCAAAATGAGGGTACCAATTCTTGACCTGTGCATTATGACTACGACTTGAAGTGTTTGTGTTTAATGAACCTTGAAAGAATAGAAGGCTTAAATTTTCAAATAATGTGGTCCATTATTATGACATTTAAAACTTAAAATGGCAATTAAAACGTTTAGCAGCAGATATATCTACACTGTTGGGACAAAATGAACATGTTGATATGAGATAAAAAGACAACGGGTTTATGGTGATTTTGAACTATTAAATTTAAGAACTTAACTATTGTTAATCAGTTGAATTAACTTACTACATTTGACTATGGGTGTGCCTACATGGCACAGTAAGTTAAGCATCTGACTCTTGGTTTCCCTTAGGTGGTGATTTCAGAGCCAAGAGATAGAGCCGCACAGCAAGCACTGTGCTCAGCATGAAGTCTGCTTGGGATTCTTTCTCCCTCTGCCCCTTCTGCTAATGCTCTTTCTCCCTCTCTCAAAGAAATAATAAAATGGAACTTTAAAAAATATAAAATTGACTATGAACCTTAACTATGAGATGGACTATTTGCTATTAACCACCTCAAGTTTCCTTTACTCGTATCAAAAAGTATGTTTCAGACTTTTTATTTTTTTTTAAGCCAAACCAGTTGATTAGTGCTTTTTAAGGTGATATGAATAAGTTGTTCTTGTGATTTGATTCTCCATCTTCTTTTCATAGCCTGCCGGAGCCGACAGCATTGCCCTTAAGGAGCACCCACGATTATTTTGTCCCTGTCCAGATATTGCCCATCTCTTAAACATACCTATTATCCACTTTTCTCACCAACAAATATTCAGTGTTATCTGTGGTTCAGACTAAGCGTTTGGAGAAGGGTCAGCTCATTATCTCTTGATGAGTGGTAACAGACAAGGTAAGGAATTAGAGTGTCATTCAGTAAGATAAGAAACTGTGACAGAGAATGACCAGGTAAATTAAATAGTTTTTTAGTGCTTGTGAGAGTATGAATCCTTCAATCCTTTGAAAATAGAGAAGATACATGAAATTTCAATTATAAGCATACCTCCCATGAAATGGTATGAGTGCATATCCATCTTATACCTTAAAGAAATGTTAAGACACCTGATAGAGGCTTTTATAATATTAAGACAATCCATTAATATAAAAATAATATCTGCAGGCTATGCCTTTCAGTTCTCAACTATTATAAACAAAGAAAACATTTCCATTAGAAAAATGTTAATTTTTATGAGTCAATATTTAAGTTTTACAGAGAAATATCCCAGCCATATGACTAAATTTTCACCTTTAATCACTATTTAATATGATGACAGATGCATGTAAATCTATGAGAACATTTTAGTATTGAAATGAAATGAAGAAATAATGTAGGTATTTTCGTCTAAGCTTGTACTGTCTAATATGTGTTGGAAGTGTGGCTGGTCTAAATTGAAATATGCCATAGGTATAAAATAGGCACCAGAGTTGCAAGTATAGAAAAATATGCAAAATATCAATAATTTTTATATTGATCTCATGCTAAAGAGATGTAACATCTTGGATAGTTGGGGTTAGATAAAATATGTTATCATCATTAATTTCACCTGTTTCTTTTACTCTTTTGTACACGGATACTAGAAAATTTTACATTGAATGTAGGACTTATTCTGTATTGCTATTGGACTGCTCTGTTTCAAGCAATACAGTGTGGCATTAGCATATTGAAAATTACTTTTTTCCACTCAATTCTCATGCACGGTTCATATAATTCATGGCCTTTGTATTAAAAAAAATGCTTTCATATAGCTAAAGCCATTAAAACGTGTTATCATAAAGGAAAGAAAAATGAATTTTTCTCTATCATACAATTTCATAACTGACACTGAAGGCTTTTTTTGTGTAACTATACCGTGCATTAGAAATGTCTGGTGCAAAGCAGAAACCTGCACAGTCGTACATTTTGTTATGATTCGTTTTGACATTCCCAATTACATTTAGAAACCTTACCTACAATGTCCCTAGCAATCCTTTCAACCAGCTAAATAAATTTTGTTAAACTCAACCAAGGTATTGAACATGATTTATTTATTTAGCTGTTAACTCTAGTATCTTTGGCATACCCAAAAATTGAACTTGCACAGAAATCCACTTGCTGTCTTATTATTAAATAGTACAGAACCGTTAAGACCCCACTTTCAAAAACACTGGGATCTTGTCATTTCTTCCTGTAGTAAAAAAAGTGTGTGAAATGTTTAATTTTTGTTCAGTAAGTATTGCTTAGAAAACTGATCTTTTTATAAGCGCTGGTAAAATGAAGAAAGTAATCTCTTGCTATTTCCATTATCAATCCCAGCTGATTTTTTGTCTAATATTAAGCCTGACCAAACCCTTGAGCAAAACTTCTTTTCTTAAGCTCACTTGCCAAAAAAAATTTTTTAAAGATAAACTTCTTTCTATGCATCACTTTTATCAAAATAAAGAACAACCAAATGTCAAACAATGTGTTTCTATTCTAAGAAGACTTCTATCTAGATGGAGTTTACAGGACTCAAATATAGAATAACATTTTTGGAATATCAAGTAAGGTATGTAGGTGACCTAAAAATCCACTGCATAAAAATTTCAATCATAAGTTATTTTTTAATCTCAGCCACAATAAAAATAAAAATAAAAATGAAAGATATTCATGATTAAAGAATGTGTTTTGACAGAGAGTAAAGATAACATTGTCTTACTGCATAAAATGAGCTCTTAGGCACTTAATAGTGTAATTTCAGCTAAAATTGCTATACATGTTCCTAAGAAGGTGGGAAAAATCAAGAGTTTTAAGAAGATATTCCAGATAAACGAAGTTAAAAATCTTTCTATTTGTAACTTTCATTATCACAAATCACACTTTTGTATAATGTTAATTTATGCCCTAAATCCTATGTATAACAACATAGATTGTGAATACTCACATATTTTTACTTGTCACATCAGGAATTGGACTTTATACAATCCTGTTCACAAAAGTCATTCTATGGAGATTATTTTTTGAGTATACCAATGAATTCTCTAAAACAGCACTTTTTTATAAGTCATAAAGTTTCATGTAATGTTTAATCAATTTTCAAAATAGTAAGTTTTTAATTGAGAGTAAAATGCATATTTACCCATTCTTTGTCATTATTAAAAATAGTAATTATTAAAATTATGTTTGCGTAACGGAGGTAGTGCATATCCTGGTATAAATATGTGTAAAAACGCCCTGGGAAAGATGTTTGTTTTTAATGCTATCAATATGAAATAGGACATCCCTCATTCCCTTTTGTTAATTCAGATTGTCCACTCTCACACGGTATAGTCAATGAAAGATCTCCAAGGCTGGAACAAGGAGCAGGTGGTCCACTTGGCTTTACTCCCTATTTAGCAATTCTGTAGTTTTGTGCAGGTCAGTTCAGCTCGGGGCAGTTAGGAAGTTAGCTTTTACTGAGTATTTGTGCACACTGAGTAATGCACTCACACCCTCCTGGAGAAACCGGGACTGCCTACAGAGCAGAGCTGAAAGCACCTGGGGCCAGAGAGGAAGCAAACAGAAACCAATTAGCTTAATAAGGCAAGGTTTTCTGGAGGATGTTACAGCTTACACCCCACTGTTCTGGCTTTTCCTTAACTATTTTGTCCTGTTTTTTGTTTGTTTGTTTTTATTTCCCCATGAGCGAAGCATACCTAATTCCATTAAGAAAGAAAGAAAGAAAAAGAAAGAAAGAAAGAAAGAAAGAAAGAAAGAAAGAAAGAAAGAAAGAAAGAAAGAAAGAAAGAAAGAGAAATGAAAAGAAATTCTTTTTATTTCTTATTCTTCTAGTATTTTGTCTCAAGTTTCCATATATTTTTGTATATGTTATTAAAATGTACTTTTAAGGAAACTAAATGTGGACAGTAGTAAGTGGTAAAAACAGACTTTATTTGGAAACTATTGCAATAGGGGAAAAGAGACTTCATTATAGAATCGAGCTCCATTCTTAATACAGCAAGGATGAATGGAGATTTACAGTCAAGGAGCAGGGAGGGGGTTAGTGGATGGAAAGTTACTAAAAGGAGGCATCAATAGCAGGGGGATTCCTGCTAAACTTATTTAACAGGATTTTTGCTAAAACTTGGGCTATGCAGCCACAGTGACAATGGGAGACAAGATAGAGACCTCACCAAGAAGAGGGCTCAGAGGAGCCTGAAAAAAATTTGGCTGAGGAGGGAGTCTGTCAGTATTTATGTTGTTCTTAAATAGTTAGATCTACTGGCCAAGGTAATGATTATATTATGTTTTTTAAAAAAAGTTTTATACAATTTTCTGATTGTTTCATATCATCTTATTGATTGTCCTCTTCTGCCCCTAAACATGTGATTAATTCTGACATCCATTCATTTGATTTGGGATTTACTGCTAGAAAGAAACATTTCAGAAAGCCCAAAAAGAACAAATTTACTTAACATATAGAGGAAATAGAAATAGAGAAATAGTATTTATCATAGGATTCAGGGGGGAAATGCTGCTAAAGAGAAAAAGAGTAGTAATGAACAAGGTATTTTGAATAAACTACTCTGTCTAAAAACATTTTTCTAAACAGACCTTTTCTAAAGTATTTCACGTTCTCCATAAAGGAGAAAATGATAGATGTATAACAAATTAAGTCGAGGAACGACTCCATTAAAATGAAAACCAAAGTAAAGTTAAATCCCGGTTTTCATAGTAAGTAGCAAGCTATAAATGGTAGAAAATCTAAATAGTAAGAAGTCAAAAAGTAGGAAAACAGGAAAAACATAAGTAAATAAAATACTAAAACTAATTATATTTGGTAATTTTAAAAGCAGATTGACCATAAATTTAAAAAATAAAAAACAAACTATAGAGAAGAAATAATGCTAGTACAAAATAATAAAAGTTTTCTAATCTGAGAGTAAGTCTAAGTGTGAAAACCAAGAGTGTTTAACATGTATCTGGAAAACTATAAGAGGATTTCTATACTGGGTATACCTTGGTATGAATTTTATATTATGACTTTGAAGTCAAAAATTTTAAGCAATCACCTTGAAAAGAACAGCACATTATTACCAACAAACACATGAACGAGAATCTATACCTTTGAAAACTTTTCTACTATATCAATTGCCAAAAAGCAAAAGAGCAACTTCCAAAAGGCATAAAGAAGTAAAAGATTTTGTGATCGATTAGCTTAAATTCCTTATTTGAATGTAATAGTAGACTTTTCTCAAGCAATTATTAAAAAACATAATATCTTTTCAAACTTTTGGGACTTCCTCTCATAATTTTTTTTTCATATTTTATCCGTGTTTACATCCTTTATTAAATAATACTATGGCAATGGTCTTTTCAAAGCAAACTCTGATACTATCCTATTTTTGGATAGAATATCTCAATGACTTCACATTCTTTTTAGGAAAAGACTTAGCAGGTGCCCAGAAGGTACTGTATATCCAAATCCACACCATTTCAGCCACATTCCCTGTGCCTGAGCCACTGGTTGGTCCTATTCCTTTTTTTTTCTAAGTCTTTCTCATATTCATTCACTGAGTTAATTTTTTGGAGAATATTTGCCCCTTTTTGCAAGCTGTTTTCATCACTTTTCTTTTAATACTTTAGTATATTTATATTCAGATAAAATTAAGAATCATTTTATTAAAAATCAAAGCACAACAAACATTTTTTAGTTGGTTTGATTGTTAGCATATTAATTCATCCAGTCATTCAGATAGCATGATTTTTCTTTAAATACTAAATCTTATGAAAAAGAAAGTACAGTTTTTCATCTCTTTGCATCTTTCCTTCTGTTCCTGGTCATTTCCTATAGAGTATATCTTAAGTGGTTACTCTTTATTTAGGACAAGTTATTGAATTTAACACACTAATTTATAATCAGTAAACTAATGTTCTCATTGTATTTTTTTAAAATTTAATTATTTTGTGCTGTTCAGCTTTATCATCACATCATCTCCAAAGGTAACTAACCTTACTTTGCCTTTCTAATGTTGGCATCTATTGAACTAGTCAGATATTTTTGCCCTTTGAGTTAATAACTTGGTAGGCTTATATTTATAGACTTCAAAATATTGAACCATCCAAGCATGATGGTTATTATCTACATTATCATGGTAGATTACTCTATTAAGATGCTATGGAATTCTACTTATAAAGTTTTATTACATAATCTTCCAATGATATTCATAAATAATAGTACTCTACTTAGGTATCTATTTTGTTGTATCATCTTCAGCAGATTTTTCTTTCAGGATTGTGATGGCTTTATAAAAAGGGAAGCTGAAAGTTTTTATCCTATCTCTGAAACATTTTCATTATAGGTTTCAAAGAATTCATCTGGTAAACCATCTAGGTTTGTTTCTTTGGCAGACAGTTTAATGACAATTTTCTAAGTTTTAACATGATCTTAGATTTACTAGATTTTCTGGGGTCATTTTGCTAACATGGAAGACACTAGTGTTTGCCACCTTAACTACTATTTTCAACCTAACATTTTTCCTTATCCTAAAAATTGCAATTTTGTTAGAAAATTTACCTTCCTGGGCTCAAAGAATACTTCAGGAATTCAGCCCTACCATTTCAGAAAGATTGTATTATTATTTAGTAAATAATCACTCTTTGTTTCTTTCCTGTCTTCTCCTCTTCCCCACCCTCCAGTAGAATAGTTCCCCTCTTCTAGTTCCCTTCTACTAATCTACTGGTAGACTAGAGGGGGCAGGACCCCAGAAAAGAGGACTAATGCCTGGTAGAGTAAAAGCCAGCATAATACAACCATGATAAGGGTGAAAATAATTAACCCTCAGCTTTGCTGGTGACCATCACCAAAATAACAAAGAGAGAAAAGACAAGAAGGGTCAAGAAGGAGGATCCATTTCTCACTTGGAGATGAAAATATGCCCTCCTTCTTGCCCTGAGGCTCCGTCTTTCCCTAATAACCTACCTGGAACCAAAAGAGAAAGTGATTGCCTGGCAATATAGAGTGAATGAGTGACATATACCAGTGACTGAGTAACACCTATTAGGGGCTAAAACTAAACAATTACATGCCATAGTATGAGATGAAAAATTGTGGTATCCCAGCAGAGGATTCTATACAATTAGTGTGTAAGATGGAAATGGCCACCAGAGGAGGTTGTGGACCCCTGTCCACATAAAACTTTTTAATATGGATTTTTAGGTTTTGAAGTTCTGCTCACTCTGCTTTAGGTCTCATAATACCTGAGCTGACTGTCAATGCAAAATGTTGGACAAGGCCAAAGTCTTTGGTCAGATGAAGATGTTAGAAAATAGATACTGATTCAGCAAGTTTGGAGGAAGCTGAATTAATTCCCGAGTTCTGGGCTTCTTCTCAGGGAGGCTCTTGACAGATAAAAATCCCTAAAAAACTCAGAACTAGTGTTGCCTATTAAAACAATATCCCACCCAACCTGGATCAAAATTACTAAGAACAGGAAGCTACCTCCACTCTCAGAACAAACCAACCATCCAGGCTCTCTTCTAAGCAAAAGCCCAAAACGAGCAAGAGAGTGTCCTAAGGGACAAAGGAGTCCAAAATTGGTGAATCTCTGCTATATTGGTGGAATAATTGTAATATTAAATGGGGTTATATTTCAAACCACAGCTAGTATCTCCCTCAGAGACAGCCCTACCTTCAACACTTGCCCTTGATCTTTGCCAGTGTCAGGGACCCACTACACACAAGGATCTGGGGTCTCTGAAATGGCCCCTTCTAGAAGATAAAGGCTCTTCTACCACCTTAACTGTAGTTTGGGCTCCAAAAAATAAATAGTGGGGGATCTCTGTTGGACACAGATGCTCAAACCTCTCTAATCCCGGGAAACACGTATGTTTTAAAAACCCTTACTGACTCCAGGGTGTGATCATCTCATAATGTAGGAGAAAAATTAATTTAAGGGGTATTTATTTATTTATTTATTAAAAAATCAGCTCAGTTTTATTAAAAGATGCTTCTGTCCTGGTGGTTTTCCCCTCCATTCCCCACTATTCATTTCATTATTATTAGAATGGACCTCCTCAGTCAGTAGGAAACCTCCTGGAATATATCTAAGGCTCTGTGTTTCTGGTGGATGCCACCCAATGGGAACCAGTTAACTTTTCTCTACAGGACAGGTGGTAAATATGCCACAGTATCAGCTAACTGCTATAGTTTAGTTAACCTAACATCTCCCTTTTCAATTCCCTGATATGGCCTGTGTTTAAAGCCACTGCTATGAGTAGAGAATAAATACAGACCAAAGATAGTTAAACCAAGCTGTTGGTTTTCTTAAAAAACCTCTACCAATCATTCTCATTTTAGTGGATAATATTCAAAAAGCATGGTTAGATGATTTGAAGTTATAAACTTGGATAATATGTTCTACTGAGTAAAAAATTTCATTGTATTGTCAACCACAACCTGCCTTCACTTTTGAGGGTCAACAGTATACTCTTCTCTGATTGCCTATGGAGTACTTAAATAGCCCTCCGATTGCACATGGAATTTGCTAATAACACCTAGACACCTGTCCCATACACCTCATGAAAAACATGGTTTTGGCCTTATATTGATGACATCTTACTCACTGCTCTCAAAAAAGAGTCTGTCTCACCATCTGTCACAACTGTGAATAAACACCTTACTAAGAGGAAGTAGACAACTATCCCGAATAAGATATAAGATCCTCTCAGTCGGGGGCGCCTGGGTGGCTCAGTGGGTTAGGCCTCTGCCTTCGGCTCAGGTCATGATCCCGGGGTCCTGGGATCGAGCCCCACGTCGGGTTCTCTGCTCTGCAGGGAGCCTGCTTCCTTCTCTCTCTCTGCCTGCCTCTCTGCCTACTTGTGATCTCTGTCAGATAAATAAAGAAAAAATCTTTAAAAAAAAAAAAAAAGATCCTCTCAGTCTGTTGAGTTTGGATAGTACTTTATTTTTAATTTTTTTATATTTTTATTTTTTTACAGTGAGAGTAGAGGAGGGACAGAAGGAGAGGAGAAAGAGAATCTCAAGCAGGCTCCAAGCCATGGAGCCTCATGCAGGGCTTGTTTCCATCACCCTAAGATCATGACCTGAGCCAAAATCAAGGGTCTGACTCTTATAGGTTGGTTAACATAACATAATTAAAAAAAAAAAAAAAAAAAAAAAAAAAAAAAAGAAAGAAAAAAAAAAGAAAGAAAAGAAAGAGAGAGAGAAAGAGAGTCTGACTCTCAACCTACCTAGCCACCCAGGAGCTCCATGGGGGATACATTTTTAATTCAGAATGGCAAACTATTCCCAATCAATTAAAAGATACACTAAGGGAGTCTACAACATTTACTAAGAATATTTCGTTTCTAGTTCCAATCTACCCTTCTAACTCAACCTCACACTACAATAGTAGGTGTCATAGAAGGGCACAATGAGCTTCTAAAACAGAGGTAATTGAGACATCTTGGAAGACAATGGTCCCCCAAATGGTCAAGCAACCATAATGTTAAGCAACCCCCCTACACACATATCATGGCATAACTACATCATATTTAAATAAACAATAACAGGAGAGACTAACAATGGAGATACTGCAACCTCTTTTGATGTTTATACCCTCACCAGATATATCCAATTACCAGTCTTCACAGACACAAGAACCCTGGCTTTGTAAGCCATAGCAAAGGAACAACGACCTAGTACTTTCATCTTTCCCTTTACTCTTACCAATAATTCAGAGTCTAGCCATTTTCTTTATTGTCTTAACAAGGTCCTGTTGTGAACCACTGATGATGGGACCATTGTCAGCCTTCATTCCCTCATCATCCAACATAAGCCAAACAAGACACTAACCACTACCTGGAAAGAGAAGCATCTTCACCAGCTTCCCATGTACTCTGCTCAACAAAAGTATTATGGAACAGGTCTGGACTTGCTCCCAACACCTAGGCAGTAGAACTAATCACTCCTGACAGTATTTTGGCAACACTCAGGAGATAGTCAGATCCTCTCCTGATGGCCACAAATAAATCTCTTACTTTCATTTACCACTGTTGCTGTGCCTCTTTCGTATCTGAGAAGTTCTCATCCTCACTGATGTCTACTACGTGTCCTGGTAATTTGGATTCTAATGTTGACAAGGAATGTCTGAAAACAACACAGTACATGTACACCACATGGAGACACACAACATAGGTCATAGCAGGGACAAAGGGAGCCATGTTGTGGCCTGTGTTGATTAATTCCACCAACATAATCATACACATCAGCCCTGAGAATAATACTCTTCCTCCCATGTCTACCACTACTAGAAATAGCTATTCCTACAAAGTCAGACTCTAAGTTGCCATACCTGGCTCCTAAATGCCTTCTAAACTGTATGGGCTAACTTTTACTTTAAATCATACATAACCCGCTATTATTAATTAGTGGCCATTAAACAAAAAGAGCAATGGGCCACTACCTAGTGAGTATCATTAAAAGATACTGCTCAAAGATAGTATACACCTTCTATCACAACCAGGATTTTCATGACCTGATCATGATCAATCAAATCAAAAACTATAATCCAGAGTCAATGTTGACAAACCCTATAGGATTTTAGAGATAAAATTGCAGCTTTTCCTTCTCCTTAGGATGATTATAAATATAAATCCAGCCAACAATATACACCTTTACAGGTATTGAGCTCTTTTCCTACTAATTATAATGAATTCTCTTCCCTTCCAGTATAAGCCTCATTTATTTGGATGGAAAGACATTGCATTAGCCCAGTGACCAAGGGCATCTTGCCATGGACCTCCTCCCCAGGCACTTATCAATATATACAAGGAAGGCAGTGTATACAACATAATATCACTGACCCAAGGCGTGTCTAAAAAATACAGGGGCTACAACCATCACAGGAATTCTTCCCTAGCCTAGCCTTCTCTCAATACCAATTGCAAGTTTTACATAATCCTCTATGGGAGTGGGCTTTACAACAATTGCAACATTGCCTGTCTACAGTAAACAGTCATAGTTCTTGGATGTTATAGCAAATACAATTCTTAGGAAAAAAAAAATATCTGATCATACTGGAAAATCTAACTGCTCTCTGCATGGGAGTTTCTCTGCTCAAATTGGCCACTAATTGCTTATAGCTATTCAAAATTTTCTTGGCCTACCAAGACCACCATTAATAAGAATTTAGGGAAATAAACAAGGTAAATTGCCACCCGGGGTTACTCGTCAGGGTGATCCTTAAAAAAATGAACACACTCTACCTTATAGAATACAGGAACAATTATGAAGAGCCTGGAGGCAAAGCTAACCTGGGAGGAAAGTTTCTCAGTGCAGTCACACAGCCACTCCAAGGACCCACCCTGAGGCAAGATAGCTGTACAACTGGCTGCCTAGGAAAGGTTTCCCCAGAACAGTAAAGATGGGGCCAGCCATTCTCCACTGCAACACAGCAATGTCAGGATGAATAGGTACAGAAATGGGCCAAATGTATCATACAACTGATACCTGTTTTTGAAAAAGAATGGGTCCACTTTGAGGATCACATGAGTAAATGTCCCACATTTAGGATCTACTTTGGTATGTGGCTAAATTAACAAAACAAAAACAGAAGGAAAACATTAGTGGCATTTTTCTCAATATGATATTTTCCTTGGTTATAATTTGCTATTGGTGGGAGAGAGAGGCCTTAGCTTAAAACACGTTTCTCAAAGTTGGCCCTTTTGATATGTTGGGTCAGATAAGCCTGTATGGGGAGGGACCATTCTGTGCATCCTAAGATGTTTTAATAGCATCCCTTGTTTCTGCCCAAGTAAATGTAACTAATGTTAGATTAGTTACATAAATGTAACTAATGTTAGATTAGTTACATAAATGTAACTCCTAGTTGTGACAATCAAAATCATCTCTAGAATTACCAGGTTGCTTAGATTTGCTATGGAACTATGGAGCAAATCCCATGCCATCTGCTGGGCCAGAGAAGCACGCTGTATCTTTTTATCTGGTTTCCCTTTCTCTCCCTTAGGCCTTTTATTTCTAATTACTGGAATCTTGTCCATTCACTAGATTATTATTGGAGCAGTGAATAAGAGGTCTTTCATTAATTGCCAGAACTTCTCTTCCCAAACTATAGTGTTAACATAAAATCTATTCTCCTCTTTATTTCTCAGAGATATAGGTTTAATTTTTCCTATGCTCACTTATATGACTTTATTGTTTTTATTTTATTTATTTATTTTTTAAAGATTTTATTTATTTAACAGACAAAGATCACAAGTAGGCAGAGAGGCAGGCAGAGAGAGAGGAGGAAGCAGGCTCCCTGCTGAGCAGCGAGCCTGATGTAGGGTTCGATCCCAGGACCCTGGGATCATGACCTGAGCCGAAGACAGAGGCTTTAACCCACTGAGCCACCCAGGCACCCTATTGTGTTTATTTTAAACAGTAAAATAGTTTCACACCTCTGTGACGTCCATACCATATTTTCCCAGGAAACTGAGCTTTTCTTTTTTTTTTTTCTTTTTTTTTTTTTTTTTAGGTAGGAACTATTGCATGAAATTCCTGATTTCATCCAATTTATAGGCTAAGAAAATATTCTTTCAAAGTGCAAGCTTAACTAGAAGGTTTAAAATAATGTCATTGATAAAATTCATTTTGTGAGTTAAGGAATTATTGTTTCAGAATGTGAGTATAACCTGAAAGATTAAAATACTGCCATTCAGTTTTTATGGATGTCATTAATCATCAACTTTCTTCCTTTGCTGTCTTAAGAAAAGAGAGGTTTAAAATACACTTTACACAAATGCTTTTTTCCCCTAACCATTGGCAGGAAATAGGTGAAACAATATTGCTGGATTACAAAAAGGGGATTTAGTGGGCTGGTGCCTTCTTAGGGTTTGCTGCTGTGAGTGCATGCAGCAGCACCCGGGGGTTGAAGGAATGACTGGTTTGCTGGCCCTCATAAATGTAAGTGAGGGGAAGAGGTAGAGCATAAAAGCGGTGAGGGTTGGAAGATCTGTGAAGAGATTAATCTACTTAAATTTTTTTTCATAGTAAAACATAGGTGGAATTATATGCTATTATAACCATCTATGCTAACTCTCAACTTTGCTCTGCTTCTTGCTCGTTCTTTCTGAAAAATATTGTCTAAAGTCTATAAATTTAGAGAATGTACCTATAACCCATTTAGAAAACTTAACTTTCTAAATTCTTAAGTTTTTGTTGAAAGTTCCATTTGAATCATCCAGTATTATTGGATATTGTACAAAAATGTAAATTTAGCCTCTATTGCATTTTTATTTATTTATTTATTTATTTTAGTATAGTTGACACACAATCTTACATTAGTTTCAGGTATACAAATAGTGATTCAACACATTTATACATTCTGTTATGTACACCACATGTATAGTTACCATCTGTCCCAGTACTGTTATAGTATCATCGACTATATTCCTTATGCTGTCTTTTATCACCATGACTTATTTATTCCGTAACTGAAACCCTGTGTCTTCTTATTCTCTTCAACCACTTTGCCAAAACCCTATCTCTTCCCCTCTGACAACCATCAATTTGTTCTCTATATTTTGATTTTGATCCTACAGTCTGATTCTGCTTTGTTTGTTTGCTATTGCTATTGTTGTTTAGATTCCACTCCATCAAAATAAAAAACTTTTGGACAGCAAAGGAAACCATCAACAAAACAAGACAACCTATTGAATGGGTGAAAGTATTTGCGAATGATAAATTTAGCCTCAACTTCGAAAATAAAGGCACAGAGTCCACAGAATGCTGTCTAAATCTATGCTTCGTGTGAATCTCTTGTAACAACTGTTGATGATGCTGTGATAGGTAAGAGAGTTTTTCTTTAAAAGTGTGTCCTAGGGCGCCTGGGTGGCTCGGTGGGTTAAGCCTATCCCTTCGGCTCAGGTCATGATCCCAGGGTCCTGGGATCGAGCCCTGCATTGGGCCCTCTGCTCAGCGGGGAGCCTGCTTCCCCCTCTCTCTCTCTGCCTGCCTCTCTGCCGACTTGTGATCTATCAAATAAATAAATAAAATCTTTTTAAAAATAAATAAATAAATAAATAAAAGTGTGTCCTGTGTGGGGGGCATGATCTCAGGGTCTTGGGATAGAGCCCTGTGTGGGGATCTACAGTCGGGAGTTTGCTTGAGAATTCTTTCTCTCTCTCCTTCTGCCCCGCCCACTGCCCTCGTGCTCTCTCTCTCTCACATATAAATAAATAAATCTTAAAATAATAATAATAATAATAAGTGTGTCCTGTGCTTTGTGTGTGAAAAGGGAGGCTGGAATAAAACTCAACTAATTTACACAGATGAGTTTTCCAAGAGATAGTCAGGCACTGGGATTTTTGGTACACAGATTTTAACTAAAGCAATGTCCAGTATTATGAAGAGTAGGCTCTAATGGATAGTTGGACAGTCCCAAAAACTATATCTCTAGACCAAATTAATTAATATCAGAGAAGAATCAATGCAGTTGCTCCAAAAAGCTATGAATGAAAAAATTGTTGCTTTATTTATTTTAATGAGGGATATTTTTAATTATCTTTCCACATGTACTTTCACCCTATATCTTAGGTTGGATTTACTAGGGGAGAGCTGAAGACAGGAGTTCAGGAGCATGAGACTAACTGAGGAGGTGCTCGTTTGCAGAAACCTGTAAGGAAGTAAGGTCGGCTAGGGAAGGAGAAGGGAACAAGCAAGGATATATTCTCAGCTGCCGTCCATCCATGGCCTGATTCTCAGAGGGAGAGCTGAACATAAACCATATGAAAGAGTTGGCTCCCTTGAGGCAATGGGAACAGACTTATACTTCTGCCTCACTTAGCCAGCCATGGTGAAGTGGCAGCTGAAGACAATTTGTTGTAGTACAGGAGCAGCAATATTTACACCAATGTGTCCAAATGGAGACTCATCCTATGTCTAGAGATAAAGAGACTTGTCTGAGGGCCCCAGCTGTTTGAATCTTCACAGTGCAGGTACCAGGGCTAAAAGTGAGTGAGCCTTCAGTTGATTCCAGCTGTCCCTGAGTTAACCAAATTTTCAAGATGCCCTCTAACCAGACACCATGCAGAGCAGAGAAAAGAAGCCCTGACCAAGCTGTAGACCCATAAGCAGAATAAATGTGACTGTTCTTTGCAGCTACAGCAATTGGAATGCATGGATTCTGAAGTCAGTTGAAATTTCACTTCACACATAATAGGTGTGTAATAACGAGTAACAGAGTTCTCTGTGCTTTAGTAAAATCAATATTTACCTCCTATGGCTCGAGATATAGTACACAGCAAGACTTTAACCAGTATTTGAATCGGTATTGATTAACAAATTCCTCACTCTATTTGAAGGTCCTCTGAATTAACAAAGACATTCCTATATGCATTTCCTTGATTTTTCACCCAACAACCTAAATGCAGGTTTTTTTCAATTAAATATATAATTATTTGTTTAAATGAAGATAACTTAGGGGCATTTGGGTGACTCAGTTGAGCATCCACCTCTTGGTTTCGGCTCAGGTCAGGATCTCATGGGTCATGAGATCAGCCCTTGGGGCTCTGCACTCAGCAGAAGTCTGCTTGGAGATCCTTTCCCTCCGCCCTTACCCACCACACACATGCACTCATGTTCTCTAAGATAAATAAATAAAACTTTAAACAAAATAAAGTAAAATTGAAATTAAAATAAATAAGATAAATAAATAAACCTTTAAAAATCAAGTAAAATTAAAATTCAAATGAATAAAAGTAACTTCAGAGGGCCTTATGTATAATCTCAGTGGAAAATATCAAACTTGTCTCAAAAAAAAAAGTAGAATTAACCAGTAGCAAAGTTTATATTGTTCATGGAACATTATCTATAACTGTATTGTAGGAATTTACACAATTATTTCAGAATAAAAATCATAGTTCACTGTTAACTTATATCAGGCTCATATTTTGTAAGCTTCTCTGCCAAAAATTTGCATTTGTTATTTAATTTGATCTCACAAAATATCTGTCAGGAATGATGAGAAATCCCACTTCACAGATAAGGAAACAGAAGCTGCAGTTAAATAGTCTAAGCAAGAGCACAATGTCATTGTACAACAGAGTGACAATTTTAAGTAGGCTCTGTTTACTAAGATAACATGGCCATTATAAAGTTTAGTGACTTCCTCCTGAGTTCAAACACACAATTCCAAAATAGATGTTCACTGAGTCAGGTATTAGCTCTCAAACAACCATAAGTTTCACTTTTTTTCCTCCTACTCACCTTTATTGGAAGAACCAGTAGATCTCAAACTTGAAACAGAGCAATTACAAAACAGTGGCAGAGGACAATCAAAGCCATTTTGTGCTACTCCTGGAGTGAGGCAGGACTAAGATACAATTTCAACTGAATATAAAAAATTTTCCAATAATTATTGCTGCACAGGATTGCAAGGACCTGATTTTGAAAGAAGCGACTTCAGGAAATATATTTAGTCTAAGGTTCATGAGACCTTCTTGTGAAATCTGAATATATTATCTTCTTTTTTAAAGTAAAATTGACATAAAATTGGATTAGTTTCAGGCATATAGCATAATGATTAGACCTTTGAATATGTTGCTAAATAATCATACAAATATATGTGTTCCTTTATGGGTGATCCCACTGAGCTATGGTGAGGCCAAGGGAAAGCACAAAGATGGAGTGCCCTGGCCCATATTCTTTGAAATCACTTCTATAGCCTCCGGATGTGGGTAATCCTGAAGAGTGCCCCCTGGGCTAAAATTCCAGGAAAAATAGATAGCTCTCACTCGTAATACTAAGGGTACATTTCAGTCTGCTGTCTGTGTGCTACTTTGGGGGTAGCAGAATTCTAAGAACTCTCTCTCCATTTGTTTCAATCCCATAGGTCCCAGAATGCAATCCTCCCTGGCCACCAGGGCCAGACGTTCAAGAGGTATCTCTTGTATGAGCTCCATATGCTTATTGGCTTTTTGGGGGCCATGAAGGTGGCTTGGGGATAGGGCACTTGGCTGCCTGGCTCTGATGGGGCCATGGAGGTAGCACAGGTTTTTGTTGTTGTTACTGTGTTGTTGTTCTTAGCTGACTGAACTAAGGTACCAGGCATGATGCAGAGATACCATGTATAGCATTATGGGCTGTCCAACAGCCTCTAGGGTGACCCGGGTATTCCCAGTTGGGGTGGCCCTCACCACACACTGGGACCCAGCTGATCCTCCATTGGTGGGCAATAAAGTTAGGAACAGAAGGAGCCAGCAGAAGATGCACATGGAATTGGGCAGAGCTGAAAAACTTCTGACAGAGGTAGGAAGTAGGAGGCAGTGAGGAAAGAAGAAAGAAGTTTTTAGTAAAGCAGCCCCAGGAGAAGTGGGCCTGGGAAGAAGTTGGGTCATATCTCAGAGGGGCCACACAATGTGAGCTACGTTGTCAGAGCTGCCTTTGTGTAAATAGAGAGAGACAGTGATGGGATCCCCCAGAGCCCAGTTGTGGGCGGATGCTGCCACTCACTCTGAAAGTTAGCCAGCAAGTAGCAACAGGAATCTCTGCCAAGAGCATTGCTTTTTGTTTATTGACCAGACACAGTGACCTTGGTTTCTGGACATGAAGTCAGCATGAGACAGCCTGTCCTGGGACTGGGCAAGAGCTCAGAACAATCAGCCAGAAACTGGTACTAGCAGGTTAGAGGGACAGTGAAAAAACTGGAGCCCACCAGCAATTATCCTAATAAGGTAGAGGGAGAACACAAAAATGATATCCGTCAGTACTGTGCCTTCTTTCCCAGAGAGAGTCCCAATAGGTTCCTGCCCCTACAACACAGCCTTTAAGATTAGCAAATAAATCTTCACATTTGGTCTAGGTATTTTTCAAACTCTTCCTTTTGGTGCTGGGTCCCAGGCAAGAAAATCTGCACACTAGGAGAGCAGACTGTCCATTTCCTACAGATATGGGTTTCTTAGACATAACTCTGTTGCTTTTCCAAGCCAGAGGTTTGAGTGGCTTGTCTCTCTGGTACAGATCCCAAGAGCTGAGGTGCCTGGCAGGGAACAGAAACTCCTTGCTCATTAGGAAGAAACTCTGTATTTGTGAAATCCCTCCCCGTTGTGGGTCATTGTGCAGGGTGTGGGGTTTTATAGTGAGACATGTCTCTGCTTCTCCTACCCATCTCAACATGGCCCCTTTATCCTTTTTTTCTTTTTTCATTTTGTTTCTTTTCTTTTTTCTTTCTTTCTTTTTTTTTTTAAATTTTTTATTTTTTTATAAACATGTATTTTTATCCTCAGGGGTACAGGTCTGTGAATCGCCAGGTTTACACACTTCACAGCACTCACCAAAGCACATACCATTCCCAATGTCCATAACCCCACCCCCCTTCTCCCAACCCCCTCCCCCCAGCAACCCTCAGTTTGTTTTGTAAGATTAAGAGTCACTTATGGTTTGTCTCCCTCCCAATCCCATCTTGTTTCATTGATTCTTCTCCTACCCACTTAAGCCCCTACGTTGCATCACCACTTCCTCATATCAGGGAGATCATATGATAGTTGTCTTTCTCTGCTTGACTTATTTCTCTAAGCATGATACTCTCTAGTTCCATCCATGTTGTCGCAAATGGCAAGATTTCATTTCTTTTGATGGCTGCATAGTATTCCATTGTGTATATATACCACATCTTCTTGATCCATTCATCTGTTGATGGACATCTAGGTTCTTTCCATAGTTTGGCTATTGTGGACATTGCTGCTATAAACATTCAGGTGCACGTGCCCCTTTGGACCACTACGTTTGTATCTTTAGGGTAAATACCTAAATCAACAAGTCAGGAAATGACAGATGCTGGCGAGGATGCAGAGAAAGGGGAACCCTCCTACACTGTTGGTGGGAATGTAAGCTGGTGCAGCCACTCTGGAAAACAGCATGGAGGTTCCTCAAAATGTTGAAAATAGAACTGCCCTATGACCCAGCAATTGCACTACTGGGTATTTACCCTTTATCCTTTGTTATGAAGTTGCTATTCAGTTAGTTTTCAGGTCAGTTTTAAGAAATGTATTTCATTTGTAGCTGTAGATTTGTTGTGTTCATGGGAGGAGGTGGTTTCTAGATCTTTCTATACCACCATCTTTAACCTTCCCCTACTTGTAGTCTTTCTGTCTAGAGATATTTATGTTCTCAATTTCAGGCTAACAGAAGGTTAGTGTCAAAGACTTGCCAAAAAGTGTATCACTGAATATTGGAATCATTTTAATATTATTTTAACTTAGATCTATTACTATCAAATACATAATATACATATGTATACCTATGCCCATTAAAGACATAATGATATGTGACCCCTCATTCTATAATACTCTTATGTACATGCATTTGTTATTTTGTAATGAACTAGGAAACTCTACTATTTTTTACACTGAATCTCAGAATTTTATCAGAAACCTGTATCTACATACTAACTTTTTTTTAAACTTCTAAGACCTGCCAACTCTGTACACTAGGCCCTTTTAACATTAAAGAGATCCGGTTGATATTTTCAGAGGCAGCCAATAAATGTCTTTTCCAGTCTGACACCAGTAATAACTCTCCAGGTTTTAGTTTAGAGACAAGTTTATCAGGTCGGCTTGCCATCCTTGAAAATAGGCTGTTAAAGTGAAAAATCTGAATCACCTTCATAGCCCCACTCCTCTCAACTGCCTTTACACTAATATTAACCCTGTTTTAATTCAGTACCATTTAAAACTTCCCATGTACATGATTTGTTTACCAAATTGCAATCCTTTCTAGGCTGCCAAGACAGTCACAATTCAGAGGCCAGAACCAAGCAATTGAGGTCATTTTGTGTCAAAATAAAATCTGGAAAAAAATCCAGTTAATGGATACTCCATGAGATATATATATTTTAGAAGTTTATGGACTTCTGCACTGTACTGCTAGCCATAATAAATTTAGATAAAAGGCAGCCAGACATCACATTTCTAGAGAACTACCCACAGAACTCCTATAATCTATAGTTACCAGCTGAGCAGACAAGTAGGCTATTAGGCATGATCTCTACAACTTTGAGTTAAGTGCCTACAGAACCTCAGATTAATGGGTGGGGAATTTAGCATTTGGATGCATTTTATAAAGTGCTACAGTATTAGAGGCTTGATGATGAACCTTAAAAAAAAATTCTGATGTGTATTTTTAGTCTACCCAACACACACACGCGCGCACACACACACACACACACACACACTCAGAATAATTCAGTAGAAGGACAGTATGCTAACCATTTTCTAATACTCATGAGGATTCTCCAAAGTCTCTGGCATAATTCCATTCATTGTGGTCAACTGACGGGTATTTCAATTAGGTGCCTTTGGATTCTTCACAATTGTTTGCTAGGAAAGGAGACATTTGGAAACTGGTATTCTAATTATGTATCTAACAGTGCTTTAAAAATACGTGCACTTCATTCAATCTCTCTGAGGTTTACTTTCTTATACGTCAAATTAGAAGGATAGTCAAAATGTCCTTTATTGTGCTCTCCATTTCTATTAACCATGGATGTGTGTGTTTATACACAAACTCAGGTATATATTCATGCCCCTATAATTAGCCTTAAAAATATTTCAAAAAGAAAATTAAAGAAGTATGCTTTAATATATTGCTATCTTAAAAAAAATAAAAGTTAAGGTAGGATTGAACCATGAAAAAAGTGATCTGAAAGGTTGGGCAAAGCTAACATGGAAAAGAACAAAAAAAGACAATTGGTTGTCTTACACTGATATCTTTCTTAAAACAATGGGATAAAAGGAACTGAAATATTTAAAATGTATGTCTTATAGACTGTCAGCATTCCTTAAGAATCTAGGTTATGAATGACTACATAGAATATGTAATTTTTCAGGGGAAAGAATGAATCTGGCATTTGGTGACTTATTCTTATTTTAGATTGTATTTCTTTAAATTAAAAATCAAAGGAAGGAGCAGACACAAAAGGCTTGTTACATTTCACCTGGGCTTCCCTCTTATGCATGGTGATGGATCAGAAATGTAATATCTCAGTTACTTTGTCTCTTATCTTCATATTACATATTAAAATTACATATTAAAGTGCTTCTTGTTTGATCATCATGACACAAAAGTTAAATGTATGTACATAAATAACTAACTACATTAGATTAATATTAACAGTAAATGATCAGTAGTTTATATAGTAAGACACACATGTAAAGAAAGGAAAAAAAATAGAAAGAAAACAAGGTAGACACTTTTCTTTTTAAATCCCAACAGAGTATTCTCAAATATAAATAAGATGACATAATAATGATAAATTAATAATGAAATTGTATTTATAATATTTGTATTTTATATATAAATAAAAAAAGATTACATATGCACATATAATACACAACTGAATATAAGTGCAGTTTTACAAAATGTACTATGAAACCATGTTCTGGACAACAGTGTGAGTTTTTAGGCATTATTTCTATCTGTCAGCCTGGATGCTGAAATGTTCTCCCTCACACCCTTGAGTTGCAAGGCTCTTGACTGACTGAAGGCCTACTGAGCAGCACACCCAGGCCTTTCCTTTTACCCAACCATTTCCTGGTGTCAGTGAGAAGTTGGAGTAACAGGGTTGGCCTAAATAATGATAAGTCTGGGTATTCAAACTTTAGACATAAAAAAGGAGTTAAATGAAAAGAATATTACAAGAGTTATGAGTATTTTCTTTCTGTTAGATTGTGGACCTTTTCAAATAAAGCAAATACCCACCAAAACTTAAAAAAAAAAAACAGAGAGGTAAATTTAAACATATTTGATAAAATATTTCCTATTTATGAGTAAGTACCTTAAGTTCGATCTTTGGAGATGACGAGGAAAGAACAGCCTTTCTCAGATTCCAGCTCTGATCACAGGATAAAGGATATACCTACATGCCTAATATAAATGCATATGTACACAGAACTTTTATAAAGTGTGAGCTCTCACTGCTAAGGAGGCTGCTAATATACATGTGCTAAAAAGGAGAAGGTGAATATTCTTGCACTAACATCACATGCAGTCATGTGAGCTTAGTAGAAGACAAATTTCTTCATTTAGAGAATTTTACATTTTAGGGAATTTCAACCTAAGACTGAAGAACAAATAATAGACAAGATTTTTATTCTTCAGTTCTTGTGTTACATCAAATAACAATTAAGCATATTTTGAATTATGAGATTATAATATTATGTAAAGAGTTCCATTGGCCACTTGTTTTTATTACAACAGCCTTTGCTTTAGTGCCCTAACTTAAAAGAGCTTGCTAAGTACCCAGTATCAATCATCATTCCCAACCATTTCAGTTGTGAACATTGTCTAGATGGAAGGATGGGTGAGGAGAGATGAGATTTAGAATTTTTAGGATCACAATAAGGTTTCCAGAGAAACAACGGAAGAGTAGAGTTATTTTTAAGTGTTATATTTGACTATGGATTCCCTAGAATGCATCCTTTGTTTGTGGCTTTTATCCTCTACATATCAGATCCATGTTGGGTGTAGTCATATCACTCTGAGACAGGTTTAATCTCTGTACAAGGAAGGGATTACCTGCACAATATCTAATATTTATTCTAGCTCTGACATTCTGGTCTAGAATCTAGACACACAATCCAAAAAGCAAATAAACTATTTATGCTTGTGACAACATATGACCTCCATTTCTGTGCATGTAAAAATTCCTGTTATGTCCAAAATAAGATACGGAGATTCCTCTTCCCAGAGCTATCTCCTAAAGGAAAAAGTATGAATCACCAAACACATGATCTTTCTCCAGATCCTGAACCAAATTCTCAAAGGTAATTTCTTTATCTGTACAGTCTTTTCTGAAGAAAGTCCTTTAACTGCATTAATATTTCTTGTTCTACTTCTGCTCACAAATTTACAGATTTATAGCTCCTTAGCTAAAATTTTAGTATCTTCATGGAGAATATTGTACTTTTTCTTGGCAAAAATGGTACATGGAAAATATTCCCACTGTCAGCTAAAATGAAAACATGAAACATCAAAAATCAAAATAGCAAATATGTACACTTACCTTAATTTTAAAATTATAATTTGTTTCAGATACAGACCAAAGATCCTTCAGATAAAAGAGCCTTCAGATTAAAAAAAATCCTGTGTATAAAAAGTATACTTAGAAATTCTAACATTTGTTTGATTTATATTTGACAGTTTTTATCCAGAAAACTTCTAATAGTATTTTAGTTAAAGTAAGCATTAATAAATACCATAAAGTACAGATAGAAATTCTTTAGAGTGTTCATAATATAATATTCATGGATATTAAAATGTATATATTAATAGCTAAATCAACCCATGTTTATTAAGCACCCATTTATTATATTTTATTCTAAGCATTTTTATTATTTTTTTAATACCTTATTTATTTATTTGTCAGAGAGACAGAGAACAAGTTGGGGAGGAGCAGAGGGGGAAGCAGGATCCTCAATGCACAAGGAGTTGGATGTGGGGCCTCAATCCCAGGACCCTGGGACAATGACCTGGGCCAAAGGCAGATGCTTAACCACTGAGCCACTCAGGATGCCCCTATTTTAAGACTTATTTTGGGTAATTTATTTCTTTTAGTTTTAATTTTTTATTGTTTAAGTTGAATAAATGAACCAAGTAACTTTTACACTGTGTGTCATCTGAATGTAGAATTTTTTGTAAGCATGAAGCACATTTGCTTGAGCTTTTCAGTTTGTGTGTGTTTTTCTCATTTGTGAATTTAGTCTGATTTCATTCATTCTCTTCTAAAAGTATCATTTTTGAGGGTGCCATGGTAGCTCAGTGGGTTGAGCATTGGACGAGATTACATCACAAGACATGGTCTCAGGCTGCTAAAATCCAGCCCATATCAGGCTCCGCCCTTAGCGGGGAGTCTGTTTTTCTCCTTGTCCCTCTCCCATTGTCCCTTCCCACCACCTCCTTCTCTAAAATAAATAAATAAATCTTCAAAAATAAAGTATCATTTTCAAACAAACAAACAAACAAATAAATAAATAAGTCATCTTCAGTAAGATGCAAGCCTGAACAGAGTTTGGGGTAGTAGAACATTAAGATGTTTGAACAGAAGCTTCATAGCTTCAATTCAGAATTCAGTTCTGTTCTATGAGGTGGTCAGGGCCCGGGCCATTACTAAATAGATTTTCTTTCACTTTCTTCTTCTACCAAGGACATTTAAAAATTATATTAGGGCCATGGGGATAAAAATATATGTTTATAAAAAATAAAAAATTAAAAAAAATTATAGTAGGGAATGACCACCATCATTTTTAAAGAAACACTATAGTGCCAATTATTTTAATTTATTGGTGAAAGGAAAATTTAAAAGGAGAGTTTGGAGGAACACTTGTGAATCAGTTTGTCCTTTTCCAGGTTCCACCGGTTGCTTCTCTATCAACATCTAGGTGCTAAAACTTTCCATAGAAATCTGGTCTCTAACAACTGTAGTCATTGCAAATATCTGATGTATTAGGTTTGCTAATAATAACGGAAGGTACTACTTCTCTGGGGAATTTGTACATTAGTGAACTAATGTCATAACGTTGGCCTTGTGATGGGTTGGCAAGAGCTATCTTTTCTCGTGAAAAATTTCTAGTCACATATGTGAGGTAAGTCTCTTGACTAGCCATTTTTAGGGCTAGAAAAACAACGACAAAAATTTGTGAATTAAATGTGTTTACAAGCTTAAAAAAGGATCATTTTATTACCTCTCTTTATATTAGACCTTTTGTTTATAATGAATATCTTGGGTAGAAAAACAGATGACTTGCCTATTTCTGATGACACACACACACACGCATATACACAGATACATTGCATCAGAAATAGAGATATGTGTACATATATATATATACACAGAAATATATTTTATGTGTATACATACACATATATATTTAATATATTTTGTATATGTTCATGTATCTGAATACATATAAAATCCAGAACTATTTATACACAATGTATACATATGAAAAATATATAACATATATATAAACAAAATTTAGAAAATTTAGATGACACACACACACATATATACATATTCCTGAATTTTTGGTCTTATTTCTTTCAAATGTATAAAGGTGGTATGTGAGGAGTGATCCATCTACTGATCCATCTATTGGCATTAACAACTTGGTGCAAATCATATTTTTTTTCTTTTCCAAGTACCCCATCTGACCTTAGTGACAACTCATTTTAAAAAATGATGAGCATTATGCTATGTTTCTTATTAGAAGTATGGATGCAAGAAGCATATTACAAAGGATGAAAAATGTAACTACACTTGCAATCTATTTCTTATGTAGGTCATTCTCTTTGATCCTCACTTGAAAGCATTACCATTTTCAGGAGATGTTACAAAAAAATAAAAAGCAATTACCACCACATCTCAGTTAGAGGAGCTTTTACTATTAAGGGTTCATCACATTTTTCACTCTTCCTCTTTTCCTATCTGAAAAAACAGTGTTACATAGTTTCAGGCCAACAAGTTGAGACTTTACTTTTCCATTAGGATTTTTTCTTTAGCCTTAAAAAAATTCCACTCATGAGTAGTGCTTTTTCAGAGTGCTAAAAAATAAAGGGAAAATGGCTATTCTTTTACTGAACAAGAAACTGTAGTTATGAGATGCTAAGCCTTTAAATATGATCACTGAATATGAAAACGATGTCACTGCTTCAGTGAAATACTTTACCTTATCTACAATAGTTTTTTAATACAAAAATTTTCATGAAATTTGAAATTCAGCAGGTTTAGACCATAATAAGACCCAAACACTACTTTTTATAATCTTAACTTTCAAAAGAATTTGTACTGGATTTTATTAATTTATTCTCTTGGTGAGACAGTATTATTAACATTTTATCAATATAGAAGTGAAGGCAGCAGTGATAAAAATTTTCAAAGTCACCAAGTTGGAGTTGGTGGGAGAATTGAAATTAAAGTTTTGTCTCTTGGACCATAAACCTCTAAGTAAACTATTAATGCCATGAAAATATAATCACTCATCTAGGTTAGCTATAATTTTCTCAGATGCTAATTACAACAGATTTGTATTTAAACATGTATTTTACAATTTCTAAGGCCTTGCTGTTTCTTAAGACTTGAGACTTCTTTTAAAAATCTGATGAACATCTGAAAATCTTATTGACTTAATTCCTTTAAAATAAATAACAAGAAGGAAAAAAAGAAAAGAGATTTGACAGATTATGCCTTTTCCCAAAAATACCTTTTATTGCTAAGGTCTAATTATTTGAATCTATTTTCTAATAGTAATGAACTGACTATAAATATTTTTCATATAGAATAAATCATAAATAATTCATATTTTAAGCTGGGTTATGCTAATGTTTAATGCATATGATTTGAAATATTATACTTGGAAGAAATCCAGCTATACTATTCATTAGTGTATCCAGTTTGGGATAAGTTTCATTAATTTCTGTGTTTTCTTGTCCTCAACTCATACTTGGTAAAATATTACAGAGCAGTCCTTAGTCGTTAAGTTAATTGAGATATTATGTATGAAAATACACATTATAAGTGCTCAATAATATTTTTTCCCTTTTTTACTAGGGAAGATTGACAATTTCCTTAGTAACTGATCACTTTACTATTACATATTTGAAAGGATTTTAATTTCAAGTGATTATGTTCAGTGTTGACTTCGTCCCTGAAACACTGAGTATGATGTTAGTGCCTATAGCCTTTCTGGCATATAGACAGTACTCAATTTTCTGTATACCTCAACCAGTAATATGACCCTAAAAATGACAACACATTATTTGTCTTTTCTTTTTCCTCTTTAAAAAAAACAACTGTTAGAGTTATTACCAGGGTCAGCATTAAAGTGCTATTGAAATAGAATCAAAATAGCCAACTGACCTAATCATAATAGGCTTTACTATGTTTTTGTCCTCAGATATGCCATGCATTGGCCTTAGAAAATTAAAAATACAATGAAAAATAGAGGAGGCTTTATTCACAAACTGTCAGATTTACATTTTCATAAATCAGTAGTAATATATAATTTTCATAATGCCATATAAAACATACATCTAGTTATGTAATAATTTGAATAGCTATTACTTAGTACATGCTTGCTGTGATCTAGGTAAAGCGGTTCATTTCCACTATGTCACATAAACTTCCAAACTACTCATGCTAAATACTACCATCCCCATTTACAAATGACAAAATTGATGTTCACAAAATATAATATTTTGCCCCAAATTTACCTGAGTAGTTTTGGCAAATCCTGGATTTGAAGAAATCTGTTTGACATCAAAATCCTAGTATTAATCACTAGGTTATATTATTTCCCCCACTGACCTCATATAGATACAAAAATCTATGACACTAAATGAATGAAACTATTGTAACTAATCAGTGGTCATCCTTCCCATCATGGGCAGAGACAGGCCTATAACCATTTAAAGTGCATCATCTTAACAGAAAGTGAGACAGAGAAGGAAGCCAAACATCTCTATAAAATTTTCTTAAGAGCCAAAGAAGAGCCAAATCCCACTCTATTGGGATCCAACAATTTCCTCTAAATCAGTAAAGTACATGTTTGAATATCTTAAGGAAGCAGACAGCAAAATTATATAACCAGTGATTTGGGCATCAAAAAGGGTTTGATGGAAAAATTAGTGAAATCTCCAAGAGATTCACATATATCCTTAACTGAACCCAAAGCTGCCATGGCCCAAACCGGTAAGGAGGGGAAATTATGTTGAGATATTTTCCTATTCAGAATTCCATGACTCAATATTGGAAATAAGATCTAAGACCATTCATTATACATAGATACATGAGGCTTGCTCTGATAATGTTAACAATGTGAAAAGAAATATCTCATTTTATATCCTTAGGGTAGATTAATTAAAATGGATTTAATATTTTATAACAGTTAAAGTTAGATTGATTTATGGTTAGTAGGAAAGACCATCTTTAGTACAAAAGCAGGGTCCACTGAAATTAAACTTTATATGTGAATAAAACTTAGGGAAAGCAGTCATTTTTGTAGCCTTTTGATCAAATCAAAGAATCCTTTTATCTGTGAAATATGAAGTAGGAAAATATGAATTTTAGAATGCCTTTTAATTTCATACTAATTTAAGTCTGGTTCCATATTTTTATGCATATGGAGAAAAACAATCTTACTACCCAGGAGTCATGACTACAGTGACACTATGACCAAGGTTAAAAGGACACTAAAAAGGTAGATAACACTTTCCTTCCTAAATGTCCTTTTCTTCATGATTGCATCAGAAACTTCACACTTCACAGATCAACTGGTATCCTTGTTTCTATACTATATAAATGTATTTCATCTCTTCTAATTTCATTTTTCCAGAAAGTAAAAATTCCTAGCCTCTAACCAAATACTCTAATAGCATTTTATTTATCAGATGCCGATGGAAGATCCCACCAAATTGCATAAAAATTATGAACCCAAATGGCTGAGAATTCTTTTTAAATTGCACAGTTAATATGGTTATTTTTAAGCCTCCTTAATAATTGAGATAATAATAATAAAAGCACTCACTATTATATCATTATAAAAACATAGAATAAACACCCTAAAGTAAAAAAGGCAGGTATATTAAACACTTTATAGATTCTTGTGTCTACATATCCTTTTTGAGCCACATGTTCTCATTATACCCTATTTTTTATCCCATTAACTCAAATTTGGAGAAAAAAGTGTACAGATTTATGGATTATAATCTCATTTAAAATGTCAATATGGCTTTGTAATCTCTTGCTCTTTCAGATATTCAGGAGTGGGCAGATCTCTATAAAATTCTTCCTTCAGATTCAACATCACCATTTTTTTAACATAGTAAATTTTACAAGTAACATTGTATAAATTTAAAATGTATAGAGTGTTACTTTGACACATTTATATATTACAATATGATTACCAATGTAGTGATATCTATCACGTTACTTAAATACAGTACATTACTCTCTATATCCATTATAATGTGTATTACATCTCTCTGGCTTTTTTATTACTTGTTTACCCTTAAAAACTCTCACTCTATCCCTCTCATCAAAGCCGTCCCTCAGTAACCACCATATTAACCCTGTTTTTTTACAAGTTTTTTTTGTTCAGGTTCCATATGTAAGTGATATTATATAGTACTTGCCTTTCTCAGTCTAATGTATCTTGTTCAATATAATGTGCTCAAGGGCCATCTATGTTGTCACAAATAGAGGGATATCCTCCTTCCTTACTGCTGAATAATAGTCCATTGTGTATATGCGTCATATCTTTTTTATCTGTTGAGCATCCATTGGTGGGCATTTGGGTTGTATCCACATACTGGCAGCTGTGAATAATGCTGTGATAAACATGAGAATAGACATATCTTCTGGAAATCCTGTTTTCATCTCCTTTGGTTATACACCCAGAAGTGGAATTGCTGGATCATACAGTAGATCTACTTTTAATTTTTTTTTTAATTTTTTATTTTTTATAAACATAAACTGCCCTACTTTTAATTTTTTAAATAATTTCCATATTGTTTCCCCCAGTGGTTGGTCTAATCTACATTTCCACCAACAATGTATTAGTGTTCCTTTTTTCAGTACAAACTTGCCAACATCTATTGTCTCTAGTATTCTTGACAATAGTCATTCTAACTAGTCTGAGGTTATAACACATTGATATTTTGACTTCCATTTACCCGATCATGTGTGAGTGATGTTGATACATCTTTTCTTGTATCTGCTGGCCATTTTGATGTCCTTTTTGGAAAAATACTTTATTCTTCTGCCCATTTTTTAATCGGATTATTTTTCTTCTTGTTGTTAAGTTGACTGAATTCTTTATATATTTTTTATGTTTACCCCTATCCAATATAGGTTTTGCAAATATTTTTCCCATTCTGTTTTTGTCTTTTCATTTCATTGTTTCTTTGGCTGTGCAGAAGGTTTTGAGTTTAATGTAGTCCCATTTGTTGATTTTTGCTTTTGTTTGTGCTTTTTGTGTCATGTTCAAAGAATCATTGCTAAGACCAATATTGATCAGCTTCTTCAGTACATTTTGTTTTAGGAGTTTTATGGTATCAGATCTTATGAGTAAGTCTTTGGCCCATTGTTCTGCATATGTTTCTCCAGTTTTCTAGCACCATTTGTTCAGGATACTATCATTTCTCATTGGGCATTCTTGACTTCCTTATTAAATATTAGTTGGTTATGTATACCAGTATTTAATTATGGGCTTTCCATTCTGTTCCACTGGTTGATGTGTCTATTATTGTGCCAGTATAATAGTTTTTCTTGCTATGGTTTATAGTATACTTTGAAATTTGGGCTCATGATACCTCCAGCTTTATTCTTTTTCCTCAGGATTGCTTTGGATATTCAGGGTCTTTTTTTGCAGTTTTACACAATTTTAGGACTGTTGCTTCTATTTCTGTGAAGGATGCCTTTGGTATTTTGATGGGAATTGCATGGAATCTGATGGCTTTGGGTAGCATGGTCATTTTAACATTATTAATTCTTCTGATCTGTAAACAAAATGTTTTCCATTTGTTTGTGTCTTCTTTAATTTCTTTCAGCAGAGTCTTATAGTTTTCATTGTACAGATCTTTCTTTTACTTCTTTGGTTAAATTTATTCCTAAGTATATCATTGTTTTTGATGCTATTATGAATAAGATGGTTTTCTTTATTTCTTTTGCAGATGCTTCAACATTAGTGTAAAAGAATGCAATTGATTTCTGTATGTTGATATGTTATCCTACCAATTTATTGAAATCATTGATTAATTCCAACAGTTTTTTGATTGACTGCTTAAGGTTCTTTTTATGTAAAGTCATATCACCAACAAAAGTAACAATTTAATTCTTTCTTTCTAATTTGGATGCCTTTTATTTTTTTGTCTTGCCTAATTGCTCTAGCTGAGACTCTTAGAACTATATTGAATAGGATTGATTAGAGTGGGTATGCTTCTATTATATCTGATCTTAAAGGAAACACTCCCTTGAGTACTTGAGTACTGGAGTACTTACTTAAGTACTATAATTGATGTGGGTTTGTCTTTTATGGCCCTTATTGTGTTGAGGTATGTTCTTTCTACACCTAATAGCTTAAGGATTTTATCATGAAAGGGTGTTGTATATATCAAATTTTGGGGGTTTTTTTTGAATCTATTGAAATGACATGTATTGATTTGCATATGTTTTATCTTTACATTCCAAGGATAAATCCCACTTGGTCTCATTATATAATCCTTTTAATTGACTTGCTAATATTTGTTTAGAATTTTTGTATTTACATTGGGCTATAGGTTTTGGTTTTGGTATCTTTACCTGGTTTTGGTATCAAAGCAATGCTGACTTCTTAGAATAAATTTGGAAGTTTTCCCTGCTCCTCAATATTTTGGGAGAGTTTGAGGAAGATTTCTTCTTTAAATGTTGGGTAGAATTTTCCAGTGAGCTGTCTGGTCCTGGAGTTTTCTGTGTTGGGATTTTTTTGATTAGTGTTTCAATTTCTTTACTCATTATTGGTTCAGTTTTCTATTTATTTCTGATTCAGTTTTGGTAGGTTTTGTGTTTCTAGAGATGTATCCATTTCTTCCAGGTTATGCAATTTGTTAATGCACACTTGTTCATAGTAGTCTTTTATGATTCTCTGTATTTTTACAGTATCAGTCATCTCTTTCATTTTGAACTTATTTATTTGAGTCTTCTCCCTCTTTTTTTAGTTAATCTAGCTAAATGTTTGTCAACTTTGCTTATCTCTTCAAAGAACCAGCTTTTAGTTTCATTGATCTTTTCTATTGTTTTTCTGGTCTCTATTTCATTTATTTCCATTCTGATCTTTATTATTTCCTTCCCCCTACCAACTTTCGACTTTCTAGTTCTTTGAAGTATAAAGTTAGTTTGTTTATTTGTAATCTTTTAAATTTCATATATGCATTTATTGCTATAAACTTTTTACTAGAACTGCTTTTTCTGTGTCTTGCAATATTTGATAGGGTGTATTTTTGCATATTTTGAGGTAATCTTCTATTTTTTTTTGATCCAATGGTTGTGTTAGAAGTGTGTTGTTTAATTTCCATATATTTGTGATCTTCTCACTTTCCTTGTGTTGATTTTTTATTTTTTATTATTTTTTATTTTTTATTTATTTTTTATTTTTTTTTAAAGATTTTATTTATTTGACAGAGAGAGAGAGAGAGAGAGATCACAAGTAGGCAGAGAGGCAGGTAGAGAGAGAGAGGGAAGCAGGCTCCCTGCTGAGCAGAGAGCCCAGTGCAGGGCTCAATTTCAGGACCTTGAGATCAAGACCTGAGCTGAAGGCAGAGGCTTAACCACTGAGCCACCCAGGCGCCCCTGTATTGATTTTTAAAATTATTTTATTTACTTATCTGACAGAGAGAGAGAGAGAGAGGAAAGAACACAAGTAGAGGGAGGAGACTCCCTGTTGAGCCGGGAGGCAGATAAGAGGCTTGATCCTGGGACTCTTGGGATCATGGCCTGAGCTAAAGGCAGACACTTAACTGACTGAGTCACCCAGACATCTCCTTTTGTTGATTTCTAATTTCATACCCTTGTGGTCAGAGAAGATGATTGGTATGATTTCATCTTCTTAAATTTGTGATGATTTGTTTTGTAGCCTATTGTGATCTATCCTGGAGAATGTCGTATGTGCACCATAGAAGAACATGCTTTCTGCTGTTTTTTGATGGAATGTTCTGTATATGTTTATTAAGACCATTTGTTTTAAACTGTGGCTCAATTCTAATGATTCTTTGTTGATTATCTGTCTGGATGGACACTGCTGATAGTGAGGTATTGAAGTACCTTATAATTAATGTATTGTCCATTTCTCCATTAAGAAAGGGAGTTTTTGTTTTGTTTTGTTTGTTTGTTTGCTTTTGCTTAGTATTCTTTGGTGAACATGTCAGGAGCATATATATTTAGATTGTTATATATTCTTCATATGCTGGCCCCTTTATTATTACATAATGATCTTCTTTGTCTCCTCTTACTGACCCTTTTGGAATTGCAGTCTGTCTGGTATTAGTATGGCTATACCTGCCTTTTATTTTTTTATTATTAAGTTGGCTCCATCCAGTGTGGAGCCCAATGCAAGGCTTGAATTCATGATCCTGAGATCAAGAGATCAAGACCTGAGCTGAGATCAAGAGTCAGACACTTATCCCACTGAGACACCCAGGTACCTCTACTCCTGCCTTCTTTTGATTTGCCTTTGGTTGGAATGCCATCTACCATCTTTTCTTTTTGCACACATGTATGTCTTTAGAGCAGAGATGAGTCTTCTATAGACAATGGGTGGGTATTGTCTTTTTATCTATTCAGCCACTCTGTACCTTTTAATTGGTGAGTTCAATCCATTTACATATAGGGTCATTATTGATATGCAAAGATTTACTACTGCCATTTTATCTTTTGTCTTTTGGTTATTTTGTCTCTCCACGGTTTCTTTTTCTTTCTGTTTCTGTCTACCTTTGTAAATTGCTGGTTTTCCATGGTGATTTGCTCAGTAACCTTTTTTTTTTTTTTTTCTTATGTTTCATGCATCTGCTCTCCATTTTAGCTTTGTGGGTTTCCATAAAATATTTTGTACATAAAATAGTCTGTAGATAAAATTGTTGATAGGGATTTACCTTCATTCGGCTATAAAGTTCCCATCCTTTTATTCTTCCTCTTTTATATTTTGATGTCAAATTATCTCTTTTTGTGCTGTGATTTTGTTATAGCAGTAGTAGCTATAGTTATTTTTAATGCTCTTTTACTTTAACCTTTATGCTATAATTAAGAATTTATTATACTATTCTCAAAAAGAGTTGATGTGAGAAGTAAATGAGATAGTGCTTTAAGGCATTTAGATCAATGTCTACCTTCAATAAACTGTAGCTGTAAACTTTATTCTAAACTGTGCCATGGGGCTGTGGCTAAATTGTAGTTTTTCCAATTGTCTAACATTTAATTTTATTTTAGTGCAGAGCTAAGATAAACTTGACTTCGATGAGATTCCTGACCTAATATATTGAAAGCATGGGTCACATGAGAAAGAGCTGGAGGTTATTATATGTCTCCCTGGAAACTTGAATAGAAGGAATGAAGTAAGGTGGGGTAAGGATTTTCTTAGATGGAAACATGATTCAAATTAACTTAGAGTAAAAAAAAAATCAAATTAACTTAGAACAAGGCAGAAGGCAGTCAGTTACCCCTGAAGGTTGCTTCATCACATCATGAAAATTATCTTGGGTTAGGTCTTAGCAACTTTTCTGAAGGAGCAAGCATCTTGACGGTGTCACTAGTTTGTTCCCAATTTAATTAATAGTCCTAAGTTCTCACAGTTTAAAGCCATCTAAGCCTTTTTCAATTATATTGTCAGCAGCTTTTCCCTTGGCCACAGACTCCCATTGTAAGAAATTTACCTTCTGGTCTGTCATCTCACTTTCTGCAATTCCACACTCAAATCTTCCAATCTTTCCAAAACTTTGTGAATCCCCTATCTGCTATTTTGTGTTTATAAGGAAGAATCAGAGAGTGATTTAAAAGCAAGGGATCTGGCATCTTAGTGGCCAGGTTCAGATCCCTACTCTGACACCAAATAGCTATGTGTTTGTGTCAAATTACTTAATCCTGTTATGTCTCACTTCCATGGACTGAAAAATTAGTTTTGTAGATCAAAATGATCTATAGATTCAATGCAATTTCTATTAAAATTCCAAAGGCACTTTTTATAGAAATGGAAAAAATCCCCAAATTTGTATGGAACCACAAAAGACCCCAAATAGCCAAAGCAATTTTGACAAAGAAGAATAAAGTTGGAAGTATCATACTTCTTGTCAAACTGTAATACAAACCTGTAGTAATCAACACATTATGGTATTGATGTAAAAACCAACACATAAATCAATGGGAAAGAATAGAGGGTCAGAAATAAACCCATATATGGTCAATTAATTTTCAACAAAGGAACCAAGAATGTGCAATAGTGAAAGAATAATTTCCTCAATAAATGGCACTGGGAACACTGGAGAGCTAAAAGTAAAATAATAAAACTGGACACCTATCTTACACCATACATCAAAATCAACTCAAATTGGGTTAAAGACCCAAACATAAGATCTGGAACTGTAAAACTCTGGTAGAAAACATGGAGCTAAGTTCCATGACACTAGTTTTGGCAATTATTTTTTTTTGGATTTGATATCATAGGGAAAGACAACAAAAGCAAAAATAAACAAGTTGGACTATGCCAAACTAAAAAGCTTCTGTAGGGGCGCCTGGGTGGCTCAGTGGGTTAAGCTGCTGCCTTTGGCTCAGGTCATGATCTCAGGGTCCTGGGATGGAGTCCTGCATCGGGCTCTCTGCTCAGCAGGGAGCCTGCTTCCCTCTCTCTCTCTTTGCCTGCCTCTCTGTCTACTTGTGATTTCTCTCTGTCAAATAAATAAATAAAATCTTAAAAAAAAAAAAAAAAAAAGCTTCTGTAGAGCAAAGGAAATCACCACAAAATAGAAAGAGAAAATAAAATGGGATGGGAGAAAATATTTGCAAATCACATAATGATAAAGGGCTATTATCTAAAGTATACAAAGAACTTACACAATTCAATAGCAAATAAAAAAAGAAAAACCAAATGATTCAATTAAAAATGGGCAATAGACCTAAATAGACAGTTTTCCAAAGAAGACTTACAAATGACCAACAGGTGCATAAAAAGGTAGTCCATATCACTAATCATCAGAGAAATGCATATCAAAACCACAATGAGATATCACTGCACACCTGTTAGAATAAAACAAGAGATATCAAATGTTAGCAAGGATTTGTACCATATTTATGGGAGGTACCCTGGTGCAGTGATTATGGAAAACAGTATGGAGTTTCCTCAAGACGTCAAAATAGAACTACTATATGGTCCAGTAATCCAATTTCTGGATGTATATCTGAAGGAAATTGAAATTATTATCTCAAAGAGATTTCTTTTTAAGATTTTAATTATTTATTTGACAGACAGATGGACAGTGAGAGATCAAGACAGATGGGGGAGCAGCAGAGGGAGAGAGAGAAAAAGCAGGCTCTCCACCAAGCAGGGAACCTAACATGGGGATCGATTCATCAATCCCAGGACCCTGGGATCATGACCTGAGCTGAATGCAGATGCTTAAGGATTGAGCTACCCAGCAGCCCTCAAAGAAAAGAGATTTCTGTATTCTCATATTCATAGCAGCATTATTCATAGTATCTAATGCATGGAAACTAAGTGTCTGTCAGTGGATGAACGGATATATATTTTATATATAAGTATTGTATATATAATATTTTCTTTATCCATTTTCTTTATAATTTCTTTATAATACACACACACACACAAAGCCTTAAAAAAGGAAATCCTGTCATTTGCAACATAGACAAAACTGAAGGGCACAGTGCTAAGTGATATAATGCAGGCAAAGAAAGACAAATTCTTCATACTATCACTTACATGTGGATTTTTCTTTATAATAACACTTATAAACACAGTGTTTGCCAGTGGTTGCCAGTGGCTGGAGTGTGGATGAAATAGGGAGAGGTTGTTAAAAGGGTACAAACTTTCAGCTATAAGATGAACAAAGTTTTAGGGTCCAATGTATAACATGATCATTATAGTTAATAACACTTCTCTGTACAACTGAAATTTGAAAAAAGTAAATATATAAGCTGATGATGATGTTAATTAACTAAGTGTGGGGAGGGAGAATCCTTTCACTATATGTAAGCGTATCAAATCATCATGTTATACACTTTAAATAATATCATTTCACTTGTTAATTATACATTAATAAAGTTGGGGAAAATCCTCACTAAAAAAAAAAAAAACTGATGACAAAATTTTATATGTTATTTTCCTAAGATATACTTTACAATTCTCCACCATAAAGAAAAAAGAACATCAAAAGCAGCTGAAACGTTTTACTCCTTAATAGCTTCTATTACAAATCCGTCTCTTCTTCAGAACCATTTTACTAGTGTTTAGAATATTTGTATGTACTTAGGCATCCATAGGGACATTCTCTCTTAAGGCACTGTAATCATATTTACTATATTTTTCAATATCACTCAAGGTCTTTAAAGTTGCATTAATGGACTGAAAGAGTTAATATGTTCTTCTAAGCATTAGATGTACTACTAAGGAAACATATTGATAAAAGAATGAAGCTAACTTATTATACAAAATTGTCCCTAATCTGTGATTTGTAATAATATAGATTATCCACTCATAGTATCATTTGTCAACATGCTATTATAATACAGAGACTTAGTAATATATCATAGTTTCAAATTATGTCAGCTTTTTAAAACAAAACAAAAACATTTGATTGTTTTCACCAACATTTATCATCTTCTGTTCACGAATAATTTCTTTATGAATAATGGTCGGATAAGAAAAGAAAATATATAATCACACAGACCTACATTTTACTTGTATATAATAATTGGTAAGGACAGTGTAGTGTCTTATATGAAGTATATAAAAAACTGCACTTATTCACTCACTAGTCATGCTGAGCATTGCCAGGAGCTCTATTTCTAACACATCTGTGTAACTAATAGACAGCCTTCAGGCTCAAGCAGCTAGTACACAATGTCTTCCCTACTGAAAAGTGGCAAATTCTTTTGTGTTAATGATTAAAAATGTTTTCTCACTTCTTCTTCTGTGCAGGAATAATCTAGATCTCTTGAAAGTTACTAGTCAATTCATTTGAATGAAATGAGTACCTAGAAACTGCTTTTTTGTTGTTATTGTTTAAGTTGCTGTGTAAACACTTGTTAGAGAAAAATAATCCAAAACAACTATGAAATGCAAAAGACATCGGCTATGCATTTCTAATTTTAAAATATACCATATGAATACCTACCAGAGATTTCTTATTGAAAACATTAATGAAAGAAAACATTTTTCAAATACTAATTGCTTCAAGCTTTTAGCTCTGTTGGAAAGAATGGGGTATTGATGAGCTTTTGATCCCCGTAAGTGTAAATTAAATTTACACAGAGCAATCTCTGATCCCTAGCCACAGATTATACCCTGTAATCTCAGCTGGTGATCCAGTAAATGTATTCAATTGATCACTGGGGGTCTCGGTGTGGGAGATTGGATGCTTATTGCAAATTCACTACTAATAATGTAAAAAATAACTTGAAAAGTTTCCCTACCCACAGTGACTGTCATATCATTTTAAGTGGGGCCATTATAAGTTGGGGACTGTCTATACTGATCTATATTTTTAGCCATATAAAGGTTTTCATCTCAACTGAATAACTGCTTTAATTTGCTCTGTGATAATATACTCACAAATTAAATTACTCACAATGGATAATGCCAAGGTCATGAGAAGCAAATATAGAGCTGTAATTTGGTTCCTCAATTTCCAGAACTGGAAACAGATTTAAAAGTTTACATAGCTTGCCTCAAAATATTAAGCTCTTATGTGGAGATGAAATTTAATCCAATGTCTTATTAAAATGCTTTCTTCCCAGGATCAGTGGGAAGTAGATCAGTGTGGATTACTATTATTTTTTAAAAGATTTTATTTATTTATTTGACAGAGAGAGATCACAAGTAGTCAGAGAGGCAGGCAGAGAGAGAGAGAGAGAGAGGAGGAAACAGGCTCCCTGCTGCGCAGAGAGCCCGATGCGGGACTCGATCCCAGGACCCTGAGATCATGACCTGAGCCGAAGGCAGCGGCTTAACTCACTGAGCCACCCACGCGCCCAGTGTGGATTATTTTTGAGGTACAAAGATCAAGATAGTATCCCAGCTGCACCACTCGCCAACTGTGTGACTTTGAAGTTATTTATTTCTCTAAGTTCCCATGTTAGTGGAAGATTAATAATGGCTCCCTCTCAGAGTTGGTAGGTGGATTATAATTACACAGTGCTTGTAAAAGTAGTTAGCACAATGGCTCTCACATATATGAATGCAATAATGCTAGCTGTAACATATGAGTTTTGGGAAAATCATTTTAGACTAGACTTTGGAGGTTATTATAGACTCTCTAGAGTTTGAGGTCCTCATTAATACACAAAATTAATGTAATTTTCTCTTCCATAAGTCTTTTATTTTTTGCTATAAAAATAATAACTGGCAATAATCTCATTATAATCAAGTCAATTCACATTTTGATAATTCTTTATGGATCTGTATTAGTACAAAACAATCTGTCTTATATCTTCAACTAGGGGATGCATTCTTGTATTTCAAAATGATCTTGGCCTTTGAAAAGAACATTGGGAAGAAACTTGCATAGCTCTTTTTGTAAGTATTATATAATATATTCCATAAGAAAAATAAGAAGACCCTACTTAATACATAATTATTTTATTTGAAGATAATACACAGTTAATAGAGATAATGGGTACCAGGGAGATAGAGCCCTATTTCTAACCTAGAGACTAATAATGTATCTGATGAGGAAAAATGCACAATATATAGGATATTATAACTATGATTCATCAATACATGGTGTATTAATTACCTGACATCAAAAGCCTCTGCCTTGTGATTCCTATTTCAGCCACAGAAAGCAAAGATGATTTCAAGCAAAATGTTGGACAAGCTCTTACCTTAAGGCCTTGGCTTTTGAAGATCTCTGCCTAGACATGTTTTACTCCTTTATCTTCTCCAAGTCTTTGATTAAAATAAAATTCTGTAAGTCCTTCTCCGCTCACCCTATTTAAAAATGTAAACTTCTCCAACAGAGGTAACTCATTGCTTTTTCTTCTTTAATGCCAACACCTTTTTTAAAGTCCTTTTAGAAAATCTGTAGCATTGACCATTATTTTGACACATGATGCATTTTCCTTATTTATTTTATTTATTGCCTATTTTCTTCCCTTAGAATGTAATTCTTTAAGGAAATTTTTATTGTTTTTTTCTTATTTTATTTTCACTGAAATAAACCAGTGTCTAGAACAATGCCTAGCATATAATAGACAGTAAACATGTTGAAAGAGTAAATATCTCTGAATTTTGAAAAAAAAAAAAAAGAGAGAGAGAGAGAGAGAGATAATTGAGAATAAGCACATTCTCTAAGCAGTAGAATTAAATGTCTATGCTACAAACATGGAGCAGAGGTATATTTTTCTCTCTAAACACTCTTTTTCTACCTTTTGAATGAACACATTCAATTGTATGCATTCACATTCAAATATAAATATTTTAGAGAGAGAGGATGTCTCACTGAAACTCTAAACATTGGTTATGATGATAAGAAATGAGTTGGCTGACCACAGATTAGTCTTCCATCTGTCTTCTTTATCTGACCACTAAATTTTTTTGACTGTCTATTACAAAGGTAATTTTATTTCATTTATTTTCAGGGTTTCTGTTTCTTTGTCAGTGGCCATTGCTCAAATGGTAAACATAGAGAAAATTGTTTAACTCTTTGGGTCCTTGAAAAAAATCACTTACTGTGCAATTCCACCTACCTCTTTTAGTGGATTTTTTTATATAAACAAGTTCAATTGTTATTGTCCAAGTGAACCAAGACCTTCTTCTGTTCAAACCTACATTTTTTACCTTAAGATAAGTTCTTCTTTCTACCAAGAAAACATCTCTTTGGATTACACCTTGGCCATAGATAATAAGAAATATCAAGTTCATGTCAAATGTATCAGAGGTGTTATAGTGGGAACTCAAAGTCAAACCCCCTCTGAGGTATCACTATCCAGTACAGTTGCTACTAAATTAAAATTAATTAAAATTAAATAAAATAAAAGATTCAATTTTCAGTTGTACCAACCACATTCCAAATGCTCAATAGCCACAGGTCACTAATGCTTCCATAGGGGACAGGACAGATACAGAATATTTTCATCACTACAGCACTGTGAGAATCTTATACTACCTGAGACAAAGGCAGAAAAGACAGAATAAATCTACAGATTATAAGTACATCAAAAATATTTGGCAATGACTTTTTCCAAATCAATAAGAATTCATTTAAAGCATGCCCTAGCCATTCTTCAGTCAAATATTAAAGGATAAAAAGCTGACAATGGCATTTAGCCAGGTGTTTGTATACATTACAGTTGAGAGATTTTCAATAAACGTATGTTGAAAGAATTAGGTAATCATTATTTCATGACTTCTTATCATGTGAAAAACTCTATTTGAGAACTTTGCAAGAATATATATTCTCCCAGAAATTAATATTTTATAGCAATCATTTTGTTCTCTATTTTTAATTCATCACTTGAGAAAAATTGTGAATCAGAATTATGTGTCTCAATGCCATTACATAATTATATAAAATGAAGGGAGAACTCTACTATGTTGGTTCAATTCAGGCTACATGAACATTGACAAGCTAACATTTTTCTGATTATACTGGATCCTTTCACTTCCTCATATGTAAGAGCCTTCCTAAAAGATCCATCTACCATTCCCCCTCAGACATTTCACTCCTCTTCCTCCTTTAGAGTTTAGGTCAATTGTCATCCTCTCACTAAGCAAACATCTCTGTGCCCTATAGGTTCGATGAAGCCCTATGTAACATTCTTTCAAATCACTATTGACTTTGCCTTCTTATTTGGGTTTGTATTCAAATATTTATTTTTGTTACTTGATTTAAAGTCCATCCTTTCCACTGGAGAATACACTTCATTAAGGCTGGGACTATTGTTATTTTTACTCATCATGACATCTCCTACACCCGTTAAGTGATGGGTATAGAGTAACTTAAAAATAAATAAATGTTCCGCATGCTCCTTCACCACAGTCCTCTCTTTCTACCCTCCTGGCTTACTAAAATTCATTTAAAGTGATAATAGTTTAAGTGAGTGGGTGGGAAAAAAGACTACTTCTTTTGGATCATTGCCTTAAATGTTTTTCTTCCTCACAGCAGATTTTGATCTCCTCCTGTTTAAAGATTAACACAACACTGTCAACATGGTACAGTGGAAAGTATAAAAATGTAGTAGTGAGAACACTTCTGTTCTTCCTTATGTTACTTACCCTCTGCATGACCCTGGGAACTGAGCTTCTATTTTCTAATCCGTGAAATGGGAATAGAACCACCTGTCTCACTTGACTTAGACTTACACAGTTTTTGTGAGGGTCATATGATATAAATTATGCAAAAATAGTTTTGAAAATCCAAATTATTATTCAAAACTTGAAAAGACACTTAAGATTCTGAGTGGTACAGTTCTTATGTTTTCTTCACTCTGCCAAATTCAATTTTTTCCATGTTAGTGACTTTCTTTCTTCTGCCTTCAAACACGGAGAACTTTCCCTCTCCTCTCCTATGTATTTGATTCTCCATCTGTCTACCACCCCGTTTTTGTTCTCTCCTTTGCTGCCAACTCACTGCCTTCTTTTCTTGTCAGGTAATTTATCTGCAAAGTCCTGCAGTCTGGCTTCTTTCCCTACAACTTACAAAAATCTGTTCTCAAGTGACCTTCACATGACTTCCTATGACCATTTCACCAAGTTGGGTCTACCTAAAACCTAATTCCACCATTCAGCAGTTTCTCCTTACTGTTGAACACACAAAAAACAGTGCTTATATACAGTTCATCTCATTCTTTTCTCAGTGTTTATTTTAGAAGAGTTTCTAAGTTCCTATTTAAAATTCACATAAAATCCACATAGAAATAAGTAGATAGTTCTTTCCTGTATATATATTTAAAAAGTACACTGATGATTAACAACAAATTACCAGGTAAATGACTAGTGCACTTTGAGATAGCTCTTGAGTCACCAGAATGATGTAAGTGAATTGCTGTTTGTTTGCTAGGAAAAAAGGTAACCATCAAAACAATCACTACCACCACCACCACCAAAAGCTGACCAAGATCTAATTCTTAAAATCAAGTGAAATCAAGGTCATCTTTTTTTTCCCCCTCAGAAAAAAAACTGCCTCCCCTGTAGATATAATTCCAATTTAAAGTCATTTATTAGCAACTGAATATACATCGCTTTGCATATGTTTTCTTCTCCTTTTTTTTTTTAAGATTTTATTTTTTTCATTTGACACAGAGAGATACAGCAAGAGAGGGAACACAGCAGAGGGAGTGGGAGAGGGAGAGGGAGGCTCTCCTTGAGCAAGAAGCCCGATGTGGGGCTCAATCCCGGGACATGGGATCCTGACCTGAGCCGAAGGCAGACACTTAATGACTGAGCCACCCACGCTCCCTATATATGTTTTCTTTAGAAATGGACTGCATGCATGTATATATAGGGGGAGGTTAATTTTACATCTGCCTTTGTGGTCTTTAAGCAGGTCAGTCACTGGTTTAAAAAAAAAGTACTTATTAACTTTCTACTCTATGCTGTTCATTTTTCAAAGTGTTTATATCCACAGCTGGGCAAAAAAAGCATGAATTTACCTTTTAAAGCTTACATTTTAAAAACTTATTTACCTTTTAAAATCCTATTACCTTTTAAAAGCTTATGTGCTTTGATAGATGATAAATATATATATCAAATTGAAACCCAAATAGTCACATACAAATTATGATAATTGCTATAAAGAAAACAGACCAGGTTAATCCTAGAAAATATCATAGGTTCAGGACTTAAAATCCCATAAGTGGGAAACCCATAAGGAGGCTGTTTGAATAGACCAGACACAAGATGGTGGTGGTATGATATAGAATGGTGGCAGAGCAAATGAAGATTGACTGACCTATCTGAGATAAAGCTAGGAAGTCAAAACAATGGGTTTTCTAGAAGGATTAGAAATATGGGATAGAGGAAAAGTAAGTATTAAAGATGAGTTGTGGTTTCTAGTTTGAGTAACAGTGTAGGCAGTGACTTCCAAAATTAAGATGAACAGGAGTAGGAAAGGGAAAGATTTATGGTATGGAGTGGATGTGCATAAAACTTTTGTTTCAAGTATTTTAATTATATTTAAAGATTTTATTTATTTATTTGAGAGACAGAGAGAAACCGTGAGCAGGTAGAGGGGCAAAGGGAGAGGGAGAAGCAGACTCCCTCCTGAGCAGGGAGCCTAACGCCAGCCTGGATGCCAAGACCATGGGATCATGACCTGAGACAAGGGTAGACGCTTAACCAACTGAACCCCCCAGGCGCCTCATGTTTTAAGTATTTTAAGATGATTAAAGCATTCAAGTGAAACCGTCAAATGTTAGTTGAATATATGATTTTAGAGCAGAGGTTGGCAAGCTCTTTCTATAAAGATTTAGCTTAGCTAGTAAATAGTTTTGGCTTTGGGGGCCATGTGGTCTTTGTTGCAACTACTAAGCATTGCTCTCACGTCAAGAAAGTAACCATAGAAAATACCTGAACAAATGAACATGCCTGAATTCCAACAAAACTTTATTTATGGACACAGTAACTTGAGTTTTATTTAAATGCCAGGAATGGTCAGCAATCCTGTCCCAGTGGATGAAAGATCACTCCAAATTTTGCTGTGAAAGAGAGCAGGAGGCAAGAGGGGTCAGTGCTCAGAGAGGAAGACCCTTTGCTCTTTTTTGCTCCCACTTTTATTGGTCTTTGGGGATAATCATAAAGCCTTATCACTGCTTCTTAAGCTTGTGATGTGTGACAAGGGGTCTTACTGAAACCAGGAGGATCTGTTTACTGGAAAGATAAGATATGCTAATCTGTGTGTTCTACTGAAGGTAGCCTAAGGGCCGATGCATAAATCTTAGATCATCAGGTGGCTGTTTGGGATAAGGAAGCTTTGGGAAAACAACTCCCCCCAGCATTCCAACCACGCCTCTATGCAGGCCTCCAAAGGCCCAGACTCTTCTTGGAAACCTTCCTTCACCCCCAGTGGCCTCTTGTGTTACATTTTAGCAAGCCCAGTATTATGGTTGATTTCATGCTCTGCATTAACCCCAACATATAAACTTCATGTATCATGAAATATTATTTTTCCTTGGATTTCTTTCCAATTATTTAAACATATAAAAACCATCTTACACCCTGGGCAAAAACAGACTGAGCTGTAGTTTTCCAACTCATCTTTTAAGATAGATCAGACAGATCAGATCAGATAGATAGACAAATAGAAAAAATCAGATAGTAATTAAAATCATAAAAATAAGTGAAATTGCCTAAGAAAAGACGTATAAGAAAATATAAAAGATGTTTCAGAAATAAGGCCGGGGAAACCCTGAAGTTAAAAATCATATATGGGGGAAGATGCTGTTGGAAAGACTGAAAAGGAGCAGGGGGTACAGAGGTTAAAAAAAAAAAAAAAAAAAAAGAATACAGAACCATGATACTAAGAAAGAAAAAGGTAGTACTGACAGCTGTTAGCTGGGAACTAGCCTTGTACAAAGGTGAGTCATGTGGTTCCCTGCTGAGCAGGAACAATTTCATGAAACTCTAGTGTGAGATAAGGTTACTATGTAACTGTGATAGAATGAGACAAAAACAAAAGCACTCTGTTACCGTTGTCTGAACACAGATGAAACTAAGAACACCGTGAAAACTATAAAGATTTCCATACTTCCCTCCTCCCAACTAACACAAGGGACTTCTGCTTCTTCACTAATTATAGCTTCAACCTTACCCTGTTCTATCTGCTAAATAAAAATTATTAAGATATTCAGTCATAGAGTCCAATTGTTTCCTAAACGTAACCGGTCTAGAATATATTCCACTTCCTTAAATTATCCTCCAAAAATCACCTAACACAACCAATAACAAGAACTTTCTAGCATGCTCTTATTAAGATGCCCCAAGTTCCTGAGGGTATGCAATCTCCCTTCTCCCAGCAATATCCAAAAGCCCAATTTGTTCAACTACAGGTATATTCTGGTGGTCTTTGATGGGTGGACGTTAACACACACACAAAAAAAAACATCTCGAGAAAGTACTAATAACTTCAGCGAATGCTGAGAAGTCAAATAAGATGGTGACTAAACAGTGATCCCTGGATTCGTTTACATGAAGGAAGTTGGTGCATTGAACAATAACTAATAAAACAGTCCATCTGAGTGGTTGAAGAAAATGTCAGACTGTAAATGGAATCTTGTGTATGTTCTGAGTACAAAATTAAAAACAGCATGCACAGACAAGTTTGCAAGTATGTGAGTGTGTGAAGAAGCACAAAAATGGATATGTATCACCCATGATTATCCTCATATGCTCTAATTATAGCCTGATCCTTAATTTCTACTCCTGAAATACTTCATAGGTATTGCTTAGCATGGCAATGTATTGAAGAAGGCCTTTAATAAGATTTCTTTTAATAATGGTAGGATTTCAAGTATTTCTTTCTCAGGAATGGCACAAAGTAACTAGAATGATTTTAGGTGGGAAATATTTCAGCAATTATACATTTCACAGGGAAATATTTCTGCAATATCAAAAGACTTTCACAGGGAGGAAATGAATGTAGTTAATTATTTTCCAATTAGCCTGAAGTATTTTCATGAGAAAAACAATACATGGGTAAAATAATTCATTTTTCTGGAGGTCCCAGATAACAATCACAACAGTGTAGCATACTGTGTTTTATTTACATAATCAAAATATCAGTATAGCTGTTCTTCATGCAAAAAATAAACTCTAGACCTTAGGAATCTGAGTGTATTAAAAGGAATTTTGCTTCTTTTGGCTTTTCTTTGATGTTTAGCATTGGAGAATATGATTCTTGCTGGTAATCAGGGTATATCATGGCTTGTTTGTGAAAGACCGGGGAGTGGGGGGAGAGTAAATTGTTTTTAAGATTCAAACCGAGCTCCTTGCTTTCTCTAGTACGTATTTAAAATTCTTTTCCCTGCAATTCAGCCTATTTATTTTACTCCTAACATAGTTAAAAATATTGTTGCCAGTCATCAAACCTATGGTTAAAGGCTTAGGCAGGATTGCTTTTGCTGTATTTCACATCTTCAAAGCGGGGCCTCAGTCTCTTTTGAAATGCATATTAATTAGATGGACTAAACTATAGTACTTTAAAAAACTCAAAGAATCTTTCTTCTCAGTATTAGATCCCCTTACCACTCCTTCCATGTTTCATCTATACTATTCTAAGGCATTAAAACTTAGAACTTATTCTCCCATAATACAAAACAGAATTGATGCATTTCGTGTTAGAAGAGGTTTTCCAGATTGCAGAAATTCTATCTTTGCTGGTTAACTCCCCAGCAGTCAACTACTTTGGAACAGGTGAAGCCCAGAAATACTTCTTTAACCACACCTAACCATGGCAATCTTTCTGTTCTGTGGAGTGAAGATATCTAGTCTTTAGCATATTGATAAAGTCTAATATAACCTTCTCTGAAAAAGGCCATATTTTCCCAATTATTTCCTCTGTCCTTACTTATTATTTTTCAGATTTTCCTGTATTCTCCTTTAGTCCCACATTCAAATTATGCCATGTCCTCTTAAATCAGAATCTCTTGGGGTGAGAGGCAAGTGTCATCATTTTTTAAATTTCCTTAAGCTTTTCCAGTACACAGCCAAGATTAGGAACCTCTGGTTCAGGCCATTGTTGGTAATTATAACCTCTTTAAATATTTTTTATTGCACCCCTCTCTGTATGTACCATTGCAAAACATATCTTCAGAGCATCCCTCAAAGACAATGTATTATTAAAAACATTTTACTGATTAAAAAATGAAACATAGAAGTGAGGTGCTTGCAAAAAATCACTAAAGAGTATGTTAGACAGAGCCAGGACCTAGTGGAGCTCTGGCTCCAATCAGTTCTCTCTCCACCTATCCAGCTGTCTTCCGGCAGGAATATGGCACCATCATTCATATGCCTTCTTTAACATTCAGGTTTTCACATATTCCCATGTCTCATTCACCTTGAATCCCTACACACCATCACAGCCTTGGGCTCACTTACTCTTCAGAAATCAGTTTCATATCACCATCTCCAAAAACTTCCCTTACTCCTTAGACTGAGTCAAGTAGACTTGTCTAATAACTTTTACTTACCTTATACTTAGTATTTTAAGCCATAAAAAAAAAAAAAATTGACTTCTCTGTCTCCCTCAGCTCATTGTAAGCTTCTCAAGTGTGTAAATAGGTCATATTTTGTCTCTGAAACTCCAGGGCCTAATAATCAATTAGTATTTGTCAAATGCATACCAGTTTGGCAAAGCCACTGTCTCAGATTTAGAGGCAGAGGCATCCTCCAAACTTTGATTTCTTAAACATTATTCTTCTATAAGTCCACATGCTTTTCAACTCTCTAACTCTGTATGAGGGTTCAAAAATGTGAGTGTGTATGTCTGTTTCTGTTATATATGTGCTTATAAATAAATACAAATATATGTGTAGTCATTTTTGTTTGTTTGTTTAGCATTTTCTGAGTTTTGAAAACATGTTGCAATCACTAGATTTTGCCAGATCATAAAGGTGTGAAAATATAGTCCTGACCCTGTTAGCTAGACCCCTGCTGTCCAGGAGTGCAGAACTTAATCACTCAGAGAGATTTACAAACTATTTTGATTTAGGCAACAAAGTCAGAGTCCCTCCATCCTAAGAGCAGACAGTCTGCCAGTGTAGGTATCTATTTAACACACTAGGTAATTCCACAGAGATTTGTTTATGGTTATTTTACTAAGTACACTTCCCTAAAAATTTGCTCTTAATGGACCAGGCAGTTTCATGTAAGCAGGCACTATATATATTAGGAAATCAACTTGTAAACATTCATTGTCCTGCCCATTCTTGTCCCAGCCCTCTGCAAGGCTGATAGGAGCCACCTTCTTCAAATAGTGTCACATTGCACGGTGACTCCACGAGGCACAAATAAGTTTACATACAAAGACCAATACATTTATTTTCCCATCTCTCTGACATTCTACTGCAGGAATCCAAGTCTCTAGAGGAGGTATATTCTATTTTCTCTTCTCTTTTGATTAGGGTGATAGGCAACACAGAAGATTCAAATCCTGGCTTGCCGGTACGACTCTAAAATGCCTCCCACCTTAAATTACCAAGAAAAGCCAAGAGCTTTCTATCCTCAAGAAGTAAATATCTGAACCTTACCATGTAGCTTGCAGACCACTCAAGCAAAGTTATTATATAGTGAATTTCACTCAAATGAAATTGCTTCCAAACTCAAGCTGCTAGTTAGCAGATATAATACTCAGCATCCCTCAAGAATATGCTTCATACAAAACAATGTTAAAAATGAGCAAAGTAAATGAAGATATATTTTATCATAGAGTAGTTTCAAAATGAATGGAGCCACTGCTCACCGTGCAATTCATGAGACTGATGCCTTAAATATTGATTTCCTAATCACTGTCATTGTAAGAAGGCATTCTGGGTTCTTTTTCCTCTGTCATAAATTCGACTTTAAACAGAGTAAGGAGCTTTTAGCAAGAAAATTTTACATCTGTTTATGTCTGAAATTAAAACCACAAGAATTGAAAGGGAGAAAAAATAACCAAGGGGGTTTTCAAAAATTTAAAACTTCATCATGCATAAATAGAGCTCATCAAAGAAAGTAATTTCCCTGCAGAAAACACTCCATCTTTTGTTTTATGTAAGTTATCAACATGAATATTTTATTCTCAATGAAACCGCCTTTTCCCCTTTGTGTTTCATAGTTTTCACTTGGTGTCTCAAATAAATAGGCTTCCTTCTTTCCGTCCCCCTCTATTATTCAGGTCAGTTGGCAATAAAATATTTTCCTTGCCTGGTGCAAGTGGTAATTATAGATTGAGCTTCGCTAATTCAATGTTTTTCATTCTTAGTCCTATTGTATATTGAAGTCTAGAAACATTAACCACTTGAATTTTCCCACAATATACACAAAACCATTTTTTCCAAGGTAGAGTACAATATCTAAAATATCTATGAAATTGAGAAGTGTATCTTGGCTTGGTTTCATTCTTGATCCAAGTGATGGAATAAAGATTCCATTGAATGGCAATTCCAGTGAGTGCAACTTACTATAGTCAGTCCAATCAGCCCAGCTGGATGAGGCAAATCAGACATTCCCATCCACATTAATCCTATAGGTTATGCTCAGATTCATTTGCTTGGTACTGCCTTTTAGTGAGTGGTTCTTCTGCCTTCTCACCCAAGGCATATATACTTAAGTCACTTACAATATCTTCTTGCTCTTCATATACTTGGATAATTGCCTTGTGATGTATGGAATATCAAAGTGTGATTTATTTGTAGTTATATCAAAAATGATAACTTCAAGTCAGGATTAAAATTTACTGATAAATAGTTGTTTGAAAACAGAAGGAAAGGGACGCCTGGGTGGCTCAGTGGTTTAAAGCCTCTGCCTTTGGCTCAGTCATGATCTCAGGGTACTGGGATCGAGCCCCATGTCGGGCTTTCTGCTCTGCAGGGAGCCTGTTTCCTCCTCCTCTCTCTCTCTGCCTTGTGATATCTGTCAAGTAAATAAATAAAATCTTTAAAAAAAAAGCAAATATAGCTATTATTCTTATATTCTATGAGTCTAACAGACTGAATTAAGAAATTAGTTTTAATGTAGACTATAGATATGTTTGTACTCTTGCTTTGAACAGTGATATATAGGTTCACTTCCTGTTTCCAGATGCTTGGCTACATGAGAAGTTGTCAGTTAGATCTTGCTTCCTATAATATTGCAAAAGTTTCAAGTTCTCAAGCCCTCATAATTTATAAGTGGGATGTTTTTCACATTGGTGATAATTACCTTGTATACGAGACCGTAGCATTCAAATCCTCGTGCAACCATTTTATATCTCACTTGTGTAGCTGAAGAGGATATTCAGAAGTCATCTGATATTTTTAAAATTGCTCTAATTATAATAGATGCTGATAGGACTCAAGCTGAATATTCAGAAAATAATTCTCTTCAAAAGGAGTGTAGTGAAAGGAAAAAGTGTTATGCATTCTCTAACTTCCACATAACTTCATATATCTTATATCTTAAAACCATCATAAAACCAAAAAATGAAACATTGGAAAATAATAAATAAGAAAACATCAATCATATTTGATCTTGCTAGATTAGTTTACTTTTAAATACAGCCCTATAAATAGGGCAAATAGTCAGTGATCATAAACTACGTCAAGGCTTGAGTTTTCAACAAATATGATTTTTAGCTTCTTTCAGATTCTGGTTTCAGTATAACATTGCCCTTTAAAAATTCAACAATAAATCACTACATTTCTTACACTGTAATGTAAAAAATGACAAAACTACAGCATTACTCACATAAATAGAATGTTATGCTAATACTCAATCTCTCACTCAGGGCAATAGAATTTAATTTTGAAGCAAGGCCGTTACTCATCCTTTCCATTAAGCAAATTTCAAAAAAATAAATAAAGTGATTAAACTACATTGTCCCTATTTTATCCTGATGATCTGTTATTGTAAATATTTCTCAGCACCTCTTAGTTGCATCATTCAAAATATAAATATAAGAACAGCTAATGTGAAAACATAATTTTTGTAAGTAACTGGATATTTCTAATGTCATTTATAGGCCCATTCAATAAATTATGACTATGAAGCCAATCTTTATTCACTTTTTAAACATAAGTTGTACATTGGAGATGCTTCAATTTAATTTTTCTTAGCAACATCTAATATCATGTGATTTCCTTTAAAAATAAGAAAAATGATTTGTTAAATTGTTTACAGTAGAATAATCATTGCCATTTAAGAATGTTATACAGTTCTTTGAACCATCAAAAGTATTTCAAATTAACTATAAATTATATCATGTATACAAATTTTTACTAAGATAAAAGGGTTTTAAATATTAAGGTATTTTCATTATAAAAAAGTAAAACTTCTCAAATCTATGGGAATAGTTGTATTTCTTAAGATGACCTATTTCATTAGGATGACTTAAATTTCAGCAAATACATTTTCAGTGATGCTATCTGAAAATCTCTATAGAAATATAAACATGGATGGAAATTAAGATAGACACACTAATGCTTCAGCAAGGCTTGACTTTAATTTGAACAAATTTTTCTCTTCTTCATTCTTGAAGACCCCCTTTCCTCTTCACTTGCTTTTCTGTAGAATCCTTTGTTCCCAGAACTTGGTATTGATGTTGATATCTCCCTGACCTCAATGTATACTTAATAATGAGACTCGGATGACCAATGCTTATGCTAGGCATGAGACCACCTTAAAGACCCAACCAATGTGCTGGCTGCAGGGACCAAATTCTTATAGAAACCACACAGATCTTGTGTTTTCCTCTAAAATTCCTCAGCCTTTTACCCCAGTGAATCTGCTATTTTGAAGGCATTAGCCGGCTATAGCCTCCTTTGTCTGGCAAAATAATAAAACTACCATTTTTCTTTATCTCGAAATTCTGTCTTCATGTTGTACTTCATAAGCTCAATAGCACAAGAGTCAGTTTTCCACAACAATTTGATCAGCCATAAGGGGTTGTAAAATCGTCCAATAAAATTATTTTGATGCTTAGTTGGGCTGCTAATAATGTAATTGTGCAAGTTTGGTTACTAGTAAGGTACCCAAATATAATATATACATCAAATTAAATGTAGATAAAACATTTTCATTTAAAATTTTTCATAGCTGTCTTTACAATGTATATATTCATTGGGCTCCAAACCTATCCTTTACATGTTCCACAAAAAATAAACTAAGAGAAATCAGCCATAGAAATATTTGCTTTACTCCATAATCAAGTGTTCTAGACAGATTTTAGTTTGGAGGTTTCAAAATTAGGTTCAAATGGAGTAATTAACTTTTTGTTGTTGTTTGCTATGTAGCCATTGTTCTTCACTCTAACATTTACTTGCTTTTTTTTTTTTTGATGTTTACATATTTTTATTTTTATTTATTTATTTATTTTCGCATTTTCTTAATTTACCTGACAGACAGAGATCACAAGGAGGCAGAGAGGCAGGCAGAGAGAGGGGAGGAAGCAGGCTCCCTGCTGAGTGGAGGGGTGGGGGCTCAATCCCAGGACCCTGGGACCATGACCTGAGCCGAAGGCAGAAGCTTTAACCCACTGAGCCACCCAAGTGCCCCAATGTTTACATATTTTTAAATTTACCATCGTTTATGTATGGATTTTTAGTATATTAAAATATATATATTTAATGAATATTTTCAAATATGTTGTTTGATTCTGTGTGAAAGGCATATGAGTTACTCTGAAATAACTGAAGAAAATAGCCACAACACTCATGAAAACATAACCAACAGTAGTCATAATAAGCACAATTTACCATGGGTAATTATAATTGATGATGTATAATAGGATATACTACATTACTTGTTATAAAGAGAAGGCTGCTGGTCTCCCATTGAGTTGACATTCCATGAGGAAATTGGTATTACAAAAACTGAGTATAAGTGTTATTAATGATAGAATGATGATGTATCAGGAGCCCAAATTAGTATTTTATGTCTATAAGTATCTGTCAAATGCAATATGGTTATTTATTAAGTACATTGTAACATTAATAAATCATTATAGAACTAAATTTCTATAGACCTCAAACACATCATTATATTCTACACAAAGTACTGATATCTTGTTCTTCTAGATATTTCTTAGTCTTTTGTCTTTTAGCTGAATCATTAGATTGTTTTGATCAGGTCCCTTTTTGTTAAAGATGGGCTAATCATAGGCAAGAACTGAGAATTCTGTGTGGAGAAATGAGATCTAAAACTCTTTTTACGTGAAAACAGAATAAATTGGTTTCGTCAGTGGTAGTCTAAGTTGATGTTGTGGTTCTGCCTGCAGAAGAAATGGGTGAAGAATCAGTGGATTTTTACATGCAGTGCTTTCAGCGCTGGTAGGACCAGGATTGAGCCTGAGCACGAATAAATAACTAAGGCTGTACCTTTTCTCTGGAGAAAATGTTCAGAAACATTCTTCATATCCACCAATACTTGTCACCAAACCTTCCTTTCCCTGGAAAGAAATCATTAATTGTCATTATTTGAAGTGCCCCTTTGACAGAGCCAGGAACTAGCAAGTCATTGCATCACCCACAGAGTCAGCAGGAAAATGCAAATGCCATTTACCTTAAGGCTGGAAACAAGGCAGATGATTTGGTACCTTCTGAACATCTAAGAGGTTTTCAGAGTTAGGGAAACAGGAAAACCAAAACCAGGATAGGAAGAAGATAGTGAAGAAGAAAGATGGTTCTCAGAAGGTACCGATCAGAAAGAGGAGGAACAGCTAAATAACCTGAAAAAGATGCCACATCCATGGAGGAACGTTGCCCTCTTAGTGGTGGTAACAAGGATTAATATTTTAGCACTCTGCTGCCACCACATTCATAAACACTGTTGTCAAATGATTCACTTTCACATGCATGTAACTGAGTTTGAAAAGATACATACTCTAAGTAATTAATGATACACTAAAGCAACAAAATTAAGTAATGATAAAATATTTGATAGTATAATGCTTATACTACTTTAATTATCAAATAAGATTTAATTCCAATAGTGTCTTGTATGATTTTTTTTAAGAATAATTATTCTAAAAAAAATTCTACAATATTGTTCTTTTTACCTTCCATTTGAAAAAAATAGGAAGAAGAGATGTAAATTTCTCTGAAATTTCAAGCCTCTAAGGCTGTTTTATGGGGAAATAAAAAAGAGAATCAGAGTGTGGCAACTAAAGATATAATCAGCATAAGAATGTGCCAGACAAGAAGGGATATTCTGGGGCCTAAAATCCAGTAGCCAGTTTCATGGGAAACTAACCCTGTCATTCAACAGGCCCCATGCTTAGAAGGGCCCAGCACTTAGGCCACCTTTGTGAAATTATCAATCATTTCTAAGTCGTCTATATTTTCATTTTTTAATGGTCTTTCTTGGAACTGGCTACAGCAAAATTCATTTCCTTAATAAAGGGGAAGAGGCAAGTTGGAGAAGGTGAGTTTGAAGACCAGCTCTGTATGAGCTCCAGAAACAACCAGCAGGGAGCTTTCTGGAAAGGAGAGGAGGCTACTGAGACACCAGGGAATCGAAGCAAAGAGGGAGGATTGATCTGTGGGACTTGCTTACCATGATTGTTGAAAAGATTATAATTTTAGATAACTACTAGTGTTAATGAGAAATGAATGGGTGAGGAGACAGTTACTGATTTTCTTCCCAAGTTTTAAGACAGATTCATAAAAATGTGGCATTTTAAGAGATGACATGTCTAACACTTTGCAGTAACTACAAAGTAATATTACCTAATAGAGCCACACCATTCAAATCGGCAAATAATATCTTTTATCAAATATAAAGAAAGCATGTGTAGTTATTTGATAGATTTTTGGCATTTGAAATCCTGTATAAAGTCCCTAACAGAAAAAGTCAATTTCAAAATTTCAAATGGAGTGTGAAGCCGTGTCTTTAGCTTTGCTTAGACTTTGTGTCAAGCAAACATGACTATAAAATTTTACTAAATTCTTGCAAACAGAATCCTTATATACACTCTACATTCATATGTGCTTTTTATTTCTGATAAGCTCTCATAAAATCCTATAAAAGATCATCCAATAAAATGAGAGTGGTTGCAGCATCTAGCATTTTAGCAAAAATATTTTATGTAAATCTTAAAATCACCTTTCTACTTTGAATATTACCCGGTTAGTTTAGATTTATGGAAAATAAAAAGTAGATTAGCACAGAGCAAAATTATTTCAATGAAAAATCTTTTTTCTTAAAATTACTCATGGCTTCAGTTTGAAAAAACCTCTTTGTCATGTAATAGTACGTTACAAATGAAGGTGATTATAATTTTATTCTAAACGATGATTCAACTGACTCTACATTAAGGTAAGATCCCCGTATAATAGAATTTTATAGATTTTTATTAGAAAAAATTCCATTCTCAAATACATAATGCCCTAAAATAAATAAATAAATAGATAGATAAAATCCCTTATTGAAGACAACAAAAACTTAAGGAAAAAAATGAGGTAGAATAAGAAATAACGCTGTACACTAGGCCTAACAATCCACTTGCATCCATATGTATATATGGGTTACTGTTAAGTATAAAAATTCTACAGAAGATATAACCACTCCTACTATTCTTAATCTCTACTCAGAATACACAGAAAGTTTCCTGAGTGGTAAAAAGAATACAAGAAGCCCAGGAATTACTTTTTCATTCTCTTAACAAAGTGTAATCAATAATGGCAGATTGACTCAAACTTTCCCTTACTAAAATGGTTGCTTACTAGATGGATGGGTGGATAGATTGACCAAGAAGTCTCCTCAAAGGGTACAGACTTTGGAACCCAGCATAGACTTGATGTACACCTTGAATAGTGTTGATTATGACTGCTTGACTTACACATTTTTTTTAAATCTTCTTCAACTCTTATATTTTGTATCTATAAAACAGGGTTTCAAACCTTATTTTAAAGACATTATAAGAGTGCCTGAGCCACTCAGTCGGTTAGGCATCTGACTCTTGATTTCAGCTCAGGATGTGATCTCAGGGTCCTGAGATGGAGTCCCGTGCTGGGCTCTGTGCTGGGTGTAGAGCCTGCTTAAGATTCTCTCTCTCCCTGTCCTTCTACCAACTCCCTCCACTTCTTTCTCTCTCTTAAAAAAAAAAATAATAATAATGAATTAAAAAATAAAGACATAAATAAAATTACCAGAACACAGTTAGTACTGAATAAAAAATAAATCCAGGCTGGTTTATAGCAGGTCAGCTGTTTAAAGCAGAATTTTATTTTATTTTATTTTTTTAAAATACTAGACTACTTATTAGAGCAGTTTTGGATTTAGAGCAAAATTGAGAAGAAGGTACAGATTCCCCACTTACCCCTTGCCTCCAAACATGCATAACTTCCCCCAGTATCAACATTCCCCACTAAAGTGGTACATTTATTACAACTCGTAAACCTCCATCAATATATCACTATCATCCCAAGTGCATAATTTATTTCACATTCACTCTACCTGTTGTATATTCTGTGGGTTTGGACAAATGTATAATGACATGGATGCATTGTTTTAATATCATGTGGAATAGTTTTATTGTCCTAAAATTTTGTGTGCTCCACCTTTTCATCTCTCACTCTTCCCTAGCCTCTGGCAACCACTGATCTTTAACTGTCTCTATATTATTATCTTTTCCAGAATGTCACATAGTTAGAATTCATAGTATGTAAACTTCTCAGATTGGCTTCTTTCATTAGTAATACGTTTAAATTCCCTCCATGTCTTTTCATGGCATGACAGCTCACTTCTTTTTAGCAATGAATAATAATTCATTGTCTAGAGATACCACAGTTTATCTATTCAATCAATGGAAGGACAGCTTGGTTGCTTCCAAATTTTGACAATTGTGAATAAGGTTGCTGTAAGTACTCCTGTGTAGTCTTTTATGTGGGCATATGTTTTCAACTCCTTTGGGAGAATATCAAGGAATGTGTGATGCTTACTTTTATGGATCAATCTGACTGGATCAGTGGATATCCAGATAGGTGGTAAAACATTACTCCTGGGTATGTCTGTGAAGGTATCTCTGGAGGAGATTAGCTTTTGAATCTGTAGACTGGGTAAAGATGTCCTTCACCAGTGTGGGTGGGCATCATTCCATCCTTCAAGCATCCAAATAGAAAAAAAAAAAGTTGGAGGAAAAGCAAATTCTGTGTGCTTAAGCTGAAAAAACCCATCTTCTCCTGCCTTCAGATATCAGAGACTCTGGTCCCCAGGCCGTTGGATTCAGACCAGGATTTATGCTATTAGCTTCCCCATTTTCAAGCCTTTGGACTTGGGCTGAATTACACTGCCACCTTTCCTGGTTCTCTAGCTTGCAGACTGTAGATACTGGCTCTTTACAGCCTCCATAATCAGGTTAGCAGATTCCCTAACAAAATCTCCTCTTACATAGAACTATACCTTTCTACATCTATCTTCTATCAGCTTTGTTTCTGTGGAGAACCTTGACTAATTAATACACAGAATGATGTATATGTAGATATAACACATAGATACATAGAATGATAACAGTATGTTTAGTTTTATAAGAAACTACCAAACTGATTTTCAAAAGTGGCAGTACCATTTTGTATTCTCTCCAGCACTGAATGAGAGTTCCTGTTGCTCTACATCTTGCCAGCATTTGGTGTTGTCAGTGTTTTGGAGTTTGACCATTCTGATAGGTATGTAGTGGTATCTCATTGTTATTTTATTTTAAGATTTTATTTATTTATTTAACAGAGAGAGAGTAAGAGAGAGAGAGATCAGAAGTAGGCAGAGAGGAAGGCAAAGAGAGAGGGGAGAAGCAGGTTCTCCACTGAGCAAAGAGCTGGATGTGGGGCTTAATCCTAGGACCCTGAGATCATGACCTGAGCTGAAAGCGGAGGCTTAACCCACTAAGCCACCCAGACGCCCCATCACTGTTATTTCAATTTGCATTTCCTCAATGACAGATGGTGTGGGATACATTTTTCATGTGATCATTTGCCATCTGTATATCTTTGGTGAGGAATCTGTTAAGGTCTTTTGCCCATTTTTTTAATCAGGTTGTTTGTGTTCTTATTGTTGAATTTTAAGATCTCATATATATATATATATATTTATATATATATATATATATATTTATATATATATATATAAAATGGTACTGCCACTTTTGAAAAACAGTTTGGTAGTTTCTTATAAAACTAAACATACTGTTATCATTCTATGTATCTATGTGTTATATCTACATATACATCATTCTGTGTATTAATTAGTCAAGGTTCTCCACAGAAACAAAGCTGATAGAAGATAGATGTAGAAAGGTATAGTTCTATGTAAGAGGAGATTTTGTTAGGGAATCTGCTAACCTGATTATGGAGTATATATTTATATATATATATAGTATATATTTAATATACTTAGGTAACAGTCTTTTGTTAGATGTGTATTTTGCAAATATTTTCTCCTAGTCTCTGGTTTATTTTTTCATCCTCTTGGCTTTTTCACTTATAGAGCAGAAGTTTTTATTTTAATGAATCTAGGTTATGAGTTATTTTATTGATGATGTCTTTCATTTTATACTAAAAATCCACTATCATACCCAGTCATCTAGATTCTCCTGTGCTACCTTCTATGAGTATAGATCTATTTGAGAATCTGTGATCTGTTTTGAGTTAAATTTTGTGAAGGTATAAAGTCTGTGTCTACATTCATTTTTTGCATGTGGATAGCTAATTGTTCTAGCACCATTAGTTATAAAGACTTATCTTTGCTCCATTGCATTGTCTTTGGTCCTTTGTCAAATATCAATTGACTATATTTATGTGCACTATTTCTGGGCTCTCTGTTCTGTTCCATTGATCTGTTTGTCCATTCATTTGCCAATGCCCCATTGTCTTGATTACCATAGCTTTGTAGTAAGTCATGATGGTAATGTCAGTCCTCTAGAAATAGAATTTTGTAAGAGAAAGACTAAGCTGTGGCACTAAAACCTGGAATTAATTCTGATTTGGTAGGTGAAGAAATATAGTATTAAAAATGAAATAAGATATTATGGAAAAATATTTTCATTTTAGGCACTTTTGACCTACCTGAAATAAATAAAACTTGGGATATTTTAGACAGAAGTAACTAAATTCTACATGCTCCTCCTTAGATACATTATCAGAAAGAACTAGTGACTTGAGCTTGTGTCCATTTCCCTGCAAAAACAGAACAATCTTTCCCCTTATCTGTATCACTAGAATAGTATGGTAAAAGAAGATAAAACAACGTGCTTGAAAGTACTTTGAGCTCTTTGAAAGGTTTGATACATGTGTTTGTGTATATAAGTTCCTCTTTCTCCTGAGGGACTATGATATTATTTTGATTCTTTCTTCAAGTGCTGTTTCTGGACACACGTTCTTACCCACTTCACTATCACTCCAATAACTGCACAGCCGGAAATTACTCCTTATGTCTGCTGCTCCAGCAGTAATGATGGAACAGCTCACATAATTCAAAATCATGGATTTCAATATTTTATTCTGGACTCTATCCATGTGCAGAAACTTAAATGAGTGGCACCAAAAATATCTTTATTTATAATAAATTGCTTTACCCAGTAAGGTCAAATTACTCTCCTTGTGGCATTATCTTGAATACACTTAAAGAATTAAATGGATGACCTTTTTTCTTTTTTTTTTCCCCTTTTCTCCATTTATCTGATTAAGGTCGTGCCTCATTTTTAAAAATCATATTTTAGAAGTTTTATGAACACATCTGTGTCAAACTCGAATTTTGCCAAAGTTAAATCACTCCTAAAAAATATAAGCATGGGAGAAATGGATATTAATGGTTACTTTAATAGCTAATAATCAGATTCAGGATTCAGTGTAGGCCCAGAGTAAAAAGGTATATGTCTTCTTGATCTTAAAAATCCCGAGATAGTCTCCTTTCTCCTTGGTTTGGTGTATTGTAAGACCGGAAGTTTCCTTTTTATGACACAAGAAGCTCTTTAGTGCTTTGCAGTGGGGTATATAAAAATATCAATTCCCCAAATACAGAAAAAAATAATTCTGATGATCACAAGCACTAGCAATATTTCTATTATTATAGCCTCGATAATCAGATCATTGTTTCTACAGAACTGCATTAACAGTCTTTTTTGCACTGTTTTTGCTCCAGAAAATAGTATCCCCAGAAATCCCCCGGCATTATTTGCCATCATCTTGACATATTGCTACCTCTACAGGTTAGAAATATTTGCATCATTGACATATATCTCCATAGACATGCCAGCTTATTTCATTTGACATTGTAACATCATGTCTATGGATTTATATTATAAAAATCTCACGAGAATGTCAATGACACCAAATCCCATTACAGTGAAGGGGAATTAGTGACATTAGAAAAAAACATTGTGAAAAGTGACTAGAATACCTCATTTGGGGGAGCTTTGTTTCATAAAAATGGAAAAACTCCTGGTTTAATTATTTAAATAAATTTCTATGTGTCTTTTAAAAAATATTGTTACTATGAAACACAGACTTAAAAGAAACTAAGAAAATAGGTTGAGTGAAAGATTGGATACTTTTTGTTTCACCATTGTAATTCCTTTCACTGAGTAAATGGCAATGCAACTCAGAAAGGAAAAATAGGAGGGAAGGAGGGAAACCTCATTCACTTGTCACTTACTGTTCCAGCATACAACTCCACAGCATGAGTGCAGAAAATCTGGTATGGATTAAGTCAGGGTATTGAAAACTTAAGCCAAATACTATTTCTGGTACTAATAAATTAGAGTTCACCAGGTTGATTTAAAACTGTCTGGAGATAAAACTGAACTACCTCAAATTTCACCATAGATAAAAGGGTTCTCTTCTTTCACTTATATTTTTACCCTATTTTATTTTAATTTCATTTTGAGGTATGACATCCTGCCCCATCACTTGGTTACACCATGGGACAAATGATTTAGTGACAGCTACTGGAATAGCCTCCACCGTGGTTAGTCTCACTCACAGCATGAAGGAAAATGAGCTGGATGCTTTTCAGTTGACAGGGCAGGACCATGAATCTTTCAGATGTCCACAAGTTCGTATGCTGCTAGCCAAATCACTTTCATTTTCCTTACTAATATGGATATTTCCTTACTAATTTACATATTACTTGCTTTTATGCAAACTCGGGGTGGATGTTTTGTGAAAAAGGGACTCCATGTGAGTTTCTCTTTTGAATTCATGGAGTATAGGAGGAGCATACAATCATCGATAGCTTGGGTGATAGAGAGCACCATACACATTACCACTTGTCTATTTGGTGATTTAAAAGCACCTCCTGGAGACTACTGCTGATATTAGCTCAGTTACTTTATCCTATACTTCAGTTATAAAATATATGTTTTGTGAAGACAGAAAACTTGTAAATGTTTAATATTTTTAAATCTTAAAAAAAAACCCTAGAAATGTTACATTCAAAAACAAGTTCAGTTCTTAATAGTTAAATGATGGATATGCTATTTTGATAACAAATCATTGTTATTAGGGCCCTCCTAGGGGAAGGAGGGTAGCTTTTGCAGTCAGACATAAGTGACGGGCAGTTGTGGTCCTCTATTTTGTAGCTGAGGGATGTCAAACAATGGAAGGAATAGTATCAAATTTCAGGATGACTTCCAGACTTAAATGAAATTATACAAACACACACACACACATAAATAATGAGGAACTTTGAAATAAAGTTTGCAATTCAATTTGAAAGCTCCTTTGCATGACAGTCAGGACAACTGAAGTTATTCAGCAGAAAGCAACGCTCCACTATACTTCAGTAACTTAAAAAACAAAATGTCATCTCTTTTCATACCAGATTCCCACCACGTATCTACTGAGGACTCTTCTTTATGTTGTCATTGTCCTCACCCTCAGAACCAAGCTACTAGAAGAGCCTCTACCTGGAGCATTGCTTTTTTAGTGGCAGGGAGAAGAAGAAACTGACCAATCTCACAAAGAGAAAAACAGCCTGAGAAGACACTAGTGTTTATAACTTCTTTGACAGGAGTGGTCATATGCACCACACAAAGTCAAGGGAGACAGCAAGTGAAATTCGGACACATACCCAGAAGAACCGGGCTATTTGGAATATGGCATTACTCACTATCAGACTATAAACTATGTTGTTACTGGCTGCAGGAGCATCTAGAGCACTTCCATGTTCTTAGCAGCCAGTATAGAGCCTGCCACTTAGAAGTAGCCCAGAAAAGAGTCTGAGTGAAGGAGTGTATTGCTGGAAATGAAGCTGAATGGCAATAATTTTAAAAGCTATTTTCTTCGTAACCTTAGACTACCTGTTGAGCAAAGGCTGAGATTTGCAGTGTGTAGAATCAAATGAAATTGGCTTGCACTGCATGGCAAGTTATAATCAATAACCTCCCATTCCTTATTTTTAAAATGTAAATGAAACCACCTGCCCTAGGGTAGAATGCAAAAGTACTTTTTAAGCTGCGATATGCTTATAATATTAAACAGATCTCATTTTTGCCAACCAGAATAAAGCCACACAAGAAAACCCAGCTGGGATAGGTTTATAATCCAAATAAAAACTCAAAATCACAATTATCATCACAGATGGAAATCTGCAGCTCTGGATAGTGTCACTATGGATAAATCCAGGAGCAAAGAAGATTGACTGGGGAACATAAATCTCCTCAACTGAACACTCTCGAGTCCCCGCCCATGTTTCCCCCGTTTTTTCCCATGCCTGTCTGCCAGCATCCTATGTGTCATCTTGCAGTCAGTTCACTGACACCCTGTAGCTCAGCCAAATAAATGAATCAGTAAACAATGAAAAATATGTTGAAGCATGCTGTCAATTAAGGACTAAATGTAAGTTGTCTAGAATTACAGAGAGAAGGAAAGAGGATAGGGAAGTATAAGAAAAAGCATGTGTGAATGATTAAATATGGGGTTCTACATAGAGGATCGCAGGAAAAGCTGAGGAAGGATTGTTACAATGGAGACGTTCAGACTAAGATGGACAAGATCTATGTTCAAAGCACACAGGATTTTAAAGGCACACACAGGATTTTAAAAAGCCAAGTGTTGTTTTAAGCAGTGTTTTAGGGTTCTTTAAAGCCGATGACTGACCCAAACTCTAAAATCTAAGCAATTAGAGATACATGTATGGAGGCTTGAGGTTCAGCCATTCGGCGGCTTTGCTGAGAACTGGCAATATTCCCTGGGTAATTGGATAGCATTGCCTGCTGCTTTTATATCTCATCTCACTTAGGCATGTATTTGATATTCAGAGAAAATTCAGGGTAACTAATGAATGCTGCAAGCACAAATGAATATTATTTTTATGCAGATTTTTTGGCAACTGCGTAAAACATTTGGAGAGAGTAACCCAGCGTCAGAAGCATGGATGGAGAACAGAGGCTTTGCATTCTAATCATATGCCTGCCTCCAGCTCCATGCTTAATCTACTTGGGTCTCCCCTCCGTCTTCTGGCTGTACCATCTGGCCAACCGAACTAAGAGTTCTCATGGTATATGTTATCTGACAATAGAATAGTGATCACTTAAAATTCTAATAAAGAACTATACAAGAACTGAGTCATAAATCAAAGCCCCTGTTTTTGTCTTCTAAACATCCTGAGCTCCTCGGTGGCTGCTGGGCATTCCATTTACATTCCAGATCCTTTTACAAGGCAGTAAAATGTGGATACAATGAGCAAAGAATTTGAAGCCAGAAAGTATTTAGGCTTTGTTCTAGCACTCACTAGCAAGATCTGGCTGAATCACTCCAGGTCTCTTAAATAATGTTAGCTACATCAAATTTTTACAAGACTATAATAAAGTGCTGTCTGCAGGATTATAAGCATAATTCATATAAACATTTCTATACACTCTACAGCAATATATAAACATAAGAAAAGTTATAAAACTTTAGTGGCACAAAGGTTTTAAGAAATAGTTCTAAGAAATCACTGAGGTGTCTGAACATAGTAAGATATTTGCTAGTTCTAAATTAATGCAAATCTCACACTTATCCAAGAAATGGATACGTGGTCAACAGTAGCAAATGTTTTGAAAAATATACTGAAGGTCAGATCCACTAAGGAAAGTGGATCTTGGTGTTGAAATGGTTGGAAAACAGTGGTTTCAACAAATTTTTGTTGCATATACTTTAACGTTAACTTTATTCATAAAAATATGAATGATCTGTGAAATAATCAAATAGTAACTCTATAACTCTGTTACTCTGATTTCTGATACACAGGGTATGTTGATTTGTGTTAATTATAAAATATCTCAGTCAATAACAAGGTCTAATATATTGGCCTCAGTTCTAGAAGCACCAACAATAATAATCTAGTTTTTATGTTAGGTCTTTCATAAGCAAAACAACAGTTAACATTTACTAAGTGCTTACTATGTTTCATATGCAGGGTAGTGTGTGCCTCTGTGTGTGTGTGTATGTGTGTGTGTGTGTGTGTGTAGTTTCATTTAAGCATCAGAAGGGGGGTGCCTGGGTGGCTCAGTTGGTTAGGCGAATGCCTTCGGCTCAGGTCATGATCCCAGGGTCCTGGGTTGGAGCCCCATGTTACTGAGCTATCTGTTCAGTGGGGAGCCTGCTTCTCCCCCTCTCTCTGCCTGCTACTCTACTTACTTGGGAGTGCTGGTGCTCTTTTTCTGTCAAATAAATAAATAAAATCTTTAAAAAAATTATAAAAATCATAAACCTCGAGAGAGCCCCATAATTAAATAAACAGACTTATTCAAGGTCACTCAATCAAGATTTGTCTCTAGAAACTTCTTCAGTTCACTAAGAAACTCTCTCTCTGCATCACACCTGAACTTTGGTGGTTAGCGAGCAGAATGCTGGCCCATGACAGTGATTTAAGAACATAAAAAGAGAGAATGATCTTCTGTCTGTAGGTGTGCCGCAAATAAACCATAACGAAGTGCCAAATGGAAGGTGAATGTTCCTTTTATGAAATGGTTTTTATAAAGAGGACAAAGGGACTTAATTCATATTCAAAGCAAAGCGCACATTTTAGGAACAGTTAAGTGCTGATTACTCTTCCACAATTCTGTTTTAATTAAATACTACCATTAAGAACCATACTAAATAACGGGCTAACATTTCGATTTGTGGATAACATATTAACCTGAGGTTCTCTGCCATCGAAGTGTTAAAAAGTTGGACTGTGAAGTGCAGGGATTTTTACAGAACTGCCCCTTCTCCTCCCACACTATGAATATAGAGACACAGCACATAAAGTCTGTGTTCACCTAGAACTGGGATGAGACAGCCTATCTCAGGGCTGCATGTACACAAATTCAAATGAAGAACACCAGTGATGAACAATAAGAATGGAGCCATACAGTGGGTTTTGGCTTTGGAACCGACGTGACTGGCCTTGCAATGTATTGCTCTATACACGGTGACATTGCAAGAGACCAAAAAGTTCATAATCAATCCGTTATTGAACAGAACATGAAATACAACTTGGAGAACAGAAGTGATTTGCAAGAGATCATACAGAACGTTGATGTTAAAATAAAAGAAAAAAATCCAAATTTTGAGCAAGTCACATTATTTTTATGGATATTAGTTCGTACCTCTGTAAAATGAAAAATGTTAGCAAGGTAACTTCTTAGATACATCTAGCACAAAAGGCTATAGTTGCTGTGCAAGGTCTCAAATGGAAAATGTGTGTGTACAAAACACAATGAACTAAGGGACTTTGACTTTAGAATTGAACAATCTACTCTCTCAGAGCCTTGGTGTCCTCATATTACACAAGAAATGTGGGCATGCCTGCACATGTGTGTGCCTTTGTATGCTCTGCCTAGTTTGTGTGACTATTCCAAAGTTCACAGGATACAAAGTATTGGAAGAATATTACAGTGTCTTATTTGTTCCTGTCATCGGTATTTCAACAGTCCATTGGTTGCATGAACTTTACATGGTTAAAATAATCCTATTTCTTCAGAAGACATAGCTATTTTGGGTCAAAATGTAAGAGTTACAGAGACAAGTCTGGATCAGTGTGTATTTGCTATAGTACTCAAATTTGTCTTATTTTCTGGACTTGGGATAAGTAGTCATCAGACTTATCATATAGCAGACTTTGAGGGAGGATAAAAGTCTTCAATGTTTATGAGTCACAAGGATGCCCAACAGGCATAAAGCGTTATCACAAATTGTGGATTGCTTTATGATAGTGGAACGTTAACCTAGTATTAATTATTTTATACATTAAACAATTAGATCTCTGAAACAGTTGCTTCATCTGTAAAATTGGAATAGTGATGACACCCTTCTTAGGGTTTGCTGTGAGGCTAAAAAGAAATAGTAAATATAATGTACTTAGGATAATCTCTTCTGCATGGTTAAACAGCAACAAATTTAAAGATTATTAGTTCTCATCAATAACTAAATTTTGAAACATTACACAATCAGTTTGTTTCATCATAATTTGAGTGGAAAAATAAGCCCTGGAAAAATGATTTGCCTTCTTAATCTGTTTCACAGTGACAATAAAAATTCATAATAGAAATATAGATTTTAGAAACCCAGGAATATTGGACAAAAATTTTATTTCAGAAAAATAGTGAAAATCAAAATATACATACACTTTTATCAAGCAGATGATATGCTTTTGAAGAAACAGTGAAGAGCCAAAAACAGCAAAATAAAGGAGTTGTGAAAAAGTCATTTTATTAGCTGTCTTCTATATCCTGCAAAGATAAATAAGAAGAATTGTCTTGCTCTAGGAATGTTAAGTTGTTCCCTCAAATTCCCCTCATTTATCTTCTAAATTCGAAACCATCATTGTGTGCAATGACAGATTTGCTCCCAAAAGTTTGTGTTGTTATTGTTATTGACAATACTATGTTCTAAATTTCTAGAGGAAGGAAAAACAAAATAAGCTAAAGCCCTACAAGGACAGCTTTCGTATGTCTGTGCTCAAATTTAAGCCAATAAAAATGACAGTCTTATTAAAACAAAATAAAACAACTAAGTGTAAAAGAATAAAGCCAATCATGTCCCAAAACTGAGAGAGAGAGAGATCACTCTTGAAGGGTTCTAAATTTAGTATTGTGGAGGAGGTTAGTGATTGGTTCCACTTCATAAAAAACCTGTTTCAATATTGCTTTTTTCAGTTCCCTTTGGATGAATATAATAAATGAAAATTCCTGTTTGTTAAGAAAGTCCATCGCTTCAATATATGTGTAAATGGAACGTTGGGAATGAGCCTGCATTAGGATTTCAAGAATTGAATAATTTGCCTTCTTATATTTCAGGGAAAGTTGGTCTAAGCAAAATATTAATGCGACAAGTATCTATGAGCTTCAAGGTAGAAAAGCATATTAATGTGCTGATTTTATTTCACTGAAGGAATATGACACTTCTGGACAGCTCAAGAGATTGGCTGCAATATGTGGAAAGCAAGAAAGGAGATCATGGAAGCCACACTGTGCTGTTCTGTGATTCCCAAGTCATAGCAGACATTAATAAGTCACTAGCTATTTTCACATGCTTGTCATAACCTTTGTGTCACAATTTCAGTGAAGAGAGAATATAAGACAAAGAACTTCAGGGAGAGAAAGTTAAAGCAAGCCTGTCAAGGATTGGCAGGCCCAAATTTGATCTCCCTTCTGTTTTCCTCACTGTTCGCTGAGAAGCTGGTGTCAATCTCACTTGGGCCAAGTTTTCAAACACAGCACCTAATTTGGGAAGTGTCTGAACACAATCAAGTTGTCACCAGCCCATCTTGTGGGCATTCAGGCTTTCTGGTAATGATACTAATTTGGATAGCCCAATTTAGATCCCTTTGCTTACATTAGTCTCTATGAAATCAGAATATAAATTATGTTTTTTAAAGTTATAAACATAAGACTTCTTAAGAGCCCCGAGTTAGCAAGACACTTGAAATAACACCTATTCTTGTATACGACTTTGTGATACTCTGGGAATAACTAATTGGCTCACCACAGGCTTTTAAGTTATGTATTAATATTGAATAGCAAGGTTAAAAGGAGGCAAAGCCCAAGACTTTGGGATAGTATTATGGGATAAAGATAATTGATTTAATTGTTACTAGGAACACCATCGATATTAGTTCTGTGCAAAAGTTAACTATGACAACAACATTTTTTAAAAAAATACAATGAAAAAGAACCTCAAATAAGTCGTTTATATGTGTATACATATGTGTGTTTGTGTGTATACATGTATATACATATGTACATAGTTAATATTGCTTATTTGGATATCTGGAAATAGAGCTAAAATTTGGGTTAGTGTTATTAAGGCAATCTTAGGCATATGTAACATCTTCATGCTTTTAACCACAATTTTATGCAGAATCTTGAAGGAGGTTAAAGATAAAACTTCACCAAGCCTAGCTGTTTAAAGAAAGGCATCATCACCCTTCTGTTGGAAGGCTGCACAACACTAGGTAAAAAGAGAACAGTCAAAAAACTTTTAGAGTTAGTAATTTTTAAATTTAATTGTGTTTTCTACAATGGAGTATTCTATATTCTAGCATTTTCCATTAAAAAAGAGATAACTAGTTTTAAAAAAAATTCAAGTCTACTATTCTTGATATTCCCTTGCCTAATCACATTACTTTTTTACAAATGCAAGGGTTTCTCCTGCCTTTAATTTAACACAATATACCTTATGTAAGCTATATGCCAGCAGATTTTAAAACGTATATATGCACATACATACAGGTATGCATACATAAATATCCCTATTCATTTCTATTTCAACTTTATTATTTAGAAAATTAAAGAATGATATAAAAATTTGTAAGACCACAAGCTTTCCTTCAAATTGTATCTCTCCTCATATTTTAGTCCCCGTTTAGGAAAGCCACGTTCTCCATAGGAAGGTGTGTTCCCACGTTTCTTGTGACTTTTTACTCAGCTACTCTGCTGTCCTGATCTACATGTCTGAAGCTGGCTCAGTCTATAAATCCCAAGAAAGGAGACAGAGAAGAAATAGAAGGGAAGCAATGTTCTGTTAAGGAACAGGTATGGAACTTGCTGAATGACTGCTGTTTATTTTCCAATTACTGAGAACTTAAGATGGAAAGAGACCAGAAAGCTGAGAAGTGTCTCCAACTGGACTTCAATGGATGTTATGAAAACAAGTGTACAAGGAGAATAGTGTGTGATAATGGATACTGAGAAAAATAAGCGAACTTTGCCATAATGATGCATCTCCAGTTGGAAAATCTGATGATTTGAAAAGTCCATCATCTCCAGGAAATCCACCAGTACTTTGAAATTGAGAGTTAACTAGACACTGTCACTCTTTTAAATTAGCATTGTTTAAAATTTAATCCGGTGAAGAATCCTTCCTCTTCCATTACTTTGTCAGAGTCAGAGCAGTTTTTTGTTTTGTTTTGTTACTTTTGTATTCTTATTTTTTATTTTCCAGTAGCAGCCTACATTTCTACCATAGTTTTCTATTTGACAATCTCTGACTGTCAGAGTGAGTGCCCTTTTGAGCTCAAGTCCAATGCATGTACTCCACAGTCTATGACGGTAGTTGTAGACAGCAGCAATGTCATACACATTTCTGAGAGGAAATGGTCAATGGCACTTTCCTCCCTGAACATTATGTGGTAACCAAAGATATCAAGATGATTTATAATTAGTAGTGAAATGTAGCTTTGTAACAGAATGGAGATTAGAATGCAGGGTATATTTGACAAAGTCACAGAAAATACCAAATCATAGTTTCATAATATGAAAATGTGCATTCATATTTGACTCACATAAGACCAGCATCCCCATACAGTGCAAATCAGATTTTCAAACATAACATTTCTAACTTATTTTTGATATGAGGCTTGTATAGATCTACTGTCATAAAAAATGATAAATAAATAAGAGGAGGGACGCCTGGGCGGCTCAGTTGATTTAGTGTTTGCCTTTGGCTCACATCAAGTTCCTTGGGTTCTGAGATGGAGCCCCCATTTGGTTAGGCTCTCTGCTCAACGGGGAGTCTGCTGCTCCCTCTTCCTCTCCCTCTGCCCCTCCCTGCTCAAGCTCTCTCTCTTTCTTTTTCTCTGTCTCAAATAGATAAATAAATTTTTTTTAAAAAATAAGAGGAACCAGTGTGGGTTATTTAGGCGTGACTTTAATTAATGAGATTTAATATTTGTGATTTGATTTCTGAAATCTTTAGGGCTTAGATTTGCATATCCTGTTTAATTCATTTTCATGAATTTTAATAATATTGCACAATTGATTTTTAAAGAATAAATTCAACTAAGTAAGTAAAATTTACTTTTTTGACAAAAGTCCCAATTCTTGAATTCTTGAAAGTTATAATCAACCCTGACTCAATGGCAGGATCAAAGGAAGGCTACTAATTGCCCCAAGGTAAAGGACAGTTTTTAACTTTGACCGGATCTTATATCACAAACTAAGACTTGGATGCCAGTATGTATATATATTTGCCTACAAAGTAAATATATATTTGTCTACAAAGTAGATGGCATGATGCTTCCAGAAATGAATAGTGTTATGAACAAATAATCAAGAACCAAAATGATATTCATTTATTCAATACTCATATGCTTATTGCATGCATTTTTTGTCAGTGTCCTATGATGGATACAAAGAATTCAGCAGACAAAATAAAATGGTCTATGCCCTAATGGAATTTAAATTCTAGGGTGAAAGACAGGGAATGAACACATAATTACAACTTTGATGACTGTCATGAAAGGAGATTTGGAGAGATCATTTACTGAGTACCCTATCTGGTTTAGGAATATCAGTAAAGGAAGTGACATTTTAGTTAATACATAAAGGATGACATAAACTTATGTATATGTAGTGGTGAAAATAGGAGCTCCAATAAGAAACAATTTCCTGTTCTGATGCCTGCATGTGAAAAGAGAAAGTGTGTTAGAACGAGTTAAGTCCCATTTGTCTGAAGCATAGACAGGCATGTATATTGAAAAGGAAAAAGAAATGAACTTGGGTTCAGAGGTGAGTAGAGATTATCTTTCACATAGACTTGCTGTCCATATTAAGTATTTAGAACGTTTTCTAAATGGCAGTAGGAATTGGGAAAAATGGTAAAGAGGCTCTATCAATAGTCTAGGCATTAAAGGGCGTGGTTCGTCGGTCTCTAGCAATGTTAAGGATAAAGAGAAGGTGACAGAAGGGATAAGTGTTTGGATCAATAAAATTTGGTGATAGACTAAAGGAAGAGTGAGGAAGAGAGGGGAGTCAAGGATGATTCCAAAGTTATTAGTTTCAGCAACTGTGATGTTGGCATTGAATGAGATTGAAAACACTGGAGGAGGAGTTTGTTCAAGAATGTAGGGAAGGTTTCATTTCTTTTGATGGCTGAAATCTTGCCATTTGCGACAACATGGATGGAACTAGAGCGTATCATGCTTAGCGAAATAAGTCAAGCAGAGAAAGACAACTATCATATGATCTCCCTGATATGAGGAAGTGGTGATGCAACATGGGGGCTTAAGTGGGTAGGAGAAGAATCAATGAAACAAGATGGGATTGGGAGGGAGACAAACCATAAGTGACTCTTAATCTCACAAAACAAACTGAGGGTTGCTGGGGGGAGGGAGTTTGGGAGAAGGGGGTGGGATTATGGACATTGGGGAGGGTATGTGCTTGGGTGAGTGCTGTGAAGTGTGTAAACCTGGTGATTCACAGACCTGTACCCCTGGGGATAAAAATATATGTTTATAAAAAACAAAAAATTAAAAATTAAAAGAAAAAAAAGAATGTAGGGAAGGATCATGAGTCTCCTAGTTTAATTTGTCTTTAAGATGCCCCAATAGAGATTTAATTAGACATTGGACAAATAATTTGTAGCTCAGTGCAGGTTTTAGTTTAGAGATGGGAATTCAACCCTTCTCAGCTTATCTCTGGTTGTTGAATCCCTTGGGAATGGAGGAGATTACTTGGAGAGAATATCAATGGACAGCAAAAGGACAACATATTAGGACAGGTTAAATCAAGATAAAGACCTGAAGTGAAGGATATTCTTTCACTTTAATAAATTACCTAAATAGAGTGATACACAAAACTCTCCATTTTTAGCATATACCTAGCTCAAAAAGAACAAACTTTTTTTTCTTTTTTTCTGAAAAAGGAATGATTTTTACTAATAGCTGTTGGGGCACTAGGGTGGCTCAATCAGTTAAGTTTCCAATTCTTGATTTCAACTCAGGTCATGATCTCAGGATTGTGAGATTGAGCTCCACATTGGCTCCACACTCAGCAGGGGTCTGCCTGAGATTATCTTCCTCTCCTGCTCCTTCTGCCCCTCCCCCTTGCTCTCTCTCTCTCTCTCAAATAAATAATAGATATTGATTTCTAGGACAAAAACAATTAATTTTAAATAGTTCAAAGAATTATAAAAGATAAGAATTAAACAATGTTAAATTATTAGGTAATATAAACAAACTAATTCCAATAAAAATGTCCTAAATAAGATACTGAATAATCTAGAACTATGAAAATGATATTATATGTTCCAATAACAGATCATTACAGAATGAAACTACATCTCTTACTGGATTATAAGTAAAAGATTCTTCATGTAAAATTATTTTCCTTTTACATTTGACTTTCTAGATGCACTCAAGAAAAGGTTAAGATGGAAAGCTGAAGTTTCAGGTTCTACTGAAATGTTTTTTTGGGAATGATAGTTCTTATAAAATAATAAGGCACATGTGTACATTTGTGTAGGAATTAAATTTCTCTCTCACAGGCTCATCTTCGCTACCCTTATTAATACTTGGAGATACTCTAGATATTAAATTCATGGGCCTAAGAAGAGTTGGTGACTTTGTCTTCAAAATAATTTGAGGGAACTTTGTGTGTAGGGGGGAGAAGCCTACTAGGGCTATAAGACCTATACTTACACCCTGATTTTACAATTTATGTAAGTTTTGTGAACCTCAGAATTTTCATCTGGAAGGTAGATTTAAAGTATTTCAATAAACCAAACTGAAATATAAAATGAAATGAAGTAAGTGATAGATTTTGTTTCAATGTCCAAAGCAGCTTAACTGCTGTTTGGAATTCAGTCATATAAGTAAAAAACATAAGAGAAATAAAAAGAAAGACATCTGTGACATAATAAATTTATTCCAGAGCACATAAGAGCAAAGGCAAAAGTTTACATCTACTAAACCACTGATGATATTTCTTGAAGAAAGCCACGCTGACATCAAAGATGACTATTCACCTCCATCTGTGACACCCCCATGAAGGAGGAAAACACGAAGACAGTTATAACAATGTGAACATAGCGGATTTGCATAATTCAAAACTAAATATTAAAAAGCTACATGGATGTCCTTGAAATGTTGGACGTCTTTGAAAACCCTGTAAGTTAATAGGCAAATGAGAGCTTTGGAAATCTCATACGCCATGTAAAAATAGAAGAATAAAGTTGTAAATTGAGTTAGCTTTCCTTTTTTATAAAATTTATGAACTTAATAAATAAAACTGACTTGCTTCTCTAGGAAGATGACTTAATGTAATCAGTATTTTAAAAAATGAGTTCTTCCCACTTGACTTAATTGCTCACACTGGTCTTTTTTTTCCTATGCAACATATCTTTGGCTTTCTCACATTAGCAGTCACAGAAGTTTAAAAGTTTAAGTAACGAACATTTCTGAAATTTTTGCTCTAGTTTCTCCTCAATGTCTATCTCTACAGTACAGACTAGTATAGCCTTATAAAAGCTATAAGCAATGTGTGACAAGTGTCTACAGTGTATGCAAACACGAGTGAAATTAACTTTCGTTCCTCACAGGAGTCATTACATAGTAGATGTGAACAATATAAATTACTTCTTGTCATCTTTTTACATTTGATCAGTTGAAGGACCCCTTTATAAAGTGTGGGGAAGAGGAAAAGTACTGGCGATATGACACCCCTTTATGTTCAATTTGAAAGTTTGTTCAATTTTATATTCACACTAGTCTACTTTCTGATGGTCTCTCTTTTCAAAATGGGATTCATTTGATAGTCAGGCATCTTATATCTTATTCCTCCAGGCTAAGATCTCTATTTTCACTGCTTCCTTTGGAAATTAGAATTTCTGTCTTCCACAATATTAAGTAGAGCCTTTTTTAAAGTGCTTATGACTTGACAAAAAAACACATTAGCTGTGAAAACTGACAAGAAGTTGTGCTTGTGGAGATTGCAAGAAGCAGCAAAGCCTCTATTACTAACATATTGCTTTTTATTATAAAATATGACTCCCATTAGTTTTGGGCTACAGCCAAGTCTCTTCTCATAGTTTAAAAAGGAGTTACCTTGACAAGATTCGACTTAAATCACATCTTGATCTATATTATGAACACAAAAGAACACTTTCTGCATTAAAGTGACAATAAGAGTCTGATTTATAATCCTAAAGCAAAGAAATTCAGAGTTAAATAAATCAAATGACTTAGCACTTGTCCGTAGGTTTCTTGCAAAGGTGTGAAATCTATGAGGAAAAAAAAAAAAAAGAATAAATGCTGTACCAAGTATTCCATCTGTAAATCCAAAGTATTATGTGGGAGCATATCAAGCATGCATTTTCAGTTTGGTGAATTTCAAAAAGATAATTAGAAATAAGACAATTGTCTCTTAAGAATTATAATGTGATTTGTGGTGTTTATGTACCCATAACAATCATGAGTGTGCTTTTTTTCTTATTTTTTTTTACCTTGAAGCATGATACAGGTTATATCTAGTTCACATATTTCATAATCTTAAACACCCTCAGGACAATTTATTTCTGGTCAACTTAGAAAGTTAAACCACCTAGTATTTCTCTAAAGCCCCCTAGCTTAGTAACTGTATTGTGTGTAAAAGAAAATTTCTCTGCACAGTACAGCACATAGCCATAAGGAAATGAGACACGTATCTACTTAATAAAAGAAAGAAAGAAAGAAAGAACAAAACAAAGCAAAAATCCAATCAGTATCAAGCAGTATTCAGAATGCTTCCAAATTAGACAAAATCTAAGCCTTCATGGAATTTATGTAAGAACAACTTTAAGGCAAATACAATAATTACCTAATAATTATTTTCTGAGTTGGAGGGTAAGTCAGAAAATAGAAGGTACAAGATGGGTATAGGATATTACAGAAAAACTTTAGAAATAAAAGCATGTTAAACTCTGTTTTAAGGGTGAATAAGGGGGTGAAAATGCTCTAACTAGAAGGAATACCATGAGAGAAAGCCTGACTTTAGAAGCATGTGCTGGAGGGATACAAAGAAAAATTGAATGGAGGTAGAAGAGACGTAGAGAGTCTCAGGACATTCATTTGGGACATCTAGGGTCTGCATTGCTTCAAGATGATTTTGAAAACGTAATTGAAGATTTCGGATGAGATTTGTAACAGCATGAGAAATGACAAGGGTAGACAACTTGGATAACTCCACTCCTCCCTCCATAGGCTAAAGTAGAAATGAAACTTCATTCCCTTTTCCTTTTTGACTTCAAATGCTTCCCAATCTCTATACTATCTACAGGGATAATTACTCTCTAAGGAGTGACCCAGCTAGAAATAATTAGAAATAAGCTTGTAAACTAAATTCAGTATTCTTGCTGTTTTCATGCAATTGAATTTTACATATTAACAAATCAGTAAATATTTTTGCAAAATGTCTGTAACACTAAATGTATTAGCTGCTAAGCTATTTTTTAAGAGAAGTATTTAGAGGATGATTTCTTGGTCAGTGTTTTACTAGAAATCCAATTCAAAATAAAACTGCTTTAGCAGTTTCATTAAGCAATAAAATATATATTTAAATTATTAATGCTATTTCCATGCATTACTAAAACTAACACAATGAAAGTTAGTATTTGCATGAAGTTGTAACACTACTCTGCTTTTTTGATTGTGTGAAACCCAATATAATACATTTATTTCAAATTACCAAGATATATAGAGTTGCATATATTTACTCAAGCCAAATTGAAATATTTGGTCTTTATTTCATCACCATATAGTTTTTCTTCCATGAAATATATTGAAGTTAATGGAGGAAATGGGGAAAAAAAATCTAAATTAGCAGTTCTTTATACTGCTGCTACCAGTGAAAGTGTACATTTTAATTAAGATAGAACAAAAGAGCTAATTACTACTGGACCCAAATTCTCATGGCAGGGATTAGGACTAATTTTTGTTTTACTTGTTTTTAAACAACATGCAGGAAACACTTGTCACGTTTGCATGAATGCAGTAGTTTTTACTCAAGTAAACAATTCTAACTTGGAAGAATAGTTGAGGAGGAAGATAATTTTTAGATGATAAAACTCTATGCCAGATTTTTCAGGAAACACATTTTATGGATTGAGAAGCTAACACTCTCTCATAACTTGGCTAATGCCAACGTTGAGCCCAGATCAAGCTCATACCTGGAAATCAGTGGTCTGGCCTTTATGTCACACTGAGTCATTGTGTCTTGGAACTGCATGGTCAGAACAGTAATACTTAATGACGACTACCAATAAATATCTTTTAACAAAGGACAGCTTAAAATGATAAACTAATTTTCTGCCATTAAATTTTGAACACACTGTAATGAAAGATTCTACCTTACTTCATACTAGATGACTTAGTTATTAAGAAGACAAAGCTTGAGGGGCTCCTGGGTGGCACAGTTAGTTAAACCTCGGACTTTGGTTTGGGCTCAGATCATGATCTCAGGGTCATGATCTCAGGGTTGTGAGATCCAGGCCTGTGTTGGGGTGGCACTCAGTGAGGAATCTGCTTCAGAACCACCCTTCCTCTTTCCCTGCCGGTCTCACTCGTGCTCTCCCTCTCTTTCTCTCTAGGATAAATAAATGAGTCTTTAAAAAAAAAAGAAGAAAAAGACAAACCTTGAACAAAACATACAATTATTTTACTTTCCGCCAAGCTTGTAATAATAATTACACTTATAATTATTATTGAATATATGAACTGTATTGATTATATTATGATTATATTAAGATATAGAGTATAACAAATTATATAGAATGGTTATATTAAACTATATTTCAGAGATAAATTTCTTTGTATTTTACAAGAAGATGAAGGAGACTCTTCTAGAGTCAAAACTGCTTTTGATTTTTAGTTTAACACTCTCTAAACTGAGTCTATAAGTCATCAGCTTAATTGATTAATAGTAAATGACATGTCAAATAGTTCAACCAAAATGGTTACTTGACTTCATGTATCAAATACCCAACTGACTGACTGAGGTCAGATACTTAAGCTTGCCAAGAATGTTTAATCATCACATTTTTAGGGGAAGAAAATAAATATTCCCAAATACTTTTTTTAATAAAAACAAATTAATGGAGATAACACTGGGCTTGAAAAGCAGAAGGTGAGTTTGAATCCACATTCTACCACTTCCTGGGTACATGTTTGCTATTAGGCTAATTAATAATTTGTGAAATGAGGGCAGCATTACCTGATTTCTACCTGACAAGAAACTTAAAGGATTAATATAATATAGTCTATATATCTTTATATCTATATCTATGTATCTTTGCATTGGAGGCTATAGCAGATGGTTAAAAAATAATATAAATAATTTTGACCAGTATAAAATTATTTAGCCATCTAATTGTTCCACCACTATAAATTATAGTATGCAGAGTATTTTGGACATTGTTCCTATGCTCCTCTATTTTCCCAACTTTCCAAACCCCACCTGTGCCCAATGGAGGTACATTAACAAACTTTCTAGCTCTCTGGCTACCAGTCAGATCCAGCCAAGAGGAACAACAGTAGGAGTTCGGAGAGGGAAAGATCATGGTAACCATTTCCACAGCTCTGTTTAGAAGGTTCACTGCCCAACAACATGTCTTATTGGATGATCACAGACTTTGTCAAGGAACCAGTTCTTCTGATTCCTTTAACTTCATCTTGTCCTTATTTTTCAGGTTTAGGAGTAGTAACAGTGCCCCATGTTATTATAAAATGCCCTTCAATTTTGTTATATTTTGCTACATCTTTGTGAATACTTTACTAGACTCTCTTCAAATTCCCAGTTTGACAATGTAACCCATTCCCTACCAAAAAGTTGACTGATAGAGCATGGTAATAATCCAGAATTGGAGCAGTGGCATCTGGGTTGCTGGTCCAGTAATAACTTCAATTACTAGTTATTTGCTTAATTCTATCCCTACCCTCTTATACACCCCCCTTAAAAGCAATAATATATGTTTTCAGCTAAGTGGCCTCTTTTAAGCTGTACCATGATTCAAGTAAATCTAACTGGCATATACCTCAAAATCAATCCCTACCACTTGAAAATAAATAAAAGGTGAATGATAGAGTTCAATAAAGCAATCCACAACACTCTTGACAAGCTGTGGGCACCAATTTTCACCAATCTTTGGTACAAATTTTGTGAAAGAGCAGGAAACTAATATATATGTCAATGGAAAAATCATCACAAAAGCCTTAATTTTAGCATATTCAATACAAGGAAAACAAATGAAGGCAAGGAACTGTGTCCTGAAGAATTGGGAGCTACCTGAAATGTCTGTTTCTCCGTTGAGGTAGGATTTTGTCTGCAGAGGTCAAAATTTTGAGAAAATAAATAGCAACATGAATTACCCAGCACTGATTCCATAGTTACTCATATTTCTATAGGAAACATGATAATACATTTTTTGCTAGGCTTGGTTTTTTATTTCATGTTTTTTTTAATTAATTTTTTATTTTTTATTTCATGTTTTTTGACTTATTTGAACATGGCATATTAACTACATGATCACGTTAGGTAATGATTTTGAAAAAGTAAAGCTATGAACAATTCTCTGAGCTTGGAAAATGGTGTGGCATTTCCATATTACTAGACTACAATAAATGAAGTTTCTTAAAAACAGAATATATATTTTGAAGTGTTTTGTAAGTATGAGTTGGCACTTATGTGGATAGATCCAAATTCTAGTTCAATGTTTAATGATATTCACTGTTTAAAATTATCCTAAATCTCAAACCAAAATCCACAGATGCCTTTTTGGAGAAATGAACCAGAATTTAATGCTTATCTCTATTTATCAAAATTTGACTCCATTGTCTCTATGCTTCATAAGCCAAATAATGTATTTTAACATAGCTTTAAAATCTACGAAGTAAAGTAACTTCTCAAAAATCTAATGGAATCCTAAGGACTAACTTTTAAGCTGAGCCTACCTAAACCATTAAGAGTAATAGGTTTCATTTGCTTTTCTACTTAAAAAAAAAATAGTGTGGTACTATAAGGAATAGAAAGTTAAGATCTTTAGGCCTATAGTTGGAAACTCTGGGTGCAAAAGATCTCCATCTATAGAAAATATTTTCTTTTAAATCTGAACCACGTTAAGGATTTTGAAAAATTTTTAAAAGAATGTCAACAGTTTATAATTAGGGCTTTAATATAATGATTCATACCATTGACTCATCAACTTTCTTTTCTTGCAAACAGATTACCTCACAACTCATGAGATGACAGTTATCAAAATAGCCACTACAAAGAATTTTAAACCCTTAAATCACATAAGTAAATAAGGAAAGTGACTCAAGATAGGATAACTGGACCAAAAACATAATGAAATAAAATGATGAAATAACTGATGAAATAAATGATGGGGGAAGATGTTGCTGCTTTGATATAAATTATTTCATTCCATGGTATTTTTCAAATGAGATTCAAGAAAATTCACTAAGTCATTATTATTTTTTTGTTATTATTTTTTAAGTAGGCTCCATGTCCAGTGTGAAGTCCATCATAGAACTTGAACTCAGGACCCCGAGATCAAGACCTGAGCTGATATTAAAAGTCAGATGCTTAACTGGTTGAGTCATCCAGGTGCTCTAAAATATTATTATAACTAGTCATGTTTTTGCCTTCAATAGAACTTAATTTTTGTCACTTTATATTAAATTTTAAAAGAAGAAAATATCCTAATATTTAATTGAATTTTAAAATGGCAGGAATTAAGTAATTTTTGTCAATGAACAATAATAGGCATTTAGTAGATAAGAAGAATATATAATTATTTAGTTCATGTGCAAGAAATGTAACTTTATTAATAAAAATGATTTTGGTTATATTTAATTTTTAATGCAGTTCCTAGATATTTGTTTACTTAAGTATAAATTGATTTATCTTATTTAAATTTCATGGCTATGAAATTATGCTTTTAATATATTTTTATGATAATTATAAAGAATTTGTCATAGCTACGTAGTTTCTGGTATGATTGGCATTAAGGCTTTTACAGCTGGTATTTAATGAGAGCTTTGGATTAGATGTGTCACAAATACCTTCAAAGTAAACAACAACAAAAAAATGAGTTGATTGTAGCAGAACGAATTTTGTTTAGCTATATAAGATACTGATTTCCAAAGAGTTACCTGAGTAATTATATAATTTAGTAAGTTTAGTTCTAGCACAAAGTAGAAAGAAATACAAAATAGAAAAGTACCCTCTTATGCAGATTTCTTGCTTGCTTGTTTGCTTTATGCAGGTTATTAATACCTGACTTCCTTATGCCATATTCATTTCATTTGGCTTGTTTGGAACGTACGTGCCTTCTCCCCAAAGTTACTCTTGCCTAGTATGTCTACATTAAACAAATTAAAAAAGGTATTTTTATTGCAAATACCTCACAAAGACGTCATTAAATTCATCTTGATGTAACAGCACTTACCTGAGTGAGGCATTTTTAAAAGGAAAGGAGAAGGAAGGGAACTAGAATGTACTATATTGTATCCATTTGTTTATAAACACTGCCAGATCAAATTACTTGAGTGAGGAAGACCGTATTTTCTTTTTCAGTCTGTTGGATCTATTTAGTCCCAAACTCTTAGGGCAATTTAAAAAATGACAGACTCTACTTCTCTATCTTTAGTTTCAATTATATATTTGAGTGGCCTTCTACTAATTTATTCATTCATTTAATTGTCATTCAATGAGAACCTATTTCAAAGTATGCATTTTGTAAGACACTCATGATTTGAGAAATGGAAAATGCTTCCATGTCTCTGGTCTAGTTGCCTAGATAGATATGCTAACATTACTAACAGGGGTCCCTGGGTGTTTCAGTTGGTTAAACATCCAACTCTTGATTTTGGCTCAGGTCATGATCTGAGGGTCATGAGATTGAGCCCCCCCCCCCCACCCCAGGCTCTTTGCTCAGCAAGTAGTCTGCTTAACATTTTCTCTCTTCTTCTGCCTCTGCCCTTCCCCCACACCTACCCCACTCCCACACTTGGATGCTCTCTCTCAAATCAATAAATTTAAATCTTTTTAAAAAATTACAAAAGAAGATGTTATTGTTTTTCTTTGATTTCATACTAGATTTATAACAACTTATTGGATAGCTGGAGAAGTATAATGAATTAAACTTCTTAAATTGGTTTGATAAGTCTAATAATGTATTTTTCTTAAGTTTGTTTCATAAAGTTTTAACTATTAAGAGAAATATGTATTTTCCTTCTCTCTGTGTTACTCACAAATTCCTGTGGTTTTGAATGAATCTGAACCTCAAAATTAATATCCATATATTATAGGCATATATTTTGCATGACTCTATCCCTAATAAACTGAATAATCTACCAAGAAATTTATTTTCTCCCACAGATACTTCCAACTTTCTCTCCCACTTTATTTTATTTCCATTGGCACTGTGAGTTTCCAGACTTAAGGAAAAAAAAATTCTATTAGGCTTAGAATTGTTTTTTTTCAAATTTTACAAGCCATATATAATAATTAATGAAATCATTTATATGTTCTAGGTAGCCTTCATTAATAATATATAGCAGATGCATGTTAAACTAAATTAATTTCCTTTTATTTAACTTGATTACTTGTATTAAAATAAATTATTATTGTATGTGTTATATATATCACACCCCTTATTTTATTATTTAATTTAATTTTTTTTCAGTGTTCCAAAATTCATTGTTTTTACACCACACCCAGTGCTCCATGCAATATGTGCCCTCCATATATCACACCCTTAAATCATATGTGTGTGTGTGTGTGTGTGTGTGTGTGTGTGTGTGTGATGGAACATTACTCAACCATCAAAAATTGAAATCTTGCCATGTGTAATGACCTGGATGGATGGAACTAGAGGGATTATGTTGAGTGAAATAAGTTAATCGGAGAAAGACAATTATTATGTGATCTCACTGATACATGGAATTTTAAGAAACAAGACAAAAGATCATAGGAGAAGAGAGGAAAAAATGAAACAAGGTGAAGCCAGAGAGGGAGACAAACCATAAGAGACTCTTAATCATAGGAAACAAACTGGAAGGGTGTGGGTGGAAAGATGGGGTAACTTGGTGATGGGCATTAAAGAAGGGCACTTGATGTAAGGAGCACTGGGTATTATTAAAGACTAATGAATCACTGACCTCTACATCTGAAACCAGTAATATATTATGTGCTAATTAATTAAATTTTAATAAAAATGTTTGTAAAAAGAAAAAAATGATGAAAGAATACAACTTAAATGAAACAAATTCCATGTAACACTCCATACAGCATAAAGTCTCCATATGGACAATTGCAGAGTGGCTGAAAGTCAGGAAGCTATTATATAAGATAAAGAATGAAGAGCAAGGGAAAGAGAAACAGAAATTATTTGATTGGCTGGGGTCACAAAGTCAGTCTTGACTGAAGTGAGAAGGCCCAGGGTTAGCATTGTTTCAAAAAAAAAACCCTTTACCTCAAAAGCTAATGTGATTTTAGGCAAGTTACTTAAGTTTTTGTTTCTTTAGTTTCCTTGTCTATAAAGTGAAGATAATAATGTTCTTTTCATTCCATTGCTTTGTGCATTAAATGAGTCAGTACCTCTAAGGATGCTTTAAACAATGATTGCATTTAGTAAGCATTAGGTATTATTTATTATTTATAAGAGGAGAAGGTGAAGATCATGAATTAAACAACTTAGTCAAAGTCAGACAGGTAGCAGAATTGGCCTTAGAATTCCAAATCTCTCTGTTTTAGGAGTTATAATGGCAGCCTCTAGGCTGTGCTGTTTTGTGGTTCTAAATCTTTCCTGTTTTGGAAAAGCCCGGGGTTGAATGAATGCACCAGCTTTGTTATAGACCTCAATGGGAAATACATCTTTCCCCCTGAAATCAGAATTAGTAAGTGGACTTGGGGTAAGAGCCCAATGTATCAGGGTAGAGTGTTAAAAAAAGAATCTCATAGCTCATATATTGTCCATCCCAGACAGATTCAATATGTGTATGAGTTTTACAATGGAGTTCAGGGTAAGAAGAATTCATTTAATTTAAAATAGTTCAGAATACCCTTTTGCATTTCACTCTGAAACCTAATGCAGTGGTTTGTGGTTAGTTGTCTATTTAGGAATTTAGGATCCTGTTTAGTCTCTCTCTTTCTGGTGATATAGCTTCATAATAACTACATCCACATAAGTGATATATGATTAAATCCTAATATAAGGAGCTCAGTAGGATGTGCAAATTGTAAGTTGAGGATCAATGCAAGTTTCTTGAAAAAAAAAAAGGAGTAAAAGAATGAAAGTAAGGAAGTGGGGAAGGGAGAAAAAGACAAAGAGAAAAAAGATAAACATAAAGTAAAAGACAGAAAGACAAGGAAAATATTTCTATGCAAGGTAGAGAAACTTGAATGAGATTATCATATTATTCAGTGAAACCTATCCTCTTTCAAATGAACTACTTTCATTTCTTAAATAATCCATGCATTTCCACACTCCACTGCTACTACCATTTTTCCAGCTTGAAATCATCTTCCGTCTAACACACAATCATTCTGTTCACCATTCATGGTCACTAGGCTAAGCAACTTGAGGGCAACTGTTACTTTCTAGGTATTCTTAGTAATTAATAAATGGTTAGCAAATAGAGAAGACATAAAAATTATTAGTTGAATGAATGCATAGTTCAGTATCTATTATCTGTCATTTTAGTTTTCAGAGTATAGTGCTTTCTTATTGTGGATTAATTTTCATTTCCTGATGATTAATATTGTTGGGCCCCTCTTGATTTGCTTATTAGTGCTTTTTGGGGGGGGTTGTTTGTTTTTTGGATACCCCCTTATGCAAAGTGATTTCCACTGTGCCTCTGTGTGTGTGTGTGTTTTAACAAGGTGGTTTAGTTATTGATTTGTGGTAGTTCTTTATATAGTCCTGATATATTTGTCAGAAATTTGTAGATATATCTTTTTCCTATTGTGCGTCTTACAATTTCCTTTCTTTATTGTGCCATTTGATAAAAAAGAAGTTTGTCTTTGAAGTTGGAGTTATCATCTGTTTTCCTTTTATAGTTAGTTCTTATTAGACCCAACTTCAGAAATCTGTGTTTACAGCAAGGTAGGAAAGACAATCTCCTACGTTTTCCTCTTAAAGCTTTATTGATTTACTTTTTACATTTAGGGTCCTGATAAATCTTCTATTGATTTTTGTGTATGAAGTGAGGTAGAGGTAATGTCCATTTTCCCATATGAATATCTAATTGCTCCAGCACCATTTCCCCATTGACTGCAAAATCTCATCACATTTTTCTTCTGCTGCTGCATAGCAAGTCCCGCCCCCCGCCCCCCGGCACATTTTTATTTATTTATTTTTGTTGTTGTTTATAGAGAGTTGGATTCAGTCTTCCCAACATTCACTTACTAGTTGCATGATTTTCAACAAAGTAATTACTTCCTTGGTCATCAGTTTCTCTTGCTAGAAAGGAAAGTGCATGATTGAAGTGCAGGATTTCTAAATACCTTCCATCTTTAATATTTTGGTTTTTTGTGTGACCTTCAATAACAAATGGATGGTGAAAAAAAATAATTTGAAATATGTAACTTCAGATAGAATGGTTCATAATTCAGAATCTGTCAAGTATTGTAAGGTTAATTTATGCATATATTGTGTATTGTGTAATTTTCACAGCAGGGTTGGCACTTTACACAGTAATCAAATCTTAATATATATGCAGTAAAAAGTATGAATATCCACTCTAAGAGAGATAAACGCTATAAATAGCAATATCAGTTTGGGAAAGTTTCTATTAAAAATTAGTTTCAAAAACTATTTGTGGGCGCCTGGGTGGCTCAATGGGTTAAGCCACTGCCTTCGGCTCAGGTCATGATCCCGGAGTCCTGGGATCAAGTCCCACATCCGGCTCTCTGCTCAGCGGGGAGCCTGCTTCCTCCTCTCTCTCTGCCTGCCTCTCTGCCTACTTGTGATCTCTGTCAAATAAATAAATAAGGGGCGCCTGGGTGGCTCAGTGGGTTAAGCCGCTGCCTTCGGCTCAGGTCATGATCTCAGGGTCCTGGGATTGAGTCCCGCATCGGGCTCTCTGCTCGGCAGGGAGCCTGCTTCCCTCTCTCTCTCTCTCTCTCTGCCTGCCTCTCCATCTACTTGTGATTTCTCTCTGTCAAATAAATAAATAAAATCTTTAAAAAATAAATAAATAAATAAATAAATAATTAAAAAAAAAAACCACAAAACTATTTGTGATATTCCTGCTTTTGGATTTAAGCACTGTGGATAACGGATTTTGGATCTGTAGTATTATCGACTCATGACATCTGTAATGAAACCATGTCATTAAAGATACTAGTTCTGAGAAAATCTTAGATAATTTTCTTTTAATGTTGCTGTGAAAATTTGTTACAGTTGGGTACCAGTAAGGTAGAATGTTTTCTATTTGCCTATATAAATGCGTGTTAGAAAACGCAGAATGGAAATATACTTATACTATAAAAATATCTAATATCTAATATCTAACACATACAATGTCTTTTAAAATAAATAATGTAAATTACAGCAATAGTAATGAAATCATAATGCAAATATAAGGTGTGAAATGCATCTCTGCTTCATATATGGATATCAACAAAGTTATGCTATTTATTCTCATGCATATATTTTAAAAATCTATGCCCATTTCAGATATAGAAGTAGTAGTTTTCCAAGATGGCTCACATTTTCCTCTCTAACTTGAAGTATTCCACCCCAATAGTGACTTGTTTGTCATGCACCTGCTCTTACTTGTGTAATCAGCTATGTTATCTGAAGACAAATATTTATACATGAGGACCTTTCCCACCCAATCTTGGAAAAGGTTAAAATTATGCTTAATTACTCCTAAACTTTGGGCATAAGAGGAAACCAGTTTATTACTACCAACCACCAATTGTTAGTTTAGATCCATAAAAAATAAATAATTTTTTAAACTGCTTGGAACCTTTCCCAGTGGAACACTGGAAGAATTACGGCAAACTCAGGAGCCAACCACACTGTCTCTAAGTAATCCTCACAATGTTTCCTTAGAGTTCGCAACATGTAAAAATACTAATAATTTTCTATTTTGACCAATCCAATTTCTTTTTTATTTGCTATGGCTGCTATGAATGTAAGTTAATCCTAAGTAAACAATTATTTTATAATTTGTACCATGCTAATGATATGTAAAACCAAGTTGTTCTCCATAAGGTCAGAGCATAATATCTAGTTGAAGATGTTGCAGAAAAAAAAATGATCGCCCCTTCATTTTGGGTATTCATCAATGTAAGGATAATTGCTAAATATCTGAAGTTATAATAACTATGCATTTAAAGGCATTCATTACTAAATACAGAGATCTAACATGTATCAAATGAAAGAATTTGTTACTTTAGAGAATTTTAAAATAAACATGTAAACACTGGAGTACTTAGTTTCCTGAAAAAAGTCAGTGAGGCAGTATTAATTTTATTCATTTTATTCCCTTTAGAAAAAGACTCAGAAAAAAAGGGCAAATATTAAAAATTTAAACAAATTCCCTAGAAATGTGATGTAGCTACCCAAATATCATTAGAAATCAAGATATTATTTCCAAGTCAAGATAGATATTTCAAAGTCAAGATACTGAAAAACAAATTCAGCATATTTATCTTCCAATGACTAAAATCATAAAAAACAAAAGAATTTACTTAATTCAAATAAAAAATCACAAGTTGAAGACTGTTTGTTAACTGTCTTAACAGCAGACTCTACCAAAGTAGTTTTCAGTAAACTTCACTCTATCTAAGAGAGAATAAGTGAAAAACATTTTTTTTTTTTTTTTAAGTAACAGATTTGGTTATGTGAACAATTTCCTTACACAGAATCACTACAGATTAAAACAGATTGTTACTTTTGAAAGTATTTTTGGAATTACTCTCACATATCTGAGATAATGTAGTTCTGACTAAAGGAAAAGACCAACTAAAAGTTTCTTAGGGTCCTTCCCAACTCTTGTAGGAATATGATTCCATTTAGACTTCAGATTATTTTTCTTCAGCATTATATCAAAGTTATATCTGAAAATCTGAGTACGTAAATCAGAGTAAGTATATTGAGAAATGAAAAAGCTTTTACTTTCAATAGTCTTATTAGCACTCAAATATACCTGGCAGAATACTTAGAACACTAAAGACATCAATAAAACTTGACTGCATGCAAAAAATATACTTAGTGTAAATCAGTGTTTAAATGTCAATCTCCTAAAAGTAATAAGTTTCACAATGGATTCATCATAGAATTTTCCAGAAGAAATAAATATAGAAGATTTGCTAGCACTCCTCAAACAGAGAAGCAAAAGATGTTTAATGCAAGTGTAGTCTCTTCCTTTAACCTTAGAGATTTTTATAAAATAACATCTCTTCTGAAGACTGATTGATAATAACTTCTGACTTTGAGGTCTTAGACCAGCCTGTGATATTACTGCCAGTCCAAGGAAAATTGTCTTTTCAATGACGTCCAATCTAACCTTCAACACCTAATCATTTAGAAGCTCTGGATACCATAGGGTTCAGATATTAAGAATACGCATATTATATATGCTACTCTTTGACCCTCCTCTTCTTGAAGAATCAAATCTATGCTTTAAGATTTATTTCCAAAGACTATTATAGAACTGAAGGTGGGTCAATGGGCTGTATTTTATGTCTCTGTATATAGTTTTATAGCATACATAACAAGAATGATAAAACTTAGAAATATATTATGGAGGGTTTACAATTATTTTTCTATTTAGTATAGTAGAAAACTCTACATTTTTAAAGGGTAGAAATATTAGCATTTATAAAGGAAAACTATATTTTTGTATATTAAATGGTCTCCAACAAAGTCTTGCAAAATTAATGATATATAACCTTCCATCCAGACATTTGATTTAGAAATAATTATCAAAGTATCATTCACAGAGCGAGTATTCTCACTCACATGTATATGTGATGATGATAGATGGAGAAATACCTAATAAAACAATTGATAAAAGAAAGATGTTTTATAATATATAGAGAGATATCTTTATTATTTTAGCATGTCTACTTCCAAAAGAAATCCAAAACCACTGCTTTCTCATGGTTTCCTTGAAAAGAACGTTATATTTTAATAGGAATAACACATAAATCTTGTTTAATGATAAATACTATCATTTCCTTCACAAATGAGATGAAAGAATTCTGTAAAGCATTTTTACTCATTTTTCTTAATTTTTAACACTGTTTTAGCCATAAATGCTGCCAAACAGCTATCCTTATTGACCAAAACATTTCATAAAAACCACATAGATTTTTAAAAAATGGAAACTCACCTGAAGTGAATGCTTCTTTAAGACCTAAAGGTGCCTAAACTTTCTTTTCTTTTCCACACTTTCTTTGATAGCTTTCTTCTATATGTATGTCTTGATTGCTTTATTTGAAAGGTACATGCTCTAAGACACACAATTATCTTCAATGAAGAATGAACGATCATGAACATAAGTTGCAACTGTATCAAATATACATGAAGAAAAGAAATGGTAAGTAGTATAAAAATCTGATTCTTCCCCAGAGCAATGTGAGGGGTTGAGTTGAACTGGGAGGAAGAAAATCAGATCTGAATTCTAGTTAAATACTGTTGGGGAAATTTACTTAAACACAAAATCTCCCAACTTAGAAATCCTCTTCACAAAGGTTGTAGAGAAAAACAATGACAGCAACAACTTTTATGACTGAATAAGCATTACACCAAAAGGTAATGAGTGTCTCAGACAATCAGTTAAGAGACTGCAAAGAAAAAAATAAATTGTATTGCTTTACACAGTCAAGCAGATACAACCCATTACATGAACAATCAAGAAACAGTAACTGAGCTTCAAGTAAAAAGACTTGACAACACCCTTTGTCACACATAATTCAAACTAACTTTACTTGCTAACCGGGGTGGCCATCTGAATTAGCTTTATCCAGAAGAAAAATAAACTTTTCACTTTTATGACCAGAGGTAATTTTGCATCTTGGAACAAGGTGACCACCATGAATGTAGGCTCCTACCTTCCTACAGAAACTGAGATATAAGGGTGTTATCTCTCTTAATGTTATTACATTTCAAAGAGGTGGCTAGTGGCTCCTTGGGTTAGTGAGTTCTCTAAAGCTGACCTTAGGCCAACTGACCAAAGGTCTTCAAAAAAAAAGTTATATACATATCAAGAAGTTGAAAAAGTATCACAATTACAAGTTTTCTAAGGTAAAAGTTCTGATAAAAAGAAGGGGAGGGTGGTCTCTTCTCCAATTTTCAACAGTGAGAATTAAGCCTCTTGTTTTTAATTTGTGTTTGTCCTTGCTGCTAACGTTGTCAAAATTTATCATAAGAGAGAACTGATTTGTTAAAATTATAAAATAAAAAATCAAAACAAGTTCACTATCTTCCTTAATTCTCCAATGTATGTTAATATTAAATTGTATATTTCTACAAAGAATACTCTCACTACTTCAGAACATTTGGCAAAATTACTCTTTAGATTATATATTTAAATACAGATCCAAGGATCCTTTGTGGTTGATGGACTTTCAAATGCCCCATTCAGGAAGACTTCTAAGGAGTTATGAAAAGAAAGAAACCAGCCCTCAAAAATCCCAATTTCTGAGATGTTAACTAATTAGTTCTAATTCATTTGGGGTGGGCCTTAAATAGGTTCTCAAGGATCCTGAATGAAATAGGATCCCTACAGGTTGGATTTATCCCATTTGAGTGTATCTTGCTAATCAAAATGGGGCAGAAGTTAGACTAGACTTTCAACTGCTAATCAGAGCTGAAGAAATATTAGAGATTGACAACTTACTTCCATTCATTTTATCAATAAAATGGCAACCCAGATTATTTAATTGACTTTCCCCCAGGTTAGTCTATGATAGGTAGTCATATGTTTCAACGGATCAGTACTTCCCCGTTGTACCACATTGCCCATTCATAGAATTCTGTTCCTGGTACTTTGTCTCTCTTTACCCTCCCACACCCCAAATGGAATCACAAGTTTAAAGCCCACTATGATTAAATCATTCTGCAGAGCTGAATAATATCTTTGTTTCTTCTGGTAGAATTGTTCAGAAATTTCAACATATTTTTCCTTCTCTTAGAATTTCCACATTAGCCAAAACTCAAGTCCCAGAATTTCTTTCCAAAATATATTATTATAATTTGTGATGAACTCAGAAGCCATGGCCTCTTGAAGTATACATGCAGACTCCCTAGCAAGCTTTGACTTTTTAAGAATATTTAATGTTACATGTTATTATGTGAGTACTTACTTAAAGCAACACTAAAAACAACAGAGGTGATGTATTTGGATAAGAAGAGAGTTGAAAGGATAAAAGAAAAGATGAAAACAAACCAAAATAAAAAAATTTTCAATATGACATTATTCCTGAGTCTTATAATAAATAGTCCACCAGTGGGCCATAGCTGGTGACAGTGCCTAAGTAAGATTATAATATGGATTTTCTAAAAACGCTTTAGTTTGAAATGAGGCTCTATAATTCCTGGTTATTAATGGTATAGTTTGTAACATTATTTTTATTCAACCATGACCAATGGAAAATTAAAACAACTTTGATCACTTTGGAAATTCTAGGCTTGACTTTTCATTTGTAACTATCAATTATTTAAAGAATAGTTTAAAATGGCTCTAGGAGCCCTTTTTTGGGGAAAAATTACAGTAATTTAGGTAGCAAATGTGAATGATCTCGAGTTTTTAGTTCCATATGGAATAAAAATGCTTTACAAAACAGTCACATTGCCATCTACTGACAGTTTTTTGTAAAAGAACCTACATTTTCTCATTAGCCTAACTGACTATGCACTTTAATGATCTATTACTTGACATGTGGCAGTATTAAAAAGGGGGAACACAGTGTATCCTTTGCTCAGTGCATCTACTTGAAATAATCTCACTATTCACAAAACCCATTTCAAGCTATTCAACATTTCACTTTTATATACTGCAATTAGGCACATTTATTAATGGCATTATTGCATAGTATTTCATAGCTGGTAAAACTGTTTTCAGAAAGTGACTACAGAGTGTATGCTAATAAATCTGCCCTACATGTACAGTACATAGGGACTTGCTAATAGGATTTTCATAATAACAGCATTTATCTCACAGCACATTTTATAATACCAATCACTATGTAACAGCAGTGTTGTTATTACATTATGTGAAAAATGGGATTTGAGTTAGGACATGTATTATAACTCGAAATACAAAACTACAGTGGTAGTTGAAGCACCTGTGTATGAAACCATTTTCATTCCCATCCTTTTTTTTTTGCCTCTGTCAGAGCTGATATAAGAAAAACTTCCAGTGCTACTGTAAATAATCAGGGAGTCATGTCAGTACTTACAATGAACTTGGAGCTTTAGAGCGTAGTATCCCAAAGCACAGTGACTGTGATTCTTCAGATAGCCAGAGTCAATTCTTCCCAAAGTCCATAGCTGCTCACACAGCAAACGGAGTTTATTCCCCAACTTATTTCCAGGAAATCATGTTACCGAGATCTCTTTCTGCCATGTTTTAAGACGAGTTTCTCTTCAAACTAAAATTTAATATTTAAGTATTATTTTCCCAAGTAAAAAATCACAAGTATTTTTATCAGTTTTTCAGAGAAATACATAAGGGAAAAACACACACATGTGCACACACACACACACACACACACAAACTCATACTAATATCTGGCAAAATAATTTATACACAAAACCTAGGCTTTGAGCTCCATATTATAGTAACCAAGTAACTCACTTGTGATCCTTACAAACAATAAAGAAAAATTTCATTTGCTTAGAATAACTTAACTCTATGATGTAAAATCAATCAGAGACATACTATTTACCTATTGTTGTACATATTTCTGCCTGAAATAAATCAATGATGGAGAATATATAAGATGCAGAATGAAAATGCAGAAATGAAACTGGTTTTCCTAGATTTGTTAGGAAACAGAGTGAATTAAAGGTTCCCTTGACTGGAGATTCAAGAAAGCAGAACATTCTGCTCTCAGAACCCCAGCTGAGTTTGAATAAGAAATCATTCAAGAAGAGATTAAAGGCCTTATTTTCATGACACCTTTCAACTAGGTCTAAACAAATGTTAAAGATTCTTGCTGTATTTCCTTATCTGGCAAAATAGAGGATTTCCAAATGATAATTCAGTTATAGCCACTATTAAAAAGTCAAGATTGATATGTATTTCTGTTTTCCTTTTACTCCATGAAACACATTCCAAAGACTGCAGAGAAATGTATATAGAGTATTGAACATTTCCAATAATGGAACTATTATTTTATTTCATAGAAATGTGACAATAAAGTATTTATATTTGAATTATGAGCATTTTCACTTTATATTGCTTGCTTCTAGTATAAGTTTGTGTGTCATGAAAAAAAAATATTATTTCAAATTTTATATGACTTGAACAATAAAAGTAAGAAATGAATCAAAGACCTGGAAATATAATGTAAAAAAATCTTGCGGTGGCAGAGAGAAGTGTGTAACTGCTATGTGTGAGGGGGCATTTTTGATTGAGCAAGGGGTGAGAGCAAAAAATGGAGGGACCTATGGGAAGCTTGCTTCAGCCTCTCCCATAGAACCATGTTGGGGCAAAGTGTGCTTCCCCCCACACCAGTGACTACTCAGAATTCTGGTACAGGTGTCTTCAAGAATGGAATTAGAACAGCACAGAAGCCCTGGCTTATTAAAAAACAAAACAAAACAAAAAAAAAAAAACTAACACAGAAGATGGGGGATAAGTTTGGTCAGCCACTTCTGCACACCATCTCCAAACTCCCTGGGTTGGCACATTATAAACTACTGTAGGGATTGTCTGTCTTAAAGCTGATTCTCCTTGGAAGGTAAAGAGGGAAGCCATTTAGCTAAGGATTTGTGTAATGGAGGCAGTCATTACTAATGGTTATTGGTGCGTGAGATTTTCCACTTTGGGAATCATCTACCCCCTACCCCACCCCCAAATCCCTTAAGCACATTGGAATTGACAGAGTCTGACTTTCCTTCATAAGCAATGAACTCACAGGCACAAATATCAAGACACTTGAGACACACAAGTGTGTCATCAGTGTTTTAACAGACTGATTCTGTTAAAAGCAGAAATATTAAAACACAGTTATCAAATTTAAATTTGGTCAAACAAAAACAAACTAAATGAAAAAGGGTATATATTATCAAGATAAAACAAAGAAAGAAAAACAGACAAAATAAACAGAATACATTATATATATTTTATATTGTATTTATATTATATTCATATATAATATATCATATATTATATATAATATATGATATTTAAATTATAGCATATATATTTTTATAAAATAAAAATATGTGGAATTAAGGACCATATGGATGCAGATGAAGAATATATAAACCAATTGGAAGATTAGATCATGGAAACTTCTCAGAGAAAGCAATAACAAAGAAATAAAAATGATTAAAAGATAAGCTTAGATCTAGGGAAGCTAGAAGAAAAGGTGCCAATATATGGAAAATAAGATTTGTTTATTTCAAAAGCAGAAGAAATAAAAATGAAGAGTGATAATTATTTGAGGTAATAATGGATATAAATTTCCCAGATTTTTTTTCTTACAAAACAGGTGTTGGGTTAAAAGGACTCTCAGAATGCTAAAGAGAAATGAAAAAGAAAAACCTGAACTCATAGTTTATAAGGAAATTATACAACATGACAGAGTGAGGAGGGCAGAAATAGGAAGAGTGATAACGAAGTCTCAGGGTGTAAATGACATCAAAGCCACAAGCAAGGTGTCAGGAATTAGGGTTGATAATTTTGTAAAGAAAAATCATTGAAAATATGCAAATAAGGCCAAGAGACTGCTGAGACATTGTTTATTGAGCTCACTCAAAGATTATTTAATCCTCTAGGGAAGGTACCTTTGTTTGGCTTTGACTGTTAATTAAGGGCTGAGACTCTGGAAGTTATATATAACTTGTTACTGCTGCTGGCACAGATGTAAATAATGTCCATTAGAAAAGAGAACCTCCAATTTTTGTTTTTTCCTGCTCTGTTGGGACTTAACCAAAGGCCCAACACCTATAAACACCTGATACTCAAAATGCTTCTTGAAAAGGCTTTATTCTTTTACTAGTTCAATCATTAATGAGTTAAATCTTTGCCAAACATACATTTTATGGTGGTAATAGTTTTATTAATTTGAAGACTTGGCCCCTAGAGCCTGGAAGTAGTATTTTGTAAGAAAAGATATTTACAGACCATTCTGTATGCCCATCCCCTAAACACCCCTGAATATATTTATTTAAAATAACTATGCTTAAGATCTAAGATCTCGGACTCTGGAATGGAGAAAGAAACATGTTTAGGTCCAGCTGAATGACCCAGGTAAGTAATGGCACTAAACCTCAGTTTTCTGAGCTGAAAATGGGAATAATATTCATAACTTCTTCACAAAGTTGTGAAAAATGAAATAATCCATTGAGAGGATTCACCACAGCACATGGCTAACTAAGCACAAAATAGATGTTTGTAACGTTCAAAAGAAGTATGTAGGTTAGCCTAAAGATCATTTATGTAACAACATGACCTTGAAAGGAGGCGTGTCCTTGTGAGTCAGAGAGAATACATGGTCATGGAATTCTCTGTGACATATTTATATGACTCTTACTGCTCCATGCATCCTTCAATACCTAAGGAAAATAATGTTGTGTGAGAATTTTTTATATTTGAACTTTTTTTTTTTCTTTGAGGGGTGGAGGAAAGAGAGTGGCAGAGAGAGAGAAAAAATCTTAAGCAGGCTCCATGCTCAGCATGGAGTCCCACACGAGGGGCTCAACACAGGACTTGATCTCAGAACCCAGAGATCATGACCTGAGATCATGACCTGAGCAGAAATCCAGAGTCAGTCACTTAACCAACTAAGCCACCAGGCACCCTTCTATTTGAACACTTTTAAATCATTCAGTTAACAATCTTCCAGGCATCAAAAGGAACATGATGTCTGTTATCTTTGTTATTTTCTCCTGGAGTTTAAATGAAATAATTGATGTCTTCTGGCTCTCCCGGAACAGTGTTCTTTCCATTTTCTTTTCTTTTATCTTCTCTTCTTTTCTTTCTTTTCTTCCCCCTCCTTTTTTTTTTTTTTTTTTTTTTTGTTGTTGTTGTTGTTGCTTATAATTTAGAAAGTTAGGAAATTTAAAGATTTATTCTTTACAATAAAGTAGAAGTCAAGTTTTTAGGAAATACAAACAAGCTAAAACCGTAGCTCAAAAAAAATTAAAGATTGTGTTAGCTATCTATTAAGCTGTTATCTAGCTATCTATTAATATATATCTAGTAGATATTAATGTGAATAGGCTAAACAACCAGATAAGGCAGAGGGAAAAGTTCCCATTTACATGTATTTGAATCCTTCATTTCTCAAATAACACAACTATTGCTTGTATATTCAGTGATTCTCTGACATCAGCTTAAAATATATTAAGTCATGTGTAATTAAAAGTTTGCTAAATAACTATGTTGGTGATACTTATAGTTACTTTAATATTAAGGATACGGTACAAATGGTTCATAACAATGACTATGGTATGAACAGTTACTAAGCAAAAATGATTTTTTGTTTTTATTTCAGGAATGACCAATATATTTTAGTGGCTAAAAATCAAATCATTAATAAAACCAAGAAGGAACTCAAAAAAGCAAAGTAATAGGATATAAGTATTTTTACAGATGAATGTGCATGTGTGTGTGTGTGTGAATAGATGTAAGATAGCATAGAACAATTAATTTAGGTCAGTAGTTTGTTTTTTTTTTTTAAGATTTTATTTATTTATTTGACAGAGATCATAAGTAGGCAAAGAGGCAGGCAGAGAGAAGGAAGCAGGCTCCCTGCTGAGCAGAGAGCCAGATGCGGGGCTTGATCACAGGACCCTGGGATCATGACCTGAGCGGAAGGCAGAGGCTTTAACCTAGTGAGCCACCCAGGTGCCCCAGGTCAGTAGTCTTTTTAAATATATTCTGTAAATTTACCTTCATAAAGCCAAAGTCTCCTTTGACTTAGGTGAAATATTAAACAAAAGTCAGAGAAGTCATTTTTCCTCTGCTGTAATGATTTTTTTTTTTTTTTAGCAAACTAGTAGAAATAATGGGCCATGTTTCAGAATCAGCAACAAGAAAATAAAAACAGAGTATTAATATCTGCAAAGTATCTCTTCAGCTCTGATACTACCTTAGATGGAGACCAGATTTGTCTCATCAAGGAAAGCACAACATGGCAACTGTTAAAATGACAGGATAAATTGTTTCTAGTTGCAATCAATCCTAGAAAACCATTTTTTGAAGGTCATAAATATGCTCTACATCCTATTTCAATAACTTATATTGTTATTATATTTGAATTATAATTAATTTGCATGTCCTCTTTCATCAGAATGAATTTCAGATTCTAGATAGGAAAAAAGAAATTGCTTGCTGTGAAAAAACACAACAAATCTTTAGTATTTAATTGGCTATATAATGATAATATCTGCAAAACTAATAGAAAATCCAAATATGCTTTCATTGAAAAGTTCTTTAACACTCTCTCTTATCATCTCTCATTTTCTCTGATGTACTAGACCTAAATTGCCACTTATAATGTGTGATGAACATACAGAAACTTACATGTTGCCTTTTGTTTTATCTAGGAGCAAGTAGATTGTACAAATAAGCTTGATTGCTCTGTGATAGAAAATGTGACCATCTGTAACAATTCATATTGTGAACTTATTACATAGATAATTATTATGATTAGTGTTACAATTCAGCAATCAGAAATCTGTACAAGATCCAAAAGAACACAGCAGGATTATACTCCATCTAAATGGGTTCAGGAAAAATGCAATTTATTTGACACACTCCACAAGAGAGGCAGAATCAATTGGACATATAGCGTAATCATTTTTCTCTCCTTCAGTGGTTTGGCACGGGAGCCAGCATCATACATGGAGGGGAGCTCACGATACAGAACCATGGTTATTGCATCTGCATAAGGATAGATCAATCCTTGGGGACACTCAAGATATTACTTGAGTTCCCTTCATATGGACAAGACCAGTTTCCCTGAAGACATGCTCCTTATATTACTAGGGCACCTATTTCACCTTTCATTGTTATTTCTCTGTCACTAGGAAACTAAGCCTCCTTATCTCCCTAACTCTACTTGGGTTCACATGCAGCAATTAGGTCCAGATTGCACTGTGTATAAGAAAAATCCAGCAAAAAACCCCTTTCCTAGGTTCTTGTAGCTGTCATATGAACTATTTTTTGAAAAATCACTGAATCTTAATGTGAGAATTGTAAAAAAAAAAAAGAGAATTGTAAGCTTATTTAAATCTTTTCAAGTACCCAGTGGTTTTTTTGAGTTTGAAAGACATGAAATTTTTTTATTACCATGCTGATAAAATCTGTAATTGTTCGATTTTAAAAAGCTGTTGTACATCTCTAGTTAATCCACATCTGCTACATTAAATAAGATATGACAGAAGGGAACTTGGCGGGAGGTAGAGAGGAAGAAGGCAAAGGAATCCTAAAGACTTGCAGGTGGAAAGTTGTTATCCTAAACATCTGGACCTATTTACTATGTAGTTGCTATCCTGGGATAGATACATGTTCTATTTAGAAACTCCCTTGGTGGAATACAAATAATAAAAAAAAAAAAGAAAGAAAGAAAAAGAAAGAAATGTCTTTATTGCATAAAATATCAACCTTGAAAATGTTACTTTTTAGGATATTCAGTTATGAAATCATAAAGATAATAGAAAACTTTAAAGATAAGTACCTGTCCAATAAAAGTTTTTGAAGAAAGATAAATTTTCCTTTATTCCGTACTTCTAAATTCATATTCCTATATGAAATAACATTGAGTTGGAAAGAGAGAAGATTATAATATATCATTTTTTTCAAGTATTTCACACAAAAATAAATATTTTATTTATTTATTTATTTATTTATTTATTTATTTATTTGCCAGATATCTGTGCCTATATTCCAAGCATTATTTCATTAAAACAGAGTATATGTTGGATGATGAGGATGTAATCATAGATCATGGTCGTATTTGGATTTCTTTTCTTTATGTATCAGGTCACTGATTTTTGAAAGATTATTCACACAAGTGGCATCCTTCTTTATAGTACAAACGAATTGATAAATAAAAACAAGACTGCTTCCGGGGTGCCTGGGTGGCTCAGTCATTAAGCATCTACCTTCAGCTCTGATCATGGTCCTGTGGTCCTGGGATTGAGCCCCACATTGGGCTCCTTGCTAAGCAGGAAGGCTGTTTCTCTCTTTGCTTGTGCTCTCTCTCCCTCTCTCTCCCTCTCTCTCTCTGACAAATAAATAAATAATTAAATTAAAACAAAAAAACAAAAAACAAAAAAGCAACACTGCTTCCACAGCCTTTCCTTGAAGGCTGGTATATGTAAGCCTGTCTTTTGTTTTCAGGAATAATTTGCCTATTGATTGGTTTCTTTAGTTTTCATTTTATCAAGATTATGCCACTTATTGTTGAAAGAGTTAAAAAGTTTAATGTATTTTATACCAACACAACAGTCTTTCTTGCTCAATGCTTCTATCCCGATTGTCAGTCCCAGGGTCACATTAAACATTTAGCTGTTTCTTCTGTTATTTATCTTTATTTCCTAAATCACATGTGTATTCTATTGTTTTTTGATTACTCAATCTTAAAGGCTATCTGCAGATTTCCCAAAATGGACAATGGAAGAGGAAGATTGGACTTTTTATCCTGTCTTCTTCCTGCCAAAGCACATATTGCAGAAACATAAGTATTAATATGCATATATTTATATTTATATTTATATATTTATATACACCCACTTTCTTACAAGAGAACTGTATAAGTTGAGTTTTTAGTTTTTAGTGCTTAAGTAGATAGTCAATATTTGTATTATTATAACTATGTAAATACTATCCATAGCTAAGTCATGTAGACTCTTCAGTGTGGTATATTAAAATTATATTTCACATTTTACTCAACCTTTTGTAGCCCTAGAGCTTGATTTTTCATTTGGTCACTTCTCAGTGTGACTATCATTAGTTCATCTTCAAACAATCTCTAACATCCTTCCCACGCTAAATGATTTATCTTAGCCAATATGGCAATCCTATCCCCATGGGCATTCATTTGCATATACCCTTATGCTGACAAATGAATTGTGAGCAAAAGTTCTGTAAGGAGTTTCAAGTCTCCTCAGGGAACATGGAAAGAAATAATCCTTTTCTTCATCTGGGTATTTTCATATCTTACTATTTCATCTGAATCTACTACAGTCTTCTTGCAGCCATGAGCATAAAATCAAACTGAACATAGTAGAGAAGAGAGGTAAAAAGAACCTCATGTCCTTGAATATATTGTTGGACCACTATGTCAAACAGTCCTGGACTGATGGAACATTACAGTTACATTAGATAATAAATGTCTTCATCGGGGCGCCTGGGTGGTTCAGTGGGTTAGGCCGCTGCCTTCGGCTCAGGTCATGATCTCAGGGTCCTGGGATTGAGTCCCGCATCGGGCTCTCTGCTCAGCAGGGGGCCTGTTTCCCTTCCTCTCTCTCTGCCTGCCTCTCTGCCTACTTGTGATCTCTGTCAAATAAATAAATAAATAAATAAAATCTTTAAAAAAAAAAAATAAATAAATGTCTTCATAGTCCATCAATTTGAGTCATGTATGCAGCCAGGTATCTTGCCTAATACAATAAATTGGTTTGTATTTAGTACACAGATAATAGTTCTTGATGGACAACTTACAATATAGCATGTTTACTTTAACTGCAAAACGCAAAGGTCTATTCACATGTTGTGGTATAATAAAAGTAATTTAGTTCATTAAAGGCTATGATAGTGTTTCTGATTATACATAAATTTGAAAACATACAGTTGAATGATCTTTCTTTCAGGGATATTTGAAAATATAAGTTTACATATGAAATCTGGGGGAAAGGACTTCAAGATGGTAGGATTGTTTGAATGTAAAATGTACTGTATTTTGTTCATGTTTTGAAAATAGAGCCATTTTCTTTGGTCTTTTTTAGTGTCATAATTACCACTTTGAAATACTATTGAGACATGAATTATTTTTGTCATATTTTTTAAGGGATTGCATTGTTGCAATTTTAAATTAATAAAAAATAATAGTTATTAAAATTTATTGAATTGTTTTTATTTTGCAAGACGTGTTTATGAATACTGCATATTTAATCTCAACAATACCTCTACAATGAGGCTGAGAAAATTATATTGTGATTGATATTATATAGATAAAAAAAACTAAGGTAGAAAGAAATTAAGATATATATACTAATAACTGGAAGTTTCATGCCTCAAACCAACTTATCTGGTGATGATCTATTCCAAAGCTTGATAAACCTCAAGGATATCCTCAGCACTTTTTAATGATTCTCCATAGAACACGCTTTTCAACATAAATATTCATATTAAATACAGTAGTCTACCCTTTGTTTGCCTCTCCTTCCTCTTTTCAGGCTTAGATTAATTTTGAAAGGAATCTGAAGGTTGATTAGATAGCAATCCAGTAACTCTATTTAGAATGGCACAGGTTTTGATTACAGTAAGTTAATTGTCTTCAAGTACCTCTATATTACTGTTAGCAACAAAATCACAAAGATACAGAAGAATAGAAATGCTGATTCTGTGCCCAGGAACCAGTCATTTTGAGGGATTAAAACATGATATAACTTAATGACAACCAATTTAGGGTTTTACTTAATATCTTCTTAATACAGAGAAAAGAATACAGTTTTGTGAGGAAGTAGCAAACATATCTTGTGTACCTCAAAATATACTCTTTATCATTAGTGCTTTCATTTGATTGAACCCCACAAAGTTGTCAGTATTTGAGGCCTACAAAACGTCAATTTCATTGGGTTCAAACTAGAACATTTGGGCCTTAACTTTTCCAAAAACATCTGAGAAGAGAGATATTAAGACAATCTATCAGCCTAATTTATATTCATAATGCTTTTTTTAAAGTAATGATTTTTGCACCACACCCAATGCTCCATGCAATACGTGCCCTCCCTAATACCCACCACCTTGTTCCCCCAACCTCCCACCAGGTGTGGTGTAAAAACAGTGAATACTGTTACGCTGAAAATAAGTAAAAATAAATAAATAAATAAATAAATAAATAAATAAATAAAGTAATGATTTTTGTGTACACAAAACTTTATTTCATTTGGCATATTTGATTTCTGAACTCTCTAATGGAAGACTCATACCACAGAATCATAACTTTAAGTAACGACAGCTTGCTCAAGTACTTTTATCTGTGTTGATGACAAGGTCCTTTGAGAATGTCACATCAATAATGGGGGGGTTAAGGTAGAATATTAGCATCACGATTTAAGAATGCAGATATTTATTTTATAATGTGATATCAGAAAACCCATAAATAACATCTTTTCTAATTAAAGGGTTCATTGCATAAAGAATCCAGGAAAATAACAAAAATAAATTCGGAAAAAGCTTTTCAATTAAAGTCTCAGTATTAACATTTTCTTAAATTTTGAAGGCAGAGACCTTGTCCTATTTGTCAATATCTTCTTAACTTTCTCCCAGTACCCTTACTTTGTATTTAATATGCACTTCATAAAGCTCTTGTATTATCTTTTGTATAAAAATGTGGTTATGTTCTTAGTGATTCACCATAAATGGCAGAGATGAGAGGGAGCTTAAATAGCAGATAAATATTTTATACGATTATTTTTTATAAAGATTTTATTTATTTATTTATTTATTTATTTGACAGAGAGAGATCACAAGTAGGCAGAGATGCAGGCAGAGAGAGAGGAAGGGAAGCAGGCTCTCCGCTGAACAGAGAGCCCGATGCGGGACTCGATCCCAGGACCCCAGGATCATGACCTGAGCCAAAGGCAGAGGCCTAACCCACTGAGCCACCCAGGCGCCCCCAGATAAATATTTTAATAGTATATTTGATACTTTACAAATCGTAAATTTTACCTGCTTACTTAATATAATAAAAGATCATTTTTATAGTGTTTTATATTTTTCTATGATTTTACATTATTTCATTTAGTTTTATTTTAAGGTTTTATATTGCATTTACTTGAGAACTATATCAAAATCAGTTTTTAGAAAGCATTTTAAAATTCTACATCGAACAAGGTAATAAATTTTTTTCATTTATTATTTATAAATTTAGGGACGAAAACTTTGGAAATTAAATATATATGTATAATTTCTTATTTATACATATAATAACATTAAAATTCTTCAAATTTTAAATAAAAATTTTATTAAGATTAATTTACCTATGCCAAAATTCATCTTTATAATGTATAGAGCTCAATGGTTTTTAGTATATTCACTGAGATGTGCAACCATAACTACTGTCTAATTTTGGAACATTTCATCAACCCTAAATAGCAGTCAAGCTTTGTAATTTTTTTCTAAGATTTAATTTATTTATTTGAGAGAGAAAAAGAGAGAGAGAGCATGCATGCACAAATAAAGAGAGGGAGAAGAAGACTCCCCACTAAACACGGAGCCTGACATGGGATTTGATCCCAGGACCCTGGGATCATGACTTGAACTGAAGGCAGATGCTTAACCAACTGAACCACCCAGGTATCCCTAGGTTTGTAATATTTTTAAAAGCAAAACAAACGATACATACAGATGATCTCCAACTTACAATGGTTTCACTTTTGATTTTTTAGCTTTATGATTATACAAATGCAATATTCATTCAATTAGAAACAGTGCATTAAATTTTGCATTTTGACCTTTTCCAGGGTTAACGATGTACAGTAGAATTCTCTCTTCTGATGCTGGGCAGCTTTTAGCCAGGAGATCATGAGGGAAAGCAACGTATACACTTAAAATCTTTCTGTACCCATATAGCCATCCTGTTTCTCATCCAATATTTAATATTTAAATTAAATTAATGAATTCATTAAATTATTAATTATTATCAATTTATTAAACATATTAATTAATTTATTAAGTTTAAATATTTAAGAGATAAGTTTTTATTGGAAAAGAATATGAGCTTTTGGGGCACCTGGGTTGCTTAGTGGGTTAAAGCCTCTGCCTTCGGCTCAGGTCATGATCCCGGAGTCCTGGGATCAAGCCCCAAGTTGGGCCCTCTGCTCTGCGGGGAACTTGTTTCTTCTTCTCTCTCTGCCTGCCTCTCTGCCTGCTTGTGATCTCTGTCTGTCAAATAAATAAATAAATAATCTTTAAAAAAATCTTTAAAAAAAAAGAAAGAAAAAGAAAAGAAACAGGTTGGTCAGAGCCAATCCACAGACTTAAGGATGACCCACCACCTGACCTACAAAAGTATGAGCAAACTCAATCAAGTCAGCCTAGATTGTCTGACAGCCAACTGATGCCACCTATGAAAGAGCCCAGCCAAGATAATCTGTTTTCTAACCTGACCACCTCAGCGATGTGAGTGATGTATGCTTGTTGCTATATTTGCTACGGAGATTGTGTAGTTGTTTCTTATGGAGCATTATGGTGACAGTAGATAACTGAGCCAGTGAATAACTAATGAGAAAGAAAAAGAATATGGTATCAGTTTAGAAATTCAATAATTTACCAAGCTATGAAAACTGTATATGGATAGAATTTCCTTAAATCACCATCATCAAAATCCTTTCTTGCTATATCCACAGCAGTATGAACTCTGCTCTTAGCACAGATGGAATGAACTAGTTAGAGAAGTGGATTAAGGAATTGCCTTAGTAGCTGGTTTAGGAGAAGGACAAATTTTCTCCCCTCAACCAGCAAAATAGCATCAAATGAGAATATTATCTTTTGGAGCTAAAAGACAAATCACACAGAAGATAATCACCACAGAATCAAGGAAGAGTTGAAATAAATGAATACTGACTGGCATGCCTGTTATTTGTAAAGACAATCTTATAAAAATATCCAACCAGATATACAGACTGATTTGGATAGTTTCATTGCTTTTGACTACACTTCTGGGTGCTCCAATTTCAGCCACATGGGATGAAACAGAATACTCACAATGTCAGCCCCTGTCAGGGTTTGGGTTCTGAGGAATCAGAGCATGGACGTATCTCAGGCAAACAGAAGCAGAAACACTAAGGAGCCATTTTGACTCTAAATTTGTTTGAGTATAAGCCTCAAGTTGAGGACACAAGATCAGTGAAGAAGTTCAAAACACTTGCAAGAATGAAAGTAGGAGGCTGATATAAGTGTCCTGGGCATTGGAGACCCGGAGCCAAAAAAAAAAAAAAGGATGTTTGGAGTGAAACAAGATCTCTTGGGCTATTGGAATGAAGACTGAAAATTCCATGGCTTTCTTTCATAAAACTCCAAGTGCTTGTTTTATACTGGTCTCAAATTGTGATTTTGCCAAACTATTTCTTCTAGTGACATATTCCAGTTTCAGTAATTTTTACACATGCATATAAATATGAACATTTGGAAGGCCTTGATCCTCACATTTCTGGATTGTTCTAATACATAATTTAGAACTATCCTGGCCACAGTCCACTGAAGTGGACATATGTTTATAGAGGGTCTAAGATCTTGGATGAAACATTCTCCATAGCAACAGTAAGAAAAAACATGGGAAATTAATATTATAATTCAGCTATAATTTGAGTTAAACTTTTATAAGTCAGTTGAGAAACAAATCTTTATTGTTGCACTGTTTCACTATCAAAAATATTCTGTCAGCAAAATTAATATTTTGTAATACAACCTATTTATAAGTTGGACTGTGAGTACATAGCTCTGCTCACCCATGTTCTCTCCCCTATTAATTATAAGACATTGTATTCTGACCCTGTTTTCTGTGCTCTGGGAGGACAGTACCGTAATTACGCAGGCCACTTAAGAGCCATAAGTGAGAATCATTCAGTTATTCTATTGGTTCACTTATTCATTAATTCATGTTATAAATACTTCATACCTACTATGCGTTTTCTATCATAAGTAACAGGCTAGTAGTATTCTAGAACAAGGAATATCATCCTTGTAAATGGTATACTATAGTGGAAAGATTAATAATAGTAACATGATATAATTTAAGAAAGGACAAATACTATGAAGAAAAAAATAATGAAAGTGAGTTAGTATTTGGGAAAATATACTTTTATATATGATGATCCAGGAAAACCTCTCAGAAGAATTAATAGTTTGACATAAATTTGTAGGAAGTAAGATAATGAAGGAAGTGATACCTAGAGACATAGCATACCAGTCAGAAAAAAACAGAAAGCCCAAAGACACTGGCAGTAACATATGTGATTTGTTTGAGGAACTTAAAAAGCCATAAAGTCATCAAGGGCCGAAGAATATGCTATTCCCCTCAATTTTCTAAATACAATATCCTGCTCTAAAAGGAAGGACTAGCCAATGAAAAGATTCAAACGTTAAAGTATATATCCAATTTGGAAAAACTTATCTTTAAAATAATTATTTCTGAGGCACCCGGGTGGCTCAGTTGGTTAAGCATCTGCCTTCAGCTCAGGTCATGACCCCAGGATCCTGGGATTGAGCCCTGCATTGGGCTCCTACTCAGCAGGGACTCGGCTTCTGCTTCTGCCTACCCTCCTACCCCCCAGCTCATGCTCTCACTCTCTTTCTCTCTTTCTCTTTCTCTCTCTCACTCGCTCTCTTTCAAATAAATACAATCTTAAAACAATTTTAAAAATTAAAAAATAAAAAAGTTACCTCTATTTTGTCCTGTAAAAATGCAACTCTCTTAACAAGCATCTCAATATTCAGATCCCATTTTTCACTACAATGATAACGTCAGTCCTATTTAAGATACTTGGCCACTCTAACATTTGAGGCAATATAATCTCAAATGCCATACTCACCCACAAAAAAGAATTACCCATAAATATAAATGTTGGATTTTTGAACGATTATTAACTCATAGTATGTTTCTGTGGCTTTTATTACATACACTAACATACAGATTTACAAAAAAAGATGTCTATTCATATAACCTCATATAACCAATTCCAAATTCCTCATAATTAAAGAAAAAAACACAAAATGGCTAACTTCTAAAGCAATAATTAGTCTATCTCTGAGAGAAAAATTTTCTTAACCAGAAGAACTATAGATTTAAGTTGAGTGACAGTTCAGAGTTAACACATTTTGCTACTAGAAGTATAATGCCCCTACATAAGATAGGAAAAATATCCTATTTCCTACCACCTTACTCTTCCAGCCCCACCAAAATAGAACCTCCCTCTGGTTTGCTCGGGTTCAAAGAACCAGGGACTCTACTAATCAAAAGCCTGTGAATTAGTCCTCTCAGATCTGTGGCCAATGTGCTGCTCAAAATATCCATTAATATCCTCGTATCAGTTTGAATGCAGTGACTCATGAGACCACATACACACACACACACACACACACACACACACACACACAGGGAAGACTAACATTGTACCTTAGGGGATATAATCTCAACAAATGAAGTAGTATTGGTAGACAAAAAGATAGAAGGGACTCAGATAGAGTTTCCCTTATTAACCAAAACTTCAAACTGCCAGAAAACTAGGCTATGGTTTTTATCTGTTTTTATTATTCTTTGTGTTCTTTTGCTTGTTTTTCATTGAATCTTAAATGAACAAACAAAATATCTACACTAATTGTTTTCCTATTTGATCATGTATACTGGACTAAGAAGTACACAGGGCAATCTGACCTTTAAGGACTTGGGAAGGGAAGTAGGTAGATATGAAAGATTATTATGAATATTGCCAAGGTTAGTCATCTTATCTGCTGGTAAATGGCTGTTAAGGTGATCTCTTCTTTAATAATAATGAATAGAAAGAACCAAATGCAGGTACTTGAGGAAAAGAAGACAAAAGTAAGAAGTATTACCAGGAAGAGAGGCATACCTGTGGAACCTATGTGTCATAGGAATCTGAAGAATATTAGCCTTGAACCACCAAATTAAATGTTAAAAGATCATCTAATTTCTAGTAACTTGTGGGCAGAATATCTTCAAAATAGACTGGGGAAGATCGAGTGCTGGGTGAGAGATGGGGCAGAATATGGGAGACCAGAAAGAGCAGAAGTAATGTTTACACTGTAGGCAGCTAGAGGTGGTCTGACATGGCGAACAATCCAAAGGATGGAGGGAAACTTGAGAACAACTGAAAAACCCTTCTTTAAACACAAAAAACAAAAGATTAAAACCAATGGAAAGTAAACTATGTATAGAAGATGAGCAAAAAGAGTCTAAACTGTAAATAATTTGTGTCCTTTGTTATATGACCTAGTCAATTAGAACAAACGCAAAATTGTAATCAAACCTTTACTAGAAGAAAAATTTTCCCCCCCAAAAAAGAAAATGTGCATCAGTCATGCTAATTCTAATTTTGAAGAAATGTGGTAGACTAAACATATGCTTCTGTTTCTTTTCACACACAGAGGGCCACTGAAATTATAAATAATATGAAAGAGAATCAACACGAGAGAGAATGAAACCGCCAACATTCTGGAGGTTGGAAAAGGACAACTGTCTGATGTTCTGGGGATACCTGGAAATCAGAAAGCATAATGGATTGACTACCTTGAGAATGAGCTAAGGAAACCAAAATACTAGTTGTGTGAGTCCTTCCAGATAAGCCCAGAAAAGCAAAACATTGAAAATGGTGACACATAACTAGATTCTTTACTCCAATTTCCAGCGGATCATATATTGTCCATTTATTTGTTTTATTTTTTAAATTTAAATATTTTATTTATTTATTTACTTATTTATTTATTTGAGAGAGAGAGAGAGAGCAAGAGAAAGAAAGTGCACAGAGCAAAGTGCAGAGGGAGAAATAGAAGCAGATATCTTCTGAGCAGGGAGCTTGATAGTGGGCTTGATCCCAGGACATTGAGATCATGACCTGAGCCGAAATCTAGAGGCAGACACTTAACCCACTGAGCCATCCAGGCGCACCCCCCTTTTATTTGTTTTAAAATGAAAATTTCTTACGATGCATTAAAACAAAAAGTCCTGGGCTTTGGGTCTTGAAAATTCTTTTTGGGGGAGCTTTAGAACAGACTACAGGTACCTGAATGTATTTAAACTCCTTAGGTTATACTGAAGGACATTCTTAGTAATAGTTTGTTGCCCTCATGAGTGGTTAGAGTTGCTTACCACCAGGCCCCTATCTTGAAGTAAGCTAATTAATGATTTGCTGGGTAATAAGTGATTTTAGGTGGGAGTTAGATATTTTTATTTAACAAATTGCTTTAATGTTGTTTATAGGTAAAAATAGATTCAGTTAATAGTTTAAAATAGTTTATGTTTAAGAAGAAGAAGAAAGCACATTACCTTTTGTAGAAATTGGTGACAAAAATTCCCATTTTTCATTCTAACTTAATTACCTATATGTAAAATTATATATAAATATTTTAAATATTTTGTTATACAATATATAAATCTATACAGTAAATGTACATGTATATGGATATATATATGTGTGTGTATATATATATATATTTATATGCTGTATATCACTATACCAAGAACAAGTAGGTGATACATAGCTTTATCTATCTATATGTATATGCATATCTATTTCATGTGATAATCACTTTCTCAATAATCATATAATTTATCAGAAAACAAAATACTAAATCTGTAGAAATAATGATCTATAGATTCAAAAATATGCAAATAATGAAATTTACTTTGACAACTGTCAAATACAAATTAAAGGAAGAAATTCAGTTGGAAAAATATCTATATTTTAAAAAATTTTATAAACAAGCTTCCATATTAATGAAGCACCATAAAATACATAGTATCATAATACAAATATGGATAGAAGTATATATTCAAAATATTACAAATTGTTAACAGCTTTAGTTTTCCATATATGCACAAAAATTGGGATGGGTTTAAACTCCTTCCCTGCCCACCCCAAAACACAGACACACACATTCAAAATGTAGCAACAACAAAAAACAAAGACAGATCCAAGGTGAGTAATCCATTTTGAATCATAAAGGATACACTGGATCATTAAATAAGACAATTGGAATCATGGCTCTGACCTAAAAGTCCTATGCATTTTTATCGTCTATTCAATTATCCATTGAAGTTAAAGAGCCTCCAAAATGAACAGAACGTCAGATTGTGTTCAGACATTAGGAATTCCTAATTCCTATTCCATAATTCCCCAATTCTGATGTTCTAACAGTTATTCAGAGCATTCAAACAAGAAAAGTCTTTGAAGTGGTATTACTGATATATATTTCATAGTTGGATGGGAAATTCTGCAATAGCCAATGCCTCATTTTGCTTTAGAATTGGAAGTTGATAAAACATGTCCACATATGAACAATACAAAGAATTAATCCCCAAAATTTGCTACTGAGACCATATCATACACCCTGTGGTTTTTTCAATTCCCTAGAGAATCCTCAATGACTGATTTTTTTGTGCCTGAGTTTTGAAATTCAAGATTTGAATTTAGTTCACTGAGCCTGAAAACAAAAGCCATTATAATCTTTGCTCTAAGAGTCTTAAAGAGTTTGAGTTTTGTGGAAAGATTCTTCAACATTTAACATTTGAAAAGGGTGAGAATGCCATCTTTTGTAGTGGCTCCCTCTTCCCCATGTTGTTTTAGGACAATGTTTCTCTATATTGAGCACAGACCAGAATCATTTGGAGGGCTGGCTAAAACCCAGATTGTTGGCCCAGATCCAGTGACATTCTAATTCAGGAGATCTGGGGTGGAACCTATAAATTTGCATTTTTTAACAAGTTTCAGGTGCTGCTTATGCACTTGATACACAGACCAAACTTTGAGAACCACTATTTTAGGATATGTATCCATTAATTTGCCAGCTGAAATTACCTACATTGACACACAAAAAATAACTTGGGCTCATCTGGTCTATATTTACAACTCCAAAGAAACATATGGGTCAATATACTCTTACATTATAGAATAACAAATTTTACTTCTGGTAACAAGTATACGTTATTGCATGTATATGTCTCTTGCATAAAATGAAGTAAACTTATGAATATTATCAGTGCTATTATACCACAAGTAAAACAATATTTTAGATTAGTAAATTGCTAGTTTTTAATTTTCTGCATATTTTTAACTTCAAACAAAACTCTTACTTAAGACAGTCTCCTGGGGCTTTCCATTGCCATCTTTTAAGGTGAATCAGTGGCTGAAGAAATGAGAACTTAATCATTTTTATTAATTTTTAATTAGATCTACCTGTATTCCAGAGGAAATTATTAATGTTACCATTTGAAGAGGCCAGGAGAAGATCCAACAGCATTTCTAGAGCACGTGCAGTTAATTTTTTATAATTCAGTTTATGGACTTCAATAGAAAATGGTAAAACTCCTTTCTTCAGTCACAACTTAGTAGAAAGTTTTCCTTTTTTTTTTTTTTAATAAAGTAAATCATCATTTACCTTCATTTCTTTTTTCTTCACTTTTTTGAAAACAATGTTTAAAACCACTCAAGTTTGTAATTATTGTTAAAATTATCACTGAATACAATGAAAGACAATCCCAATCATATGTGCTTTTTTTTTTTTTTTAAATTCAAGAATTTCACCTGCAGATCAGTTTTTTAAAAACAAATTTGGGGGACGCCTGGGTGGTTCAGTTGGTTAAGCAGCTGCCTTCGGCTCAGGTCATGATCCCACCGTCCTGGGATCCAGTCCCACATCAGGCTCCTTGCTCGGCGGGGAGCCTGCTTCTCCCTCTGCCTCTGCTGCCTCTCTGTCTGCCTGTGCTTGCTCTCTCCCCGTCTCTCTCTCTGATAAATAAATAAAATCTTTAAAAAATTCTTAAAAAAAAAAGTCTGTTTCTAAAAACAAATTTGGGATGCTGAAAGTAGAGCTGGGATGGTTTTGAATTCTGAAATTGATTTACCTTTAAACAACTTTCAATTTGATTCTCCTGGGCAATTTAGAACATCTCTTCTGGGGTGTGGTTATACCAACTAGTATTGCAGAAACTGAGGTGGATGCCAGACAACAATAGAATCCTATTTTGGAGGGAGGGAGAAAGTTTTTACTAAGAGAAATAAAATCAACTTAGGATAGTGTTGCATTTCCCCAGTGCTTCAACATAGAGAATGAGATCCTATGAGTAAAATCTTATCAACCATTCCAATTAAATATTTTAGTTTTAATGATTTGATTTTTCTAAAATATAACATATAAATATATGTAACAACCAATAATATATATGCTATTTTCTAGTTTAATATAGAAATCCAAATTTTAAAAGTTGAGAATAAAAATAGTTCTTTAAAATTTTAAAATGTGCCCCCATAAACATAAATTCAGGACTAAATATGGCTTCCATAATCAGGTAACAGATTAAGTAGGATGATTTTTATTACATATTTTAATAAAAAAAAGAACACTGAAGGTATGACTGGTGTAACTTCTAAAACCTCCCAATATCAACCTATACCAAAAAGCCCCATTTGTACCTTAATTTCCTATATATTTTAAAATTCTACTCTTCTCCTATTTCTTTAATTTGGCTATTGATAACTTTAATTTTACCAAAGAGTTAAAATTTCAGCTCTTATTATTAATGGACATGAATCCTTACCCAGAAAATATTACAAAATGCTTCCAAAAACTTCAAATATAGAACAAAACTATCCACCTTTCCACAATGACCCTTCTGCCATATTGACTAAAGCAGTTTCTCTACACACTTGGCAAATCTGAAATTAAGCTGTCTTCTTTGCTTAACCCAGTTTCCCAGTAGAAAAATATACTGAGGCATTTGAGTGAATTTATTACACATTACACTCCCCTCCCTTGGTTTCTAGAGCCAGCGGAGGAGTCTTGTTAAATGTACTAATCAGATGTGTCTTGAATCAAAATCGTAACCCTTTTGTCAGATGCAATATAACTTTTTCATATCCTTTGAATTGTGGTGATTGAGACTTTTCTGTTTTGACCAATCTGTTTGAGCCTTTCTCAAGGAGTGGTTGATATCTTGGTAGTTAATACTATCTTACAAACTAGAGGTCAAAACCTCACCTTCTTACCTACTGATCATAATTGTCTTTCCATCCATCAACATGTATCCTCAAGAGATAATGAATAATTCAAGTTACTGTGACTACACATACTAATTGTGGCTTCATAAAAATCTATGGCTTTTAATGTTTTTTTTTTTTTCTATGTGATAATTATGACTTGGAACCTTTCTTTTAAAACAGTTTTAAGGGTTCTATAATGAACTCTGTTTCTTTGAAGTATTCAAAACATTAAAAAAAATTTTGTATATTCCTGAGTAGAATAAATTCAAGTACATTAATATAACAGTAGCCAAGAGAGGAAATAGAAGAGTAAAATGTATGTAACAGAACCAATCACGTTATTTATCCCGGTTACAAGAATCCATCATCCTGTGCCTTTCTAATGATTGCAAAACATACTGTAAAGAATTTTAATGAAGGGCGCCTGGGTGGCTCAGTGAGTTAAGCCTCTGCCTTTGGCTTAGGTCATGATCTCAGGGTCCTGGGACTAAGCCCTCCCCCATCTCCCACCGCCTGCCTCTCTGCCTACTTGTCATCTCTGCCTGTCAAATAAATAAATAAAATCTTTAAAAAAAAAGTTTTAATGATCTATATTTTTTAATATATATTTTTCAATATTATTTAATTTTTAAATGATTTCTCACTCTGTTCTACTTATTGTCTTAGCAAATACATGTGTCAAAATGTCCATTTTATTTTTTTCACAAGATCACATGAAATCAATGGTCTATACCTGAAGATCAACCAAAATAATGAATTGACTGGCCATATATTGTTTTAGTTTTACCTTCATTTTTTTTTTTTTTTGCATGGGTGTACATCTTTCTGCAATTATGCTTTCATCATTATTACTAATGTTTGAGATAAAGTGCCTTGTTAACCACTTTTGTTCTCAGAGATTGAAAGTCTTGCACACTCCTGGACTCTGATGAATATCTTCTTGAACATGAAACACTATAAGAATACTTTGTTTTATAAGAAAAAAACATTCTGTACACCAGCTATGCTACACTATGCAAGCTAGTAGCCTTGCCAGATGTATCATTCTGATGTGCACAGGTTTGTCAATTAGCATTTCATAATTGTGATTAAAAGGCTTCTTCCTCATTCTCATCAGAGCTTGAGCTGCCACTTGAGTGCTCAGCATGGCTACCATATAACTTTGAAACATTCTGGGTGAATCTCTTCTTTTCCTTTAGATCCTTTCAGTCACTTTTCAAAAGACTAACAGGAGATGGATGCTTTGGGTACAATTAGACAACTTTTAAATTCTCTTCTGACTCAAGCCTTTGTTTCTGATGGTATCTCATGGGTAGAGATTTTTCATGTCTTCAGGGCCACTGAGCACTCTCTCCACAAAAGAGTCAGACTCCTCTCCCCAGGGCTGTGTGACACCAGCAGTGTTATTTTGGACCCCTCTCCCTTCTTTGATTTTTTCCAAGACAATGTAACCATATAAATATTATTTTTATATTCAAAAGTCATTTATTAGTTAGCTATTGATACATGACAGTTTAACCCCCAAACTCAGCTTAAACCAACATTTATTATCTCATACAATTTCTACAGGTCAGGAATTTGGAAGAAGCTTAGCTACATGTCCCTGATGGTGAGTTTCATCTAAGGCTGCAAACAAGTTATCTTCTAAGGCTATAGTTACCAAAAGGCTACAGTGAGGTTGAGGGATCTATGGCTAAGATCACTCATTTGACTGCTAGCATTAGGCCTCAGTTTCTCACTGGTTTATGCACAATGGTCCCAGTTCCTGGCCACAAAAATTTCATTGTAGGGCTAGTTATCTCATGGCAGACATGAACCAAGAGAAAAGGCACGAGAGAAGGAAAGATGAGGGTGGAAACTGAAGTGTCTTTTATAACAGAATCTCAGGGGTGACATACTATCAGTTCTGCTGAGTTCTATTTATCACTCAAACTTAGTGGGAACAACTTACACAAGAACATGGATTAAGACATGGAAAACATTGGGAGCCCACTTGGAGGCTGCCTATCACATTGCCTAAGCATAATTTTGGGATATTAATATGTCCAATTTCTATGTACAACTCTCCAACTATTCTAGGAAAAAGAAACTTAAAAGACATTATAAACAGACAAAAAATAGGAGTCAATAATGTATTGAACTGAATGAGGAAAAATAAGAAGTATAAACCTAGAAGGAATATAGATTTCACAACTATGTATGGAACTGTGATAATGTAAAATCATCAAGAAAGCTGATATGAAGAGAAATTAATGAATTCTGTTTTAACCATGTTAAGTATCAGGCAGCAATAAGGTACTCAAAGTAGTAGATAGTTGATATTTAGAGATTTAACACTGTCCTTCAAGGGAGAATTCAGAGATAGAAGTGAAAATTTTTTATAATATAGACTCTACAGTGGAGGAAATATAATCTAGAAACAGAGGCAAGAGCCAAAGAATTAAGAAATAGAAGGGAAAGTTATTGGAAGAAAAGAAAAGAGGGGACACCTTTCATGGCGGAGAGGAAAAAAGGAAAATCTTACATTTTGGTTCATGAAGTCCTAAGAAGAAAGGAAGTCCCAAAGACAGGTTCACAGGGGCACTGGGTGGCTCAGTCCATAAGCCTCAGCCTTCCTCTCAGGTCATGATCCCAGGTCCTGGAATCAAGGCTCGCATTGGGTTCTCTGCTCCTTGGGGACCCTGCTCCCTCTGCAGCTCCCCCTGCTTGTGCTCTTTCTCCTTCTCTCTGTCAAATAAATAAATAAAATCTTAAAAAACAAACAAACAAACAAACAAACAAAAAAAAAAAAAAAAACAGATTCACAAACATCAAGGACAGACTCATGTCCTCAAAGAAGAAAACTGGTTCCTTGTTAAGCTAAGATGTCAGGATCTAAGAAATACATACCTGTGGCATCCCAGGTCCCCACAATATTATTAACTGAGATTAATCTTTATGAAGTTTTCACTTCCAGTTTTAAAAGAAAATAATTTCCCCAAAGTTTTAGAGCAGCAAATAGCAAATTTAATCGGAAACCAGATCGTGTTGCATTCACCTTCTGTCAGCACGTCACTGCCTTCAGCTGTAAAACTGATTGACGCGATTCCAAATGGAAAAAGGTATGGGAGTGTGAATATAAAAGGAAAACATTTGACTGTGGATTCAAAATATATGAGATGAGAAAATATTTGAATAAATATACTTCTGCTTAACATTTATTGAAAGAAGCTAAGATATTAATAACATTTTGATTTAAATGTCATGTGTCTTTTTATGCTACGTTACAAAGAGCTGCTATTTATCATTTTCTTACACAAAGTCAACTTGAAGAGGCTGATGTGAAACTGTCTCTCCTTTTGGCCATCACGCCAGTTACTAATGGAGTGTCTTCAAGCAGCCCTTTTTCCTAACTCCCAGACCCACGGGAGACTTATACCCCAGAGGGTGAAGTAAGGAGTTTCTAGCTGCAGGAGTCCCCTAGTCCCAGGCTCCAGAGGGGACCACTAAGCATTTCTGTCATTCCAAAGCAAGATATTTCAGAGATCTCATAGGGCCATATGTGGAGAGAAGAGAGGAAGGCGAGTAACAGAGAGAGCAGGGTGAAGTGGGGAGTCCCGTGGCAGCTGTGCCGAGGCCAGAGCCAGGAAAGCTCCTGAGATGTAAGCCTGGGGCTCCAGGTGAGAATGAACAGAGGATGGCAGTTGTGAAAACTCCAGGCATTTCCACTGCCCTCAACCCCCGACAGCAATCTCCCATCCATAGGCCAGGATTCAAGGAGGCCGTAATCCCATCCCTCACTTTACTAGTATTGTTTCCTCGAATTGATGTGGCTACAGCAATGATTATTTATAAGTAGGAATAGCCATCGTATACTGTTATCGGTTACGAACAGCGTCCCTGAGGTCAAACAGAAATTAAACCCTTGACTCAGTCTCTTGTTGCCAATGCCACTCTCTAAATCTGTTTCCTCGACTGTAATATATGAGGTTTATCTTATACCTCATGGTCTTGTGGGATTCCTGGGAAGTTTGTTAAATCTTTTTACTTTACAAAACTCTCCAATTACAGAGTAATTAACTAGTAACCTAGAATATTACAGAGCTCATTTCAAACCTAGATCTGCCTGGTTCTGAAGTGCACGCTTTTGGTCCTCTACTGACAAAGGAGAAGCATTTAAATATTTGCTGCTATCATTATTAAAATTAAAAAGTGAAAACTGGAAGAATACAAAATCACGAATGGCAAAAATAATAATTACTGTTATTCATAATGTAATATGTTATTCATAATAATGACAAATACATATAAGTATCAGTATATGATTGGGACTCTTGCATTAATAATCACATCCTGTAGTCAAACATTCTTATGAAGCTAGCATAACCTCATGGGGATAATTAATAATCTTTATTATTAGAATGAGAATAACAGAATAATTCCTTAGAATTCATAATCCTTATCATTCCAGAATTCTAGATGAGTAAACTGAGGTACAGAATGTTGAAATAATTACCAGTGTGTGGCTACCAGTATTAGTCACATAGCTAGTTAAACGGAGCTAAAATTCAAAACAACGGGCTACCGCACCTGCATTTTTGAGCACTAATCTATGGAATTATACTGCCTGCCACCACTTGAACTCAACTGTTTCTCAGCTAGTTTCTTCCTTTTTTTTTTTTGGTTTCTCTGTGTGTGTGTGTGTATTCAAATAGTCGTATTCATATTAAAATATTCAAAAGTTATATTCATAATATACTTAACATTTTATGCTGCTTTTTTTCTTCTAGCATTCTCTCATAAGTTTTTCCTATATTCTCCTTCAATTGCCATAATTATATTTTATTTTATTCATGCATAACGTTCTATACAGTAATGTTCTAAAACTGAAAAATCCATTCTTCTACGATTTGACATTTCATTTAGCTTGCATTCAATTTTTGCCTGGCATAAACAACTCCACAATAAATTTATATATATAACTTTTTTTAGTTATCAAATTATTTTCCATGCTAAATTTTCAGAAGAGAGATTCTTAAAGTATATGAATATTTGTATGACTTCTTATACATACCAAAATGCCTTATTGAAACCTCACTACAACATTCTCCACTACTAACATTAAAGAAAAATATAAATAAAACTATTAAGAGAAGTTTTACTTTTACTAATGACTTTACATGTAGATATATATCCTGACGTTGCTGTGATAGGCCTCAAAACCCATATGGTTTGTGAGGGTGCAACCCCGCCATGGGTAGATAGAATTGCCATGCTTGTTCTGTGTCCTTAGCCTGAGCAGCATCTATAAAGAGCTTGCCAAGCCTTTCTTGTAATCAGAGGCCACTAAAGAGCCCACCTAACTGACCCCGAAGTCAACTGGGAACACTCAAACTTGGGCTCATTAGCATTATGCCATAACCAATAGAGCTAATTTTCCAACTAATGCATCACAGCAGGTACTTAATAAGTTCTTGTTTACTATCTAAGGTCTTTCGCTCCATCCCATATGCCTACATTCTCTCCTGCTCCTCAGAGTCCCCAGTAATCTCAAACTACAAATCTTACAAACATATTTTCATTCTCCCTAAGAGCCTCACAAAGACCCAGTACTCTTAAAGATCTTTTCCTTTTGGAGAGCATTACAAATATATATTTTATTTTATCAACACTTACTGAACTAATTTTTTTTTATGATTCTATCACTTCTTTCATATCATTCTACCTCATCTCTCTTGAATTTCTGAATTCAGAACTAATTCTCAGTACTACAAACACAGACACCATTTTTAGTGAGTTTATGCCAATAAAATGTAAGTATTTTATATACTTTGACAACTTAGTTCTATTATCAGTCTTACATTGGTTATTTCCTTAGGTGACAGTGATTCCCCACCCCCACCCCCCTTGCTTGAGGCATTGCAGCTCTGGCAGCACAAAGAAGCTGCTCCCTTGATTAGACATTGACCATCTCTGCAAAGATACTGCTGTCAATCAGCCATTCAGGGAACAACCAGTGAGGAGAGAACCTAAGCAGGAGTACATGAAGAGACTATATACCTGCTGTTGAGAAACTGTTAAAAATAGCAAAAATAATCGAGGTATTTTTGCAGAAGGCTGAGTTCCTACATTGTGGGGACCAGGTATGTTTTGTTTATTTCTGTTAACATGAGGCTTCAGATTCTTGAGGCCTCAGGAAACTCTTGTGAGATTCAGACATGGCTGTAATATTAATATGGATGTCAATATGTGGACATAGATATACAAGATATCAAGACTGATGTAGTGACAGACATTAAGTATACATCTGGCAGTAAGCTGACATCTGATTTCTACTTCTACATTTGTATGGGCTTACTCATAATAGGGGAACTATGATATTATTTTCCCATTAGCAATCAAATAAAATATTTTTCTTGTTTTTGACACAAAGTAACTGAATTTACACATTTAATTTATGCTGAATTGACATTTTTAATACTTACCTGAAAATACTTGATTTGAAATGATATTCAATGATATACTCAGACCTAATAATTTGCATCCAGGACAAGTTTATATTCAATTCTTACAAGGAAGTAAGTAAGATAACAGTTTCAATGCACAATCTTCCACAGCAATGTGACTTTATTACATCCCTTCTTGATTATTCATTCACAGATTATACACATTAAAAATATGTTATGACTATTTGTGACTTAATCCTCTTACCACTGAGTTCTGTTCTTAGGCATCTAAAAAAAGGAAAAAAGGGAGGGAATGAAGATGAAGAGTGGAGAGAGGACTGAGAAGGAACAGAAGAAGGGAAAAGAAGAAATATTTATCCTTTTGCAAATATTTTTATAATAGGCAGTGTTTTCATATGTTATTACATTGACTATAGTATAGTATTCAACTATGAATTACCTGAAATTCACATAGATTTCAACTCTATCTTGAATATGTGGATATTTATTATTACATCATGGTGTGAAATTCATTGGTAAAATCTACAAACAACAACAGCAAACCACCTAAAACATGGTGGTCTGAGAGGGTGATATGCCTGCTCTCAGCATGTAACAATTACAAATAAATGCAGAAGAATCTTAGTGATCAGATTATTTGGGCTTTTGCAATTCAGAGTATGCTGCACGGACCAGAAACCTCCCATTACCCAGGAGCTGATGAGAGGTACAGAATCTCAGGCCCCACCCCAAATTGACTGAATCAGGAGCAGCACTTTAATAAGATGTTCCAGGAGATACATATACTCGTTAAATCATAAAAAGAACTTACTTGGGTGTATCCTTTTACTCCTAAACTGAAGACAATGGAGATCAGAGAGAATTAATGACTTGTGTAAATAACGTCATTTAACAACAGTGCAGAATGGAATCTAATCTCATAAGGCTAAGCCCAGGTTCTTTCCACTAAATTACACTTCCCTGAACTACTTTAACACACACAGACACACACACGCATGCATGCACACATGTGCACATGGATACACACATACCCCTCCCTTTCCCCAAAGTTCTACCCGTGAAACTTTATGATGTACAAAAGATCCCATTTTACAGGATCCAGAATCCTTCTGTGGCAAACAGATTTAACAGTCCTTACACTCTCCTCCTTCTTTTAGGCGACATGACCACGTCTCTTCTTACCAGTTCCACTTCTCACATCTGTATTGGGAAGACCATCCTCTGTCACCTCTTCAGGAATTTACACTCATTAAGTTTTCCTTTTCGCAGACTCCACAGCTCACTCACAACATCCTTCCAACTTCAACTTCCTTCAAGCAATAGTTTTCTTCTTCTAATAAACTATCTCTTCATTTCATTTTGTAATCAAACTTCTTAAAATACTTTTTCCATGTTCATTATTTTCATGAACTAATAAATGAGAGGCGTTGATGAAAAACTGTGTGTTCATATGCCAAAGTCGAGCTCTCCCAACAATTTAATTATGTCATCTTTTCAAAGACAGACTACTGCTGTGTGATGGATACATTGATAGCCTAGAATTTTCCAAAGTGTGTGCCACAGAACATTTGTTTTAGGGTAGACCATTGTGTTCCTCTCAAAAAGGCCAATTGCCTGCATAACCGAACACCTCTACAAAATGCAGCTCACTATACCATCCACACAGACATTCAAAATTGACCTTGTGTGTTCTAAGATTTGTGCTGTACTGTGATAAAACTTTTAAGCTTTTTTTCCTCAGCATACCTCACACTTATTTAATCATTTTGTTTTGTTTAGCTTTTTATTTCTAAGGGACAGCTCATGAGACAATCTTTTGTGAAATATCAACTTTTTAAAACTACCACAAGTCCATAGAATATTTTTCAAATCATATCCATGAATAATATGTTTGGCTTATTTGCTGCTATAATCTTTCTTATTAAATTTCAATGTTGTCATGAATGTATAGATTTTTTTAGAACAAATCTAAGGGTTCCTTTTAGTACATATAACTATCAGTAATCCAGATATTCTGTTTAAATTCTTGGCAAATAATGTAAAAATGGAATGCATGTTAATATGAGGTCATCTGTTTTATTTAGAGCCTTGTGTGATTCATTTAAACTCTTGTAAATGACTAATTTCCACTTATGAATTTTCTCATTTAGTGACACATGGCTGCACTTTTAAAAAACTGGAAGTTAAAGCAAGCTTTGTATCTTTATGTGACAGTATCATTTTTTTTTGTTTTTATACTATAAGGTAAAATATATACACTTGTTTAAATGGATGGAAAAATACCCCCGAGTAAATGGTAATTTAATGAGTCCATTTACAAGTCCTTTTAGATTTTACATATGACAAAATTAATCATAAGGCAAAGTTCTATCTTGTCCTTGACATAGTTATTAAAAAACACTCCATTATCAAAAAGTATTTTTAAAATTTTTTTCAGTCCTTCCTTCCTTCCTCCCTCCTCTCTCCTTTCTTTCTCTTCCTTTCTTTTCTTTTCTTTCTTTCTTTCTTTCTTTCTTTCTTTCTTTCTTTCTTTCTTTCTTTCTTTCTTTCTTTCTTTCTTTCTTTCACAGAGACAACATGAGCAAAGCTGTGAGGGACAGAGAGAGAAGGAGAGAGAGAATCTCAAGCGGACTCAAACAAGCACAGAGTCCAATGAAAGGCTCAATTCCAGAGCCTGAAATCAAGACCTAAGACTTGAGGTGAAATTAAGAGCCTGATCCTTAACAGAATGAGTCACCCAGGTGCGCCCATATTTAAGTTCTTTAAACGCAGAGCTATTGTGACGCAAATATTTGTTCTAGGTGTTAATGAAACAAGGATAAATAAGATGTTATTTTCTTCCTCCACAGGTTTATGATACAATGAAGAAAACAAGATACAAGCATCTTATCACAGTACTAAGTGTGTGATAGGCTCTTAGACAGAGGTATGCAGAGAAGTCTCACACATATTTCCATTGCGTCCTTTTAATTCCTTTTTACAGCACTAGAATTTGCTATTTCCTTCAGTTTAAGAAACAGTGCCGTCTCCTACTTTTCTATTTTTTTATAAGCCCTTTTGCTCTTCAGGCTGAGACTAAGAGAAAGCTAATGTTAAATTTTGTTTCCCTATAATGATGTTACTATCATTAACAGAGAGATGAGGAGAGAACATTTATTAACTTGCTTTGAACTAAAGCAAAAACAGGAGTTTTTACAAAGGCATTGCTTGTTTTGATCTAGGACCCTGCACTTTGATCTGTCCTTACTTTGAAGATGCTTCTAAAAGAAAATTTCAGATATACTCAGGTAACAATATTTGCATAAAAGACCCAGAGCTCCCAAATGAAAGAGATATCATTCCTGTACAAAAAATACATATTTTAAACTGATTCATTTTTTCACAGTGATGACTATCCAAGCTATAGTCCTCTGCTCCAAGGGGTACAGAAATCCCTTTCTGATATGTAATTGACTGTGGTTTGGCAATTTATTAAGTTTCAAGGGAAGCTTTTAATAATGAGTCAGGAAGCAGTACTTATAGAGATTTGCACACTTGATAGTTTTTCACATTGGTAACTTCTTATATTTTAAGAATAAATATTTCTAATTGTTAATTCAGATTCTCCCTGTCTAAACTACGCAAAGTAAGCTTTGTATTTTGTATTACTTTCAGAAAAGCTGGGATATTATTCATACTAGATACTTTAACTATAAAAATTATTTTTAAAATATCTCCACTCTTCCCTTACTCAACAAGCGGATTTTTATTTAAGACTCAGTCCACATCTATTTAATGCAGAAACTTTCCAGATACCTTTCCCTAAAATGAAAGCCCACACAGAGAGAAAAAAGTTCTCTTATCTCTACATACTTCACATATTTTTGTAGATATTTTGTAAATTTTGAGGTGTGTAATAAATTATAGCTTGTGTGGCTGCTCATTCCACTAAACTGGGCCTCAGTACCTTGCATAATATCCTAGCGATTGCTGTGCTGTGCTGTGTTGTAATACAATTAATACATATTCATTGTATTAGTGAGTGAATACATGATCATCAAGATATTAAAATAAGTTTACCAGATTAAAAAAAAAGAAAGAGAATTTCTTCATGCTATGTTCACTGCTTTTATGTGAAATGTAGTGATTAGGGTACAGAAAGAGAATTTTAAAATAACTGGAATGACAGATTTTTTTTTTTTTTTTTTTTTTTTTTTGTTAGAAGGAAGATGGTTCTTTCATGCTTAGTGTGATGTCACTAAATTACAGAAGAAGCCAACAGGCATAAAGAACCACAGAAGAAGTTGTACGATTTTTCTCATTAGCTTTGCCATGCTCATTAGTCTTTGAATTAGGACTTTGCTTCTGTCTTTTTTTAAACAAAGATTTAGTTGCAGTTTATAGACGTGAGGAGGAAATAAGTACAGTGAGAATTGATGAGGGAGATTGCACTGCTGAGAACCTTGGTTTATAGTGGTGATAAACACAAGTCAAAGAGTCCAACAATCTTGAAATTGATTTTTATGCAATGAACAGATGGTGAACCACATAAAAATACTTAAAAGTAAATACTGTAATATAGAGAAATACTTATGCTATTATGTTAATTGCAAAAGGGAGATATATACTTTTACAATCATTACTCACACATGGAACGAATATTTATTAAGCCTACTATGTGCGCAGTGGTTTTTTAATTGCTAGGAACACAGTGATAGCTAAGACAGAAAGAGTCTGTGCTTTTCGGAGTCTACAACCTCATCATGGTTGGGTCGGGGATGGGAGACTGACTGAGTGCAGACAGTTAGAAGGAGGGAATTACACGGAATTACACGGTGACTCAATAACCACTGTGTAGAAATGAGTCTAAATCAAAAACCCAAAGAAGGCTCCTAGAAGGAAAAACTCATAAATGCATTTGAATTATATTTTTAAAATAGGTGGGTTGTCGAGTGATCTGATTGTGATTGATTTGGGGAGTAAGACCTACAAATAAAGAGGACTTTGATTTCTTTTTTTAAATTATTGGTACATTTCAAATTGTTCTTAGTGAACATAGCTTTTATAATGGGAACAATAAATTAAAGATTGGAATAACACAATAATAAGAGGATATAAGTTAATCTAGGTACAAAGACAATACTTAAGGATATTTATGGTGGAATTTACATAGGAAGAATTTGCTGTAGATCTAAGTTAGGTACGGGGTAATGTGTGCATGCACGTTTATTGATTTTATTCTGCAGGACAGGTGGCAACAAAGGATTTAGCCAGAACACAACATTAAAATAGATCCTAGATGTCAAATCAAGAAGTTTGCTGCCCCTCTTCACAGTTGGTCTTCGTCGGTTTGTCTGTCTGTCTGTAGTTCTCAACTCTTTTAGAATCTGCTATTCACAGAGCTCATTTTCATTTTCCTCTGAGGAATATTATTATCATGTGCCAGTTTTATGTATTTATTTGTAATGCAACTTTTTAAAAAAATAGTTCTTTTTCTCATTTTTATTTCTGATATTTAGTATAGAAAATGTGTTTGATTAATTTTCTAGATTATTGATTAACTTTTTGGGATATTTATTGAAACTTTCCTAAGATGCTGGATGTAAATATCTTAAAGATAATTTCTAATTCAAACTGAAAAATAAAACAATAACTTTCCAAATGAGAATTGTATAATTACAAAATGTTGTAAATCCATATTTTACACATAGTAAGTATTGAGTAACTTAGTTTTAAAGATAGAATAATAATAATATAATGCTTACATATCATATAATAAATATATAAATAGTACACACACAATAATATATACATAATATTATTACATAATGTAATATGTTATGTAATATATACATAATATATTATTATAATATTAAATAATAAATACATAATAAATGCTTACATATCACTTTTATGTACGTTAACACTTTTGCCAGATAAAAATTATTCTTTAACTTCAAAATAATTATGAGTCAGATGTTACAAGTCTATTCAACAAAATCGATCACAATGATGTTGAGTATACTTAGGCTCACTGTAAATAATCATGTAAAAGATGCTTAATCTAGTTGTGTACTCTTTGGTATTACTAAAGCAATGAAACATATTTCATTGAAATGAAATTCATATTTCAATGAAATTTCATATTTCAATGAAATTCATATTTCAATGAAAAATTCACTACAATATAATTTTCTGTGCTTTAAAATCATGAAATCATGCTAAAAATGAATGAGTTATTTTATCTCTTAGAAAATGTTCCTTTATCTGTCCTTAAAGCAGATCATCTCTGGGACTGGTAAATCATCTCTGGGACTGGTAAATGAGTGAATTCCTTGGAGTGCATGAAATTCACTTAAGCTGTGGTCATGCCCTTTATATAATATGGAGGTTTCATCTAACTAAAAGATACTTCCTAGATTGCACTTTCCTTATTAAGAAACAGCAGTGGAAAATGAACAGCTAAAATGAAACCCGAAGTCAGAACAGTATCCCCAAACTAAAATTAGGAAGAAAACACCCCAAAAAGAGTCATGGGAAGAACTGAGAAAAAAGGCAACCACACTAATTCAGCACTCTCTGTTGGGTTGTTACCTCATGATCATAGAGAAGTCAAACACATCCAGTAAAACAAAAGCCACCATCATAGTAAAAATTAATTGGATTTTTAAGTTACCAAAATTATTAACAAGATAAATATCTTTATTTTATTAATTTCAGAAGATCTCGTATCTAATCTTAATTCTTCTTTAAGGTTGTGCATATACCACATTAATATTAATGAATACCTGGAAATCATGTGATTGAGATTATATATGTAACTAATAACATAGATCATAAAATATATTCCCAATTTTTGAGTATTGATTTGGGCAAATACAATAATAAAATTCAAGCTCTACTTTAGAACTTTAGGTCTAAATTCAAAGAGTAAACCAGTACCTAACACAAGTATTTTGTGTTGATAATATACATTTGAACCATAGGAAAATGCTGTTTTCACAGGTCAAAATTAGTTAAAAACTATTATTTTTATATGGCATAACACATTTTTTAAATTAACAGACTTTTTAGTACAGGTTTAGATTTATAAATTGAATAACTAATACAGAGAGTTCCCATATACCCCTTGCACCAACCACAATTTCCCTTCTTACTAACACCACCCTGCATTAATGTGGTACATTTCTTATAATTAATGAACTGATATTGTTACATTATTATTAACTAAAGTTCATAGTTCACATTAAGTCTTACTCTTGATGTTGTACGGTTCTATGTGTTAGATAAATGCATGTCATGTATTCGCCAATAAAAGGTCATACAGAATAATTTCACTACCCTAAAAATCTCCTGGGCTTCACCTATTAATCCTACACTATCTCTCCTCAAATCCTACCAACCACTGATCTTTTTACTCTAATTTTCATCTTATCAGAATGTCAAGTAGCTGTAATCATGCTGTATGTAGTCTTTTAAGACTGTTTTTTTTTTTAAGTCAGCAATATGCTTTTAACATTCTTTCATATCCTTTTGTGGCTTGATATCTCACCTTTTTTTTTTACTGCTGAACGATATCCCCTTGTATAGATATATACAATTTCTTTTCCATTCACCCTATTGAAGGAGATCTTGGTTGCTTCCAGTTTTTGGCAATTACACATAAAATTGCTATAAGCATTAATCCGTTTATGTCTGGATGGAAGTTTTCAAAGACATTGGATAAATACCTAGGAATGAGATCATTGCATCACATTGTAGAACTATGCTCATCTTTGTAAGAAACTCCACACTCTTCAAAAATGGCTATAATTCCTACCAGCAATGAATGAGAGTTTCTGTTGCTCCACGTTCTCATCAGCGTTTGATATTGCCAGTTTTTCAGATTTCTGTCATTCTAATAGATGTGTAGTGATATGTCTTTATTATTTTAATTTGTTATTCTTTGATAACAAATGATACTGAGCACCACTTTGTATACTTATTTGCTATTGGCATACCTTCTTTGGTGAGGTATTTATTCAGACCTTTGCCAACTTTTAATCAGGATGTTTTCAAGTTCTTTATATATTTTGCATATTCCTGTTCCACTGGTGGCCAGAGATAGGCTAATTAAAGCCAAAAATCCCTTTGACTGGGAAAGTATAGAGTCAAACCCTTTCCAGGAAGCATCTTGGAGCAGGGCACTTTTTTCTGTTCCTTCTACACTGAGCCCAGAGGGACAGCAAGTAATCAAAACAGACCCTTTGTTTTTGGTGGTCCTGGGAGACTCATAAATGGTTCCATTGGCTTTAAGAGCCGGATGACTGGGGAGCCAGCCCCTTGAGTGCCAGCCACAAAAGCTATGGTGCTAGAGGTGTGTATAGGCTCCTTCCTGGAAGAAGCTGGGG